>NC_143142.1:82955238-83263333 GCF_059928025.1 Delphinapterus leucas
GACGGCCCTGGTATTCTTTCTAACCATCAGGTACTGGGATATTTAAGCATAACTGGACTTCTTCAGAGAGTTTTTCTGTTGTCTTGGGTGAGGCTACTTGGCCAAGAAGCAAGTTGAAATAGTTTGTGAATAATAGGAAGTGAATTTGGGTGAAGATGTGCCACCCCAGCTGAAGGTTTCATCTTACTGTTGTTTTTGACAAAGGCAGGCAGAAGAAAGACTCACTGGCAACAGCCAGGATTCGAGAAAGTTTCTGCAGCATCTCGAAGAAAAATCAGAGGGAACCCTTATGGAGCCAATAGTTGATCAGTGTCTAAACTGTAAGGAACTCTTTAGTACGTGAAGCTCTGCATGCATTTGACAAAACCTGCCCAGAAACAGACTCTTGTATGCCAGGAAGACTAAGGGCATCCTTAGTCAGTTTTGTATCTTCATGAACAGAGGGAGTTTCAGTCTCCCTGGGAGCCTCAGTCTAGTCTATGCAAAGGCACACATTTATTTATTTATTTCTTTTGAAGATGAGTAGTAAGAATGACTTTATTTTTTTAGGCATTCTATTTTAAATGTAGCAGTGTGTACATGTCAATCCCAAACTCCCAATCTGTCCCTCCTCTCCACCCTTCCCCTCTGGTAACTATAAATTCATTCTGTAAGTCTGTGAGTCTGCTTCTGTTTTGTAACGAAGTTCATTTGTATCCATTTTGTTTAGATTCTGCATATTAGAGATACCATATTTGTCTTTCTCTGTCTGACTTGACTTACTATGGTAGTCTCCAGGTCCTGAATGTTGCTGCAAATGGCATGATTCCATTCTTTTTAATGGCTGTGTAGTATTCCATCACATATATATATGTACCACATCTTCTTTAGCCATTCATCTCTCGGATATTTAGGTTGCTTCCATGTCTTGGCTATTGTAAACAGCACTGCAGTGAACGTTGGGGTGCATGTAGCTTTTCGAACTGTGGTTTTCTCCAGATATATGCCCAAGAGTGGGATTGCTGGATCATACGGTAGCTCTATTTTTAGTTTTTTTAAAGGAACCTCCATACTGTTCTCCATAGTGGCTATACCAATTTACATTCCCACCAACAGTGCAGGAGGGTTCCCTTCTCTCCACACCCTCTCCAGCATTTATTGTTTGCAGATACTTTGATGATGGCCATTCTGACGGGTGTGAGATGATATAAGCACACATTTAGAGTACAGTTCTTTTACTTAGAATACATAATTGTATTCAGAAGTTGAGTTTCTTTAAGTAAATTTTATTTCAAACTGTCTAATTGACAGAATTTAGATGTTTGGAAATGAATTAAGCCTTATCTAAAACATGCTTCATTGAGCTCTTGTCTTCACTTATACAATGAAGATGAATAAATTTTGAAAGAAGAGTCAGTTTGCACTAGAGTTTATCGCATTTAACTTACGATCTCATGAGTTATAGGGCCATTTTTTAAACTATGGCCCAGAAATAAATTAGCAGAATTAAATATTTTAGTTATGTCTGATTTGGTACAACATTAGATGAGACATTTACTTGTTAAAGTAAATTTTTTCACAGATCAAACCTGTATTTTTTCCTCCACTTAGGCCTATCGATACTCTTTTTTCAAGACGTATGTCAAATTTTCTTTTCCATTCAATAACAAAAGATTACGTGCCAACAATAAACTAAGTTTTGTTAATTGTTAAAGAAAAAAAATAAAATTCTGCCCTTGTAACAGTTACTGGCCATGTCTTGTCCACATCCCTACGGGCCTTACCATTTTTGTGCTAACATGCAATGCACCTATTTTCTTTGGCCAGAGGATTTTCTTTTTCTTTCTTTTTTTGTACCTGAGCTTATTCTGTTTCTGAAAACAGTAGGCAGAGCCACTAGATATATTGTCATCTCCCAGGAACAATTCTCAAACAGTAACCAAGGACAGTTGGTGTATAAATACGTCAGCACCCTCTCCTTAAGGGGGCTAATTCAGAGTTCTTACTTCTTCTACATGGTCTCCCTGAGTTCCCAGAAGGATGAGCCTCTAGTTATCTGCAACGGTACCCAGAGTGATGACTTGCCCTTCATTGGCTTCCTTCTATTCCTTTTCTCACTCTCATTCCCCTACTGATGTTTTCTGACATCTGTCTCCAAACCATGTCTGCTTGAATCCTCATCTCAGGATCTTTCTCGGGGGGGGGGGCACAAAATAAGACTGCTCTGAAGTGAAGAGGGAAGGTCACTTACTGGGAGACAATTCTCCAGATTCTCCACGGTTCTCACATCGTAGCGAGTCTGTGAGTAGAAACACTGACTGCTTTGTTCTGGACTGTGATTTCAGCTCTATTTGTGGAGGGGACCTTGGGGAAGATAGGCCTAGTGACTGCCCTGGAGCAGAGGGAAGATGTGTTTCATGTCTAGTACAATTACGATACCTTCCTTGAGGCGAAGGTCAGGCATGCTTATGACCCATTAGAAATGATTCAGGCCCCTGAAGTTAGGGTTCCTTTCCTATGATGAGCCTCTTGTGTGTGCAGGCATCACCTGGTCCTCTTGAGTTTGCCTGAGGAAACTGGGGCTTGCAGTATTATCACTCTGACTCCTATTGCTGTGAACAGTAAAGTTGTTTCTGACACAGGCATCTTGTGTCTTCTGCCAGCTCTGAAACTGTGGCAGGTTACCTTGTTAGCTTATAAGTAAGTACAATCTCAGACCCTTCAGACTTGATATACCAATACAAGGAAAAGCCTCACCATGTGGGAAGTACTCTTTTAGGACTCAACAATGCTTTACAGCTCTGAGTGAGAGAGAAAGAAATTTTGATAGGCATGGAAGAAGTAAAAATTAATAAGAATTCATGTTAAGGTATTTGAAGTAGGCTTTGAAAGGTCGCCGGGATGGCCAAGTTTAAGACTGGTATTCCTAACTGGAAACCACACGAGGAGTTAGTTATAAATGCACAAGACATTTATGAAACATGGTAGAAACAAGAAATTAAACGTGAAAAATCGTTCAAGTCCAGATTATGATGTATGGGTCGATGCGCCTTACAAAAAAAATGGGACTCCAGGAATCTTTTCCTGATCCGACCAGTTTAATGAGGTGCCATGTCTTCCTTGAACCTCAAGAACATCTTATTTTCTTAACTGTCTTATATATTCTGTGGGGTACCAAAGACTTACATAGTCTTTCTATCATTAGGATTGCAATGTCATAACATGGTAGGTATGGGATAAATTTTACGAGTGTAGTTGGTTGGCCATGTAATTAAGTGAAATTGTCATCCAACGTGAGTCAAAAAAATTTTAGTCTACAGGTAAAAAAGAGCCTCAATTATAATTTCATTTGAAAGGATTTTACGTTAATTGCTAAGCCAGGTTTCATTATTTGTAATTAATTATGTTTAAAACCATGATTTCCCCCCAATTTTTGAAGTATCCTTTTTTTGTACGGCTGTCATTTAATATTCTGTGAAAAACAGTGCAGCAAAAGACTTAAATAAGGCCTTAATTCCTAAGGATCTTGTGGTATAAATTGTAAGTAGTTCTTGAGTGAAAGCTTGCACTGTTCTTTGTGTTCCTCCTAAAAATGCAAAGTTATTTTTAAGGGATTATCTTGGGAAGCACATTTTGACATGAGCTTTATGAGACAAGACAGAAAGTGGTTAGGAAGCTTTTTTTTTTTTTTTTCTAATACGACTTTGCAGAACTGTCTTTACATTTATCATCAACATTAAATAATTTGCTTTAAGCCATTGAGTCATCCAGTCTACAGGAAACACAGAGTACCACCTATGTATAGAGCGATTAGGCGATAGTGGAAAAAATACAAACATCATATAGAAGAGTGGTCGCTAGATTTCTTGCTTATGGGCCGAATCCAGCTCATTGCCTGTTTCGTAAATAAAATTTTATTGCAACACATGCATGCTCATTCATTTATGTGCCCTCTATGCCATTTTAACAGTACCATGACAGAGTTGAGTAATTGTGACAAAGACCATATCGCCCATAAAAACTAAAATATTTATCTGCCCTTTACAGAAAAAGTGCACTGACTTCTAATAGAGAATGTATTTCAGTGTAGCAGAAATGTAAATGCCTAATAGAGATCTCATCCCTGTGAGATGATCAGACCAGGGAAAAGTACTTTCTATGTTTTGGATATTTAAAGAAAAAGTTTTAAAAGCTTACAAAGCTATTAATAATAATTAAAAAAAAACCCAGCAAGTAATGGAAAGCTAAAGCTTTACTGTCCTGAAAAATGTTGAAGTCATTTCTTGTTAGTCTATCCACTTGCTGTTTCCTATTAAGTCAGTGGCAGCAATCCAGACGGGCACTTTTGTGTTGCATTGTCTGGAACACCTGGCGAATTCCCAGGAGGGTGATAATAAAGCAATCATCTATGCTTGGTCCACCCTCCAGGAGCAGCAGGTAATAGGGATCTTCTGCTTTCCCTTGAAAATTCATAACTGCACATTGGATTGTTACGAAACCTAAAATAAACCCTTTTCTGTAGTACCATTTTTACTTATAATTTACATTTCAGTCACTTTCACCTGGCCTTTTCCCAGTAATAAAAAAAAAAAGTCTACAACTCAATAATTCCCATCAAGAGATTAAAAAAACCCTATGGGCTTATGTGCTGTCCTCTGCTGAATTTCAAATCGAAGACCAGAGCTGACCAATACAGTGCTGTCAGCTGGAGGATTCCATCTCAATAGGTGTAGCTCTTTCAGCAAGACATACCAGTTCTGGGTTCTTTGTAAACCCATGCAGACCGGCAGCCACGAATTCACTGTGACTTCAGTGGAGACCAGAGTCCCACCTGCTTCCCAAGTTGTTTTTCCTCTGGTTATCCTGCAGCCCGTGAAATTGTCACTCTGTTCATTCACTGGGTCCAGCCAGTAAGTCCCTCACTGGTAACTGGCAATGATAACAAATTAAACCCAAATAAACCATGAATGTTTTGTTGAAATCAATTAGATTAACTAGTAGAGTCCTGAGGTGAAGGGTACATTTGATGACGAGTGAGATGATGAAGCAATTGGATTATGATGAGGGGGGAAGATCCAGCCTGCGTCTGGTGTCGCTTTGTGCAGCCCTGAAAGCAGAATGCCTTCCTAGAGCGTCAGAGACTTGGGCGGGGGTGTAGAGGCATTGGCAGGAAAGGGAGCAAGTACGTGGGAAGGAAGCAGTCCTGTTTCACTGTTTTTGTCCGGAGTTTATTTATAACTAATGCTGGGAGTGTCTTCTGCAGCCCACCCACTTGGAATCAGGCTGGCAAGAACAGATGCACTAACAATGGGTCTTTGGGGACCAAAATGATCACGTCATCCTCCCATTCTCTGAAGTTTCAAGCACCTGCATCTATGCATTACGGGTTTGGGGTTGCTTCTGGTATTAGCTCTTCCTGCTGGTGTACCAACACGTATGTTGGGATATTCAATTTAGAAAAAAGGACGACTTACTCTTTTATATTCAATTTATGTAAGAACCATTCACTGTGCAGTAGCAACTCTCAAAGGTTTATGGTACCTAATACTAGTGTGAACGTGAGACCTGCGAGCAGTCACCTCTATCTTTATCTGGACATTGAATCTAACAACACCCGATTGTATTGCTATGTGAAAGAGTTTGCTGTTGGCTATGATGAGCCACATTACTGAGTTCAAGCTAAATAATTCTCACACCGAGTGAGGCACATCTTCAATCAGAAAGATTTGATAATCCCATTGAAACATTAGTTCAGTTATTTTTTTAATAGAGAATCAACTTGTAATGCTCTATGCAAATGCTATGTACCACTATTACCACAAGTAGGCTTTGTTGCTTTGCCTCTGAAAATTTTCATTTATTTTCGTTCCTCGTATGAAAGTAATATTTCTGACATTTTCTTGTTATTTGCTCATTTAGAAAAATTCAAACCTACGTCTATTTTTCCTCCTTGGGACATTTTCTGTTTGAAATATAGAATTCCTTTCAATTCAAGTTCTTCTATTTGAAGATTCTTGGTTCTCCTGCATTCTTGTAACCTTGGCTCCAAGGTAGCCTTGTGGTAGATGAAAGGAGATTCTTTTCCTATATGCAGCTATATGTCGTCTATTCACCATTTTCTTTTGTATTATGTAAGTTATCTTTAGTTTGGAGAACGCAATGAAAAGTTTTACAACTCCAGGCAAAGGTGACACTATGGTTAGTACTGAAAAACTAAGGGGGAAAATGGTGGGAATATATTTCAGATTTATTTACTGTATGGTATAGCCAGATTTATTTAGCATCTGTAGTTTTGACAATTAAATGGTCTTGGGAATATTTTGAGACTGTTCTTTGACAATTAAATGGTCTTGGGTATATTTTGAGACTAAATGATCATTTGTCTGAGGCTTTGAATCTTGCCTAACATTGATTAAGTGAATCTAGGAGTAACCTTAGTGCTATGAAAAAGTGAAAATTGTTATTGGGAAATTAAATGATGTTAGAACATTCAGAAATTTTACTACACGGATGTCAAGAAGTAAGTAGCTTCATGGAATGTATTAACATAGGGAACAACTCTGTTACGTTGTCACAGATTTTAAATTAGGTCGGACATTTCTCCCTACCTTTCTTACCCTTTCTTGCTCTGACACATCAGGAAAATTATTTGCGTGAATGAAAAAAAGTGTTGGGTCACTCTTTACCTTTAACATTTCTTAAGTCTGTGATAAAGCACCCTCACCGAAAATGGGTACTCCTGATGTTATGTCGTTTATGGATGCTGTGATGAGTTCTTTTCAGTTACGGTTCTAGCAATGACCATAGGTTAAGGTCACATCCCTGTAAGCAGGGTGTGGAGTCTCCCTGATCACAGTCCTTGAGTCAATACCTGAAAAAGACCTTGATCCTCAGGCAGGGAAAAAAGATTCTGAAGGAGATGGGAGAAGGAGTTCCTGCTGATCTCCAAGGCAGTCTTCCCTGAGTTGAGACAGTGAGGAGGGTTAGCATGGAGATACGCAGTGATGGCTCTGCCAGAGTCAAGGTGGATGATTGAAGGATGAAAATGGGACGGGGTCTAAATCCTTTGGGAGTAAGCCATGTTTGGTTTTATGTTACTCTCGACCTTTATTGCCATAGTTAAGTCTCGTGTAATGTTTCAGATTTGTTTCATCTAAGATAGGGCATATCAAGGAAAGGTTTCTGGGTCGTCATTTTGAGTACATGGTGTTGGCAGCCATGAAAAGTAATCTCTCGGGGATGGTACAATTAAAAAGAAAAGTCACGGTTTTGAGGTAGGGCTTCATTCCTCACATAGGTTTATTTTTTTGACGCCAATCTTTGTAAATCTCATTCTGTTTTATTGCAGAAGTTTTGTGTTTTCTTTTAAACTCTTAACCTCCGATGTTTGGAAAGGAAGTATGCCCCCAAAGAACCATGCTGCCATTCAATATAGCTTTAAGAATAATAGTGTATCAGGAATTGGGAATACAAAATCCAAACCCTGTGGCTCTTGCCCTGAGGTGACATGGTAGATTGAAAATGGCCAAGAATTATTTGCAACTTGTCTCATAGAGAAGTGGAGTCTATTTTGCAACCCCTTGATTTTGGGCCTGCGTAATGACTCGCTTTGACCAACAGAAGGTAGTGAAAATCATGTGGGAGTTCTGAGCCTTGAGGTCTTTGAGTTTCCGTGTTGTGTGTGTGTCTCTCTCTCTCAGGTGACCGTTGTCTTTTGGCTACACGTGGCCAAGACCACTACCAGCCTCTACTGCCAGCAGCATACGTGTAGCCACCTTAGTTATTACAGCCCCAGTGGAGCTGCTAGACAAGCAAAGCGTAGACACAGTGGACTTTTATTCAGCCTTAAAGAAGGCAGTGCTGACATTGGCAACCCACATGGATGAACCTGGAAGACGTTATCCTAAGTGAAATAAGCCAAACACAGAGTGACAGATACTGCATGATCTCACTTGTATGTGGAACCTAAAACAGTCAAATTCATAGAAGCAGAGAGTAGGATGGTGGTTGCCAGGGGCTGGAGGGTGGAGGAAATGGGGAGATATTGGTCAAGGCACAAAGATTCAGTTATGCAAGATGAATAAGTCCCGAAGATCTATACCACGTGGTGACTGTAGTTAACAGTGCTGTTGTGTGCTTGACATTGGCCAAGGGGGTAGATCTTCAGTGTTCTGACCACACGTGCACCCCCTTGCATGAATGCAAAGAGCCGTCTCAGGAGAGACCAGCAGCAGAACTGCTCAGCCGAGCCCAGCCTAAAACGTGGCACGTTATTTGTAAGCAAATAAAATGCTTTTTTTCCTCCAGTTACTAAGTTTGGGGACAGTTTCTTATGATCAATATATAACTGATACAGAAGATTACTTTTTCAAAATGGAAGGCAGACTTGAAAAACAAACACATGAATTATAGTATTATGTGCATTATAATAGGAATGCATACGTGAATGTCCATATGCCCTTTGAAACAAGTTTGATTGGCATCCTTCTCTTCTCAGGAGCCTCTCAGAGCCTGGATACCTGCCCTTAACTCCAGTCCACTGAGTCTATCTTACGTTGCATGATTTCTGCTTTCATTCTGTTCCTGGACCCCCATTTACCCTCAGCTATTTTTGTGGGCTTCATTTTGTGTGTTCTCCCCCTACATGTTGACATTCTTCAAAACTGTGTACTCACCTGTTCTGTTTTCATTCTGGAAATTTCTAGATTTGTCTGTGAGCTTAATCTATTACGTTTATGCTGAAAATCAAAATTCTCTGTAGTCTATTACTTATCCAAATATAGACCTTTTAACTTGATTGCCTCAAAGTCGTGATAAATTCAAGATACCTATAAAATACTAGTTAATAGTTAGTGCTTGCTCTGAGTCCATACAGTTGAATTAGAGAATCTTAATTCATTAATTCTCATAGCAACCCTTTGAGGCAGGTGCCAGTATTATCTCCGTTTAGAAATGGGCTTCAAGGAGTCACGGAACATTCTCGAATGTTGCATCACATTGCGTGATCCATGGGTTGATGGAGCATTCTTTTGAGCCTCTGCATCATCATTTGTGTGCTCTCCCAAGTCAGGAAACGGGGTCGGTGGGGGGGACTAAACCAGGTACACTTAATCAGTCAACAAGTACTCCTAGAGTCTCCCTTGTATTTTTTGCCACCTCTACTTTTCCGCTGCCATTGTCCAATTTCAGGTCCTCATCTCCTGTTTTCTGGACTCTCTTTTTGGTCATCTTACTGGCTTCCCTGTCTCTGGTCACAACCCTACTGGTATAGCCTTCCTACTACTAGCAAAGTAATCTTATACCAACACATGTCCAGTCACACACATTTCCTGTGGCTCTTCATCGTCTGTTGGATAAAATTTGAAGCGTGTTTTTTTGGCGTCGGCGTCTGTGCCAAGGCTTTTGCTGGTTTATTACTGCTTTAGAAGAGGAGCCGTATATTTTTGACTTGTTAACTACTTAGCTGTCCAGATCGTCGTCTCTCCCTGCTCTGACAGTGTGGGATTAAGCTGAGTTTTCAACATGTTCTGTCGGGGCTCTGTGAGTTTCCACATACTCAGAATCCCCTCTCTCTACCACTACCGCCCCACCACACACACCTCCCACTCCCACCGTCTCTCCACAGAGCTTCTACTTCTCTGTCAAACCTCAGGGCGAATGTGTCCTCTTTCCTGAAGTTTTCCCTAGGTCCTCAAGCAGACGTGGATGTTTCCTCTGTTAACCACTAAGTATTCACGTACTATCACTTAAGACCACATCTGGTGGTATTAACACTTTTAAGTTGGCTTATTTATTCTCTCTACTTCTGGGAGACAGGGACATGGTTTTATCACATCTGTGTCTTGAGCATAAATTACAGCACCCAACACAGAGTAGGCACTTGTTAAGCGTACACAGAATGAAGGAGGAATGAAAATCCAATTTCGTGCCAATAGGAGCTCCTAGATCCTTTCCGTCCTAGCTCATTGCCTACTCAGATACTAATTGTCATTCCAGCAATTTCTGTGACTCCATAGGAAGTGTGCACGTGTGTGTGCACATCCAAACGCATAGGTGGTGCAGCAGGGTCTGTAATTCACCAAGGAAATATCAGTAGCTGTAATGTTACAAGCAATTGTAAGTGTAGCAGTTTTATGTAGGGCAAAAGGCAATTTGCAAGCTTTGGATGATACATTTCTAATAAAAGGCACTGTGATCATTTCTACAAGACGATGAGACTTTTTCCCTAGGCCTTTTCACTTTGACCTCAGGGTTCACTGCATCTGATAAAAGGCAATAAAAGGGCAGACTTTGAAATAATCCCGACGAAGGAAATGAATAGCAGACCATGTCCCGAACAGGAGGTTAATTGCTGAAACGCAAAGCATCCTGTGGGAAAATGCGGCTTGGAGGTGTGATCTTTTAACTGTGGGGTGCTAAAATCCCGGCTTGTCATCAGATAGTCTAATCACATGCTCTGTACAAGAACTTCTTTATCAAGAAGAATTTGAAATCCTCTAATTAGCTAGGATTGTAAAAGCAAACAGAAAATTGGGATGTCAAAGGTCAATACAAATAAAAGTGAGACCAAACAAAGCCTGGATGAAGAGGAAGTAAGAATCCCAGGATCAGAGCATTCACAAAGAGCTAATTAGCAAAGTCCAGTCTTTAAAATAACTAAGGCAGCAATTATAAATAATTACAATGAATAGAGCTTCATGGTTGTGAGGGGTTAAAAAAGCATGACTTTGTACTTCCACAAGTAACTTCAACAACCCTTGAAATTCTTACGTCAAAAAGAAATTATAAAGCTGAATCATGGCATTTTTATCCATCAGCACAACTTTTGTATTAAGGTGGTTTGCTTTTTAAAATATTCTTCATGTTTATTTGTGGGTTTTGCAATATGGCATAGTCGATTTTTTTATGGTGTCAAATCCCATATATTCAAAACCATTATCGCCCTTGATCAGTCCTCTAGGTTGCCTGGGAAGCTTTCTGCTCCATCCTTTCCCAACATGTGCATCTGCTTAGCCTCTCTCATGAATATGAATTCTTTTCCTTCTTTAGAAGTTTGTTTAAGGAGGAAAACAGAAAATTTCCAAATTTATGTAATGACTTCCTAAGTAGACTCGTTATATTCAAATTTATGCTTGTTCTCTCCCAACCAGAGTCTTTACGAAAATTGTTACATAAAATCCTTGAGAGGTTCTTGCAACTGTCTTTAGCCGAAGTACCAGTGATCTTTGCGCGCTGCCCTGTTGCCAGTCTGGTCCAATCGCCGACCTCCATTGCCTGCAGGCTGGCGCTCCAGCTTCATTTCGTGCTCTGTAATATCAGCGCTCCACTTAGCAGCCAGAGCGCTTCTCTGGTCAAAGCCCTCGGTGGTCTCCTGTCTCTCTGTGACCTGTGAATTCATCTCCTAACTCTCTTCTGGATATAGCCACGGTGTCCTTTGTACTTCCCCCCAAGACGCTCACCTCCTCTGGCTTCGGGATTTTCGCACTGACCATTCCCCTGCCTTCAAACAGCCCTTCACAAGTATCCTCTTGACTTGTTTCTTTACTTTCTTCTTTTTTCTGCTTAAATATCTCCGTATGAGTGAGGACTTCACTCACCCACTCGATATAAAACAACAACAACAAGAAACACAGTTTCCCATCTCTAACCTGGCTCTTCCTGTATCTTCGTGTGCTTTATTTTTCTCTTGTGCATTCATTCCCTCCTAATAAACTACGTATACATTGATATTAATTTTATTCCCTTTCCAGATGGCAGGAGGATTTTATTCCTGGTAAATAATAGGTGTGCAGTAAATACTTGTTGAAATCTTCTGAGTGAATGAAAACGCTGTGAAATTGTTCCTCTTTTTTCCTCTGGCTTGGTTAAACTTCAATTTTCACTCTCCAAGAGCTAGTTTTTCTGGGTTTTCTCAGCACTGGGAGAATGCAGAGCTCCCTTGCATCTACAATAAGCATGACATCCACTCTTCTGCCTACTGTCCTGGTGAGATGTGAGGTCCATGTGGCCAGAGGCCATAGCTGCACACCCCACACTAACACCAGTGCTTTTCAGAAAGCTGGGCACATTTTTGGTCCTCAATATTTCTTAGTAAATGACAAAAATTTGTTAAAATATTCTGGAATAATTCATGATGTATGTTATGTAGAGTAAGAGTTACAGAATGGTATGCATTATATGATAAAACTCTTATACAATAAAATTGGAAACCAGAAAGCATCCTATATCTTCACATTTGTTTAATGTGTTTTTATAGGGGAAGCAAAGATGTATTACTTACTGGTTACTAGTTTGCAATGTGTAACACAAGAAAGTGAATTGGAGAAGGCAGTGGGGAGGCCATTAATTACATTGTAGACTCTTCAGAGTTTTTGAATCATATAACAAGCAACTATTCATTCTGTAAATTAAATGGCTGGGAAAAAATCTCTAGATGTAACACTAATACAGAGCTTGAAATAACTTAAAAGCTTATTTTTCTCACTGCTTTCTAGAAAGTATGTCAAAGACATAATAAAATTACAATATCAATAATGTAGACAATTAGTAAGAAATGCCAAAGGCAAATCAGCATTTGCAGCTACAGAAAATCAGTAAAGATAAAATGCAAAATAATATTTTGTTGAATTTGGATATTAAATATGTTTTTTCCCTACTGGTATAAGGAAGAAATTTGCTTAGTGACATAGTTTGCTCTGCCCTTCTATGCCTTGATGTCCTGGCAAACTTCCACTGCTTTCAAAGCTGAGCTCCAGTGATTTTCGGAGAGGTGTGTCTGGTCCCATTAGGGATAGCTATGCCCTCTGGTGCATATTCTCATTTAATCTCTATCTCACACCATTGTAGCATGTCCTATATACAGGCATACCTCCGTTTTAACAATAGCATATTATGTTTGTGTTCATGACTATTAATACTAGACTTTAACCCCTTAAGGTCAAGTGTATCATTATTCTATTTCTGTATGCCCAAAGTCTAATCCAGTGCCTGGAAGCAGGAAACGTTTAACGTCTGCCGATTTACCGTGTGCAGTATGTGGTCTGTGTTGCTGTGAAGGTGAATAACTGAATAACAAGTTGCACATTTAGTTCTCACTGAAGTAACGAAAGGAGACGTTAAACCTTCTACGTAATCTAGATACAGCGGAAAATTAGGACTAAGAAGCGAATTTAGAAGCTGTTATTCTGCATGTGCTAGAACAAGCTCTCCTTGTAGTGATGGGAAAAAAGCCTGTTCTAGGTCTTTGGCACTGTGGCTTTCATTTTCCACATTTTCCCCACTCCAACCAATTCAGTGCCAAAATTTGCTCTCAAAAAGTCATAAAAAGTCATCAGTGGGGATTTGATGGTGTGTTATCTGACATCCATGAATTTTCTTTGTAAGATTCTCAGGAGTAGAAAAATTTTTTTCTACTTTAAAAGACAAACAAGGAAGTGATTTTTCCTGATTGTGATGTTTTAAATCCCCTGTAGCATAATTACATAATAGAATTACAGATAGCATGCTGGTCTTCATATGACATAAAAAGAAAAACACTGTCACAAAAGCATATCTCCAAACAGTGTAGAAAATTCATGAGTCATTCATTCAATTTGAATTATCCCATGAAGCTTAACTTTTAGAGTGGGGTAGTAAAAATAAATAGCAGTGTGTCACATGGGATAAGTCTAATCAAAGAAAAGTAAATCGGGATATAGAGAGTGATCAGATGGGAGGCGGGAGAAGATGTTGTTGAGTGTAATAGCACAGACTTGTGTTCAGATTTCGAGGTGTCATTTTGGTGGGACAAGGAGTGGGATTATTTAGAAAAGCTGAAGGAGTACCCTCCTTTGGTTCAAGGGGCTAAAGCGTTGAGGCGTATATAGATCCTTTATGCCACTGATATCAGAAATGTGATTGTAGTACAGGCATACCTGTTTTTTATTGTATTTTACTTTATTGCACTTAGAAGGTTCTAACTTTTTACAAATTGAAGGTTTATGACAATCTTGCACCCAGTAAGTCAGTTGGTGCCGATTTTCCAACAGCGTTTGTTCACTTTGTATCTCAGTGTAACATTTCGGCAATTCTCACAGTATTTCGAACTCTTCATTGTTTTCGTTTTTGTTTTGGTGATCAGTGGTCAGTGATCTTTGTTACTACTAGGACTTGCTGAAGCCTCAGATGACGGTTAGCGTCTTTCTAACAAGAAAGTGTTTTTAAGGAAGTTATGCACCTTATTTCTGTAGACATAATGCTATTGCCTACTTCGCAGACTACAATATAGTGTAAACACAACTTTTATACACACTGGGAAACCAAAGCGTTTGTGTGGCTCACTTCATTGTGGTGGTCTTGAACTGAACCTGTGAATGCCTCTGAGGTACGCCTGTGTACTTCTAGGCGTTACTATGTTACACCAACATGCCCTGATATCAGAACCCAATTTTTAAATTTGATTATTAGGAAAAATAAGAAATCTATTATTTTAGGTCACAGGGAACCAAAGTTCCTTTTAGTTCTTTATTTGCTACATTTATTTTGGTGGTCTGTGGTTAGGGCTCTACAAGTTTAGGATTGTGTCTTCTTGGAGAATTGACCCCTTTTTCCTTGTGTAATTTTGGTCACATGTTGAAGCTCTAATCTCCAGTACCCCAGAATGTTACTATATTGGGGGATAGGGCCTTTAAAGAGATGATTAATGCATAAGGGGTCTATTAGGTGGATCCTAATCCAATCTGACTGCTGTCCTTGTAAGGAGAGGAAATTTGGACCCAAAGAGAGGCATGAGAGATGCAAACACACAGAGGAAAGACCATGTGAGGACACGGTGGGAAGATGGCCCCAATAGAGAAGGCCTCAGGAGAAACTAAACCTGCCAACATCTTTATCTCAGTCTTCCAGCCTCCAGAATTTCTGCTGTTTAAGCCGCCCTGTCTGTGCTATTTTGTTATGCTTAATATGCTGTGGGCTGAACTGTGTCTTCCAAAATGTGTATGTTGAAACTCAAACCCTCAGTGTGGCTGTAGTTGGAAATAGGGCTATAAGGAGATGACGAAGGTTAGATGAAGTTGTAAGGGTGGACTCCTGAGCCGGTAGGGTTGGTGCCCTTATAAGAAGAGACAGCGGCAAGCAAGCTTTCTCTCTACCCTCACCGAGGACACAGCAAGAAGGTGTCTACCTGCAAGCCGGGAAGAGAGCTCTTAGCAGGAACTAAATCTGCCAGCACCTTGATCTTGGACTCCCCAGCCTCCAGAACTATGAGAAAATTTCTGTGGTTTAAACCACCCTATGTCATGTTATGGCAGCCCTAGAAGACATACACATTTCTAGCAAACTAATACAAGAATGCCCCCCTCTTTCTTACTGCTTATATTTCTTGCTCTGAAGACTACTTTGTCTTACACTAATATAGATACTCCACCTTTCTTTTTATTAGTGTTAGGATGGTATATCTTTCTCCATTTCTTAACTGCTAACCTACTGGAGTCTTTTTATAAAGTGGGTTTCTTGTAGACAACATTTTGTGGCATAACTTTTGGGGTCCTTTTGAACCTATATTTTAATTGGCACACTTAGACCATGCACATTTGAAGTGATTATTGAAATACTTGGTTTAATATCTACCAAATTTGTAAATCTTTCTATTATTTGTCTCCCACTTGCCTTAAACCCCATTTTCTACCTTATCTGGTTTTAATTGAGCACTAGTGCAAGTCCCTTTTATCTCCTCTTACTGTACCAGTTATGCGGATTTGAAAAGAACAGTGATTCTCTTAGTGTTTAAAATATACATTTTAAACTGATGTGAATCCAGCTTCAGTTGTGCTGCTTCATGTGTAGTACAAGAATCTTAGAGTGCTCTCAATTTCTCCCTCCCATATCTTGTGACATTGCTGATTCTTGGCCGTGGCAAGAGCAAGGATGAGCCTTTCAAAGGCATTCTTCATTTCTGTTATAGTGCTTTGACTTGGAGCATTTCCTTTTGAGTCTTCCATATAATTTCCATCTTTCTGCAGATACTGTCTGCCTGCTTTTGCTACTTTTTCCGTTAGTCTTTTGCATATTCATAGTATATTTATCCCTGAAAGATAATTCCAACACATGTGTCATATCTGGTTCTGATGATTTGCTTTGTCTCTTCAGACTGTTTTTTCTTTTGGCATGGCTTGTACTTCTTTTGTTGAAAGGTGTACATTTTGCATTGGGTGATATGAACTTAAATAGTTCTTCAGTGTGAGGATTTATGTTAATCTGTCTAGAAGTTGGCCCGTTTAATGTTTCGGTGGCTGTAGATGGCAGAGCCTTCAAATTCTGGTGGTGTCCTTGTTTTTGTTTCTTCTCTTGACTCTGGGTTTCCCTAAATACTGCTGCTCAGAGAGAAGCAGTGTAATGAAGCTCTTTAGCTGGAATTCACTTTTACTGTGCTGAAGCCTTGTCGGTATGGTCATAAGGTGTACAAGAGGAGGAGTGCTGTGAATTCTTCCAGTCTTTAGGCTTTTAGTAGCTCTGTGTCTTTAGACCTGTGGTCCTAAGAGATATTTCTACAATGGTATAGCTGTTTTCCACCTTGCCTCCTACTCCCTTTCCTGGTTGCAGCCTTCCTAATCTATTTTCTTGAAGCCCTAAACCCTGTTGACTCTATTTCCCCCTCTTAGGTTAGACAGGAAGGCTAGAGGGGGCTGGAGTGGGAGCCTTATCCAGCTTCCCCCAACTAGATAAGGGTCTGGGAAAGTCCTTTCCACTGGAAAGTAGGTCTTTGCTGTGGACAAGGTGCTGGGTTTATTTAATAATGATTACTCTTCTCCTCTTTCCGTAAGAACCAGGAGGGAATTTTTTTTGAATCTTCATCATGAGAACCAGGAGGTAAAGCCCATAAAAGTGTGGGAGCACCCCCCCCAAGACTGTGGGCCCCTGGAGTTTTTCACTTTCATGCTGGTACACGAATTAGTCAAAAGTACCATTTAAGCATTCCTAGTGTTTTTTAGTTCTGGTGGCTTCAAGTCCAGGTACGTGGATATCAGCTGTGTTTCTCTGGATGTTCCTTTCTCTGTAGATTTAGGGAAGCAGATTTCCCTGTAACCTGCTTGAATGGGTCCAAAAAAGTCACTGATTATCACTTGTCCAGTGTTTTCTTGTTGTAAGGACAGGAGTGATGATTTCCAAGCACATTAACTTTTGGAACTGAAGCCATACATCCAAACACAATCTTTAACCTGGCTAAAGATTAATATAATACAATTTCTTATCCATAAGTTTGTAAAAATTAGGAGGAAAATTTTCACTGTAGTATTGATAGGTTGATCAGGTAAAGCAACAATTGAGCACAGATCTGAGGGACATCAAGGAGGAAACCATATGGACGTTTCAGGGGGATACTCCAGTGAGGGATCCCAAGGTGGTCATATGCTTGGTGTGTCTGATGAACCGTAAGGTAGGCAGGGTGTTTGCAGGGAGTGAGAGAAGCGTGAGGGAGATGAGGGGTGTATCCTAGAGGTTTCTGAATGGTAATGAGAATGAGATAGGGAGCTATTTAAAGATTTTGTAGAGAGCAGTGACATGATTTGTCTAAGAGTTGAGAAGTGATACTAGTACTACCTGAAGAATAAACTACAGGGAGATTATTTGGGAGACTGGTCCAGGTGGAATGAGGTAGTAGTTGAGTTAAGCATAGATAAGATCCTATGTGTTTTAATTAACTTGCTGTATCTCCATTGAGTTCTTGGGCCCCTCGCTCCCCTACACGTGGCTTGAATGGTACACAGAAGCAATAGCCCGCCTGCTTCTGCTCAGGTGGCCACGGAGATCTGTTATCTTCCTAGGTTTGTCCATAGGCAGGCGACTTTGGTTGTGTATCAAGTCAGCAACCCCAAGAAATGCAATAGCCTTTCTCCTAGAATTGTCTAATCACAGGACAATGCGATGGATTCATTTAAAGCAAGTATGAACAGAAAAGCCAAGTAAAATTAAGTAATGTTACAAGTCAAAAAAAAAAAAGATAACATTCTGGATATATCACAGCTGTAAAGTAGAATTTTTAAAATGGATTAGATGAAGTTGTGGGAGAAATGAGTCGAGAATGATTCCAAGCTGTTCGGTTCTGTGAGCTCACACTTACCCTCTGGCCTCTATTCAGCTGTTACATGTGCTCCATCATCCACAAAGGGAATACGCTGGAAAGAGGATGGGCTCTCAAGACAATTTGCACGGGAGCCCTTCACCCGAATCAGAGGTAATATAGCATATTGGTCCAAAGATTCTGGAGGCAGACAGCCTGGGTTCAAATCCCAGCTCCGACAGTTACTCACTGTGTGATCTTGGGCAAGTTTCTTAACCTCTTAGAGCCTGTTTCTTCTTCTGAAAAATGGGGATACAAATAATACCTACCTCGTAGGGCTGTAGCAGAGATTATATGCCTTAGTGCAGTGCTGGGTCCTCAGGAAGTGAAACCATTAACATTTGTACTATGATTAGAGGTTTTAAAATATATTGTTTATTACGTACTTTCCAGGCACTTTACAAATATCATCTCATTTACTCTTCAAACTAATTATGAGCCATTAGTTGTCACTATTCCTGTTTTATACATGAGGAAGCCTGGGCCCAAGGTAGCCTGAAGGACTACCTGCCCTCACTACATCAGGCCCAGTGAAGTAAAGGATTTTGACATTATTACCCATTTTCAGTTCTCTACATCCCACCCACACCCATGAATATAGTGCATTTATTAATAGTGACTTCCATTAGCACATGTAGTGTTCCTGCTTTCTTACTGACTGATACAGTAATTAATGCCAGAACAAACCAGGAAACTGACTCTCAAAGTTGAATGCTGGGATTGGGTTGTTCACGTACTTGACGAGCTCATGGATGACCTTCTAACTGGAATAAAAGAGCCAGGGTATTACCCAGCATAGTGACATCTCTGTCTCTCAGATTCTCACTGTCCTGGCCTGAGGTTGGTGTATTGGTGTATTGATGCAGCTGGAGAGCGAGGTGTCCAGAGAGCCAGTGACAGTGACACTTGGACGCTATGGTGACCATGTTGATGGGAAAAATTGGAGAGTGACCTGACTTCTGGTGGGTCATAGAGCACAGAGCGCGCACAGACAGGGGAAGAGAGAAAATGAGAGCTGTGAGGGTCTAAGGAAGCAGGTCAGTTGTTGGAAAGGCTGATGGCTGCTGAGAAGTCCTTCATCTCCTGTAATTGCAGGACACATACCCCAGCGTCAAACCAGAGACCTGACAGAGTGGCAGAGTCAGAGTCAAGTAAATGTTCACACCCCACACAGGTGGGGAGAAGTGGGATGCTGGCAGATGTCAAGAACACAGGCTGAGGACTCTGTTCCCCTAACCCCCCTGCATCTCCCCTGGTGGCAGAGGCAGGTCCCCCACGTCCTGCCTGGGGAACCGTCTTTTACATCAGATCTCCTGTAATGGCTGTACCTGGGGCAGATTCCTCAGAAGGGATGGCAGGTGTCTGTGCTACCTGTTCCACTACCGTTCATAGCCTCCAGGTCTATAAATAGGATTAATTCCCAGTGTAGGGATCATGGACAGTTAGTACAAGTCTTGATCCAAGAATAGAACACCTGTACAACCAGAAAAGATATTGCCATTACGTATTGTCATGATGACTCTGTAGTATCTTGTGTAAAGATACTTAGAAACCAAAAGAAACCCTCTTTGGTTCTCTGACCCCTGGAATAGGAGCTATTCTGATAGAAATGGGCAAGGAGCCCTTGGGCGTGTTTCCGTGTTCCATCAAGGCAATAAGCCAGAAGCAATACCATGCTTCCGAGGCAAAGGAAGAGATTGGTGTCATTGTCAAAGGCTGCTGAGATGCAGGGTTTCACTTCCTACCACGTTCCCACCACAGTCCCAGTTTTAAATTGCTTGTTTGGACACAGCAAAAGCCAGATGGATGAGGGAGAATGACAGGAAATTATTGCAGACTTAATCATGGTCTTATCAATTGTAGCCAGATTTCTGGACGTGCTGTCTGTATGCTAGCAAATCAATAGAGCCTCTGGCACCTGGTATTCAGCTCTTGATCTAGCAGATTCTTTTTTGCCATTGTTTTCAGTAAAGAAAGCAGAAGCAGGGACAAGGCCGTATCTTAACAGCTGCAGAGGTGAGTCCACCCTTCTACTCGCTGCCATCATAAAGTCCAGAGATATCTTGATGATTTTGAAATCCCTCTGGACATTACAGTTTTTTATATAGTAAGATTAAGCTACTTGGGCCTAGCGAGCAGGAAGTAGCAAGTACTGTGGTTGCCTTAAAAAGACATGCGTGCCGATAGGCGCAAGGTACATCCTGAGATGTTGCTTTATTAATGAAGTTCCTAGGGGTCCACTGGTCTTGGACACGTCAGTTATACCTCTGTAAGGCAAGAGGCAAATTCTGCACGTTCACACCCAGCATAACCCACTTACCAGATAACCCAGGAGGCTGAGTAGGAAAAGACCACACAGCCTGAAGTGTAGGCACAAAGCTATCGGAGCAATGGCACAGTGTACCGACGCTACTGGGTGTGACTGTGAGAGAGAAACAGTATGGAACACGTGGCAAATCCCAGTTTTCTCAGTAGAAGCATATTAGGTACAGGTCCCTAGGGTTTTGAAGTAAGGCCACACCGTCCTGTTTGAAAAGCTCTCTTGACTTGCTACTGAGCACCGGTAGAGGTTGAGCGGCTCTGACCATGGGAAACCAAGTAACTATGCTGCTAATGTCAATTCAGGTCCTCTGAGAAGCAGAGGTCAAGACAAAATTAGAAACACAGATGACTTACTGGGGGAAGGACTCATAAGGGCAGAGGGAAGAGGGAGCCGGGAGTAAGCAGGGAGAACGTTTAGACCACGGGAACAGTGTGATAGCTCTGGGAGGAGGCACAGACGGCAGCAGGAATAGCCCCAGCGTGTGGGGCAGTTTTGAGAAAGTGTTGTCCAGGCTGAAGGAGGCCCAGGGCAAAGATTTCATTAGAGGAGGTCAGCATGGGACCAAGATGGCTCAGCTGTAGAACTCCTGCTGTGCTCAGTAGTGGCTGGGAGCAGCCCACGGAGAGCATGGCTTTGGTGTGAACGCTGTAGCAGATCCCAGGGCGTGTGTGTGGAAAGCCGTGAGCTAACAGCACACCTCATGTTAGCACCTCTCTCGGAGACCTGAGGGGCATGCCTCCACCCAAACTTCTTCCTCTCAGGACGGGCAGTTATGTGACATATCAAGACATTCACGTCCCATTATAAATGGGAAATGCTGTGTATGAGACTGGCTCCCGGCAGGTTTGGAAGGTGCACGTAAGCAACGTGAAGGGCAGGTGACTCAGACGTTTGTGGTACTTGCTCACCCTATTTTACTGCTTCTCTCTCTGTCTACAGAGATGAACCTTTAAGGAGGTTGCTGTAACCTGATAATGGTCAGTTAAAGTATTTACAGGGTAAGTTGGTACCAGTTAAAATTGGAATGCTATAGAATTAGAGTCTCACTCAGATTGACCCAGTACCACATTGATGAAGAGAATTGCCATGAGTAGAACTTTGGGTAGTACGTTGGTCCACCTTGGGTGGAATGAGAAACGGCCTGAGGCGAGAATATACATCCATCCTTGAGCAATGATTGGCTGTCTGGACGAAGACTTAGGAAAAAAAAAAAAAAAAGACTGAGAAGTTCATGACAGACCTCTAAGAGGAAGGTATATATTTTGAAATGGAAATAGAGTACGCAACTTTTTGCATCCCACAAAAATGTCTACCAGAGGGTATTGACGGTAACAGTAAGCTTTCACATATTAGGTAGACAAGATGACCCATTGTACATACCAGTCAACTTCCCTCCCTGGCCATTCAGGTGCTTTTCAATGGGCCCTTGAACATCGCCTTTTATCAAAGCTGGTCTGGCAGCTGCTACTGACGGGTACCCTGCCTGGCAAAGAAGCTTATCGCAAGTCTCGCGGTGAGCAGACCAGTCCGTAGATGGCAGTTTTGTTACTGTGATCCCCTCTGTGGTAGGCAGCCTCCAAAACGGCTCCTAAGCATCCTTTCCTCTGCGAACTCATGCCTTGTATAATCTCTTCTACAGACTGGGCTGGGCATGGTAAATTCCTCCTAACTATTGGATTTGCGTGGTGGGTTTGCACAGCATAAATCATGGGATTAGGCTACAAAAAGACTGGATTTTATTGCTTCTCTCCCTCTCTCTCCCTTCCCCCTTCCCCATCTCCCTCCCGCTTTCCCTTCCTGTAATCAGAACTCACGGATGCGGGGGGCGGGGGGGGGGGGGATGAGTGGAAGTGGAAGTGACCCTTGTCACTATTAAATCAGGAGGACCTTTTCCTCCTTGTAGTAGCAACTCTGGCCTCAGCAGCTTGAAGGTCCTATTGCTCAAGGGACACATGCTGTTACCCAAGAACAGAGCCGTGGTTCTGCTGAACTGGAAGGTGCAACAGCTTCCCAGCCATTTTGGGCCCCTCACATGGCTGACCAGATAAGCAGAGAAGGAAGTCATTCTACTGCCTGGGATAATTGATCTTAATTATTGGAGGACACTGGGTTGCTGGTATACAGGCGAGGAAAGAGAAGTCGGTCTGTATCTTAGATGGGACTCACTATGGCACATCTTAATTACTCCCTGGGCTAGGGTTTAGGTCAGGCAGTAGATTTATCAATTTAACTGGAGCACATTGCTTTATAATTTACATTTGCAAAAAGTGTCAATAATTCAAGAACAATTTAGGCCCTCCCTACTGTATTAGAAGGGAGTCCAGCATTTTTCGCCTAGGAATGTGTTGTTTTCTTCTGTTTTTTTAAGGACAGTCCTGTTTCCATTTGAACCACTGACAGAGCTCTGAGAAGCCAGCCGTCTTTGAGGTTGGGAGAATCTATCAAAAGTGACAAAAACTTCTTGTTGCCACTTTGCTGTGGTTTCCTGGAAACCTGGAAATACTGAAAAGATTGTTCACAACTTGTTCTAGTAAAATGATGCCTAGGGCTTTGTCTCTCACTGGTATGTAGCCATCCCAAAGCAGCGTTTGTTTTCAAAGGCAAGGGAAGATGACCTTTCCGTGTTTCCCACCAGCCCACCATGCTTCAGTCTAGGAGCACAGGTGGAGCCGGGTTCAGGAGCAAGCCTGCCATTGCAGGGATCCAGTGGAAACAGGTTTCAACGTTTGCTTTATCGGATCTCCCCAAACCACTGTGCTCTGTCACCCATTCTCATTCATTACAGGGCAGACAAGCTTGTCTTCTCACGGTGATTTTATCATGTCAACCCCATTTCTTCTTAGCCATTGGTCCGTGATTGGTGCCACCAGATCTATTCTGAAAGGTTTAGCTGACTTTGAATCTCAGAAATAAGGCATTCATAATTTCCCTTCCCAGGGGATCTGAGATGCCTCGTTCAAATAGACCTGCTCACTCCTCTGTGATCTTTCGCATCCAGTGCCAAAACCTTCTCCTTTAAAAAAGGCAAAGTATTCTTAAGTCACAGGTCACACTCCTTCTTCAGATACTCTGCTTTGTCTTCCAAATGTTGATATTTAAGGGTAAAAGTATTGGCATTTTAAAACCACGTATTTTTGATGATATAATGCAGTTTTGTTCTCTGAGTACAGCTCTTTGCAGTGTTTGTGAAAGTCAGAGAATCTTGCAGATCACACAGTGCAATCCATGAAGCAGTGGATATAGAGCTGTAAAGCCTTAAAATAATACCATTACTTTTAGTTAAAATAGATTACAACTCACTACTTTAATATCGATCAGGCACATTTAATATATCATTAGCATTTGCGGAATGATGCACTAGTATAGTAAAATGGCATTGATCAAAGGTGTTAATTAGGTGTTGAAAAATTTAAGCAGGTGATTTTGTCAAAACCAAGCAGTGATTTCACTGATGTTATAAGCTCTTGATTGTAGTGGCAGTGTTCTCTTGATGGATTCCTTAGTAGAAAGATAACTTGCCGATATCTACACACAGCAAGCCAGTGATATCATTATTTTATATGGATGAGTCTTTACAAGGGTCAATGAATAAATCTACACTAAGCCAAAGTATATTTTCAGTATTTATTTATAACTGGGCTTGAGCTCATGGAGGTAGGGTGATACTCTGGCTTTTGGTTTGCTTACCTGCTTTGAAAAGTTGAAAGTGAAAGCAAAGAGCATAGAAAGCTCTAGGTTCATTGCACTTAACCATCTTCTGTGAAATACCTTTGTGTTGGTATTAGCTAATGGTAAATACTTAGTTATAATTGCCAGAGTGTCTTGGTTTAGAATCTGCTTGGTTGCTGTTACAGAAAATCTGTCACATGTTCTCTGACCCTGATAAAAAGGAGCATTCTGGGCTTCCCTGGTGGCGCAGTGGTTGAGAGTCCGCCTGCCGACGCAGAGGACACGGGTTCTTCTCCCGGTACGGGAAGATCCCACGTGCCGCGGAGCGGCTGGGCCCGTGAGCCATGGCCGCTGGGCCTGCGCGTCCGGAGCCTGTGCTCCACAACGGGAGAGGCCACAACAGTGAGAGGCCCACGTACCAAAAAACAAAAAGGAGCATTCTTTAGAGAACAACTGAAAAAAATGCCCAAGATGTCTGAATCAGAGGAGTAGACTAAGTCTGGATGATGTTAGCTAGTAGATGCTGATCTCCGACATGTAATGTAGAGGATGAGCTGGGAGGATGCTGTAAGATGAGTAATTTAACTTCTAGCCAGATGACTACCAGACTGAATCTCTAAATATGCCTGGTTGCTTTGAGGAGGATTGCACGGTAGCCCCCTGCCACTTCCATAAGTACTTTGCCTCGTACATCTGCTTTAGTTTTGGTCATCTCAGCGCTGGATTGTGGTCTTATCTTAGCTTTTGCTCTTCCACAGCAGCAACCGTTATGAACTGAACACCTTCTCTCCATGAATATTTTCCAGCTTGGCCTTATCTGAGAGACTGATTTCTAGCTAAATGGATTGTTTGTGTAAACTATTACAGCACGCAGTTGTGTTTAAAAAGCATTATATTTTAAAAGTCTTCATTTTATAATCTTATAAACCTTTATAATAATGATTTGGTGTTTCATAAACTATTCATGAGAAGCTTCTGACACGGTTTATTAAATGTATTTTCAGATCATATATATTTCAAACCATGTTTTCAAATAAATACATATGTATGTATGCAGAGAAATGGTATGGACTTAGATGTAGATACACACATAGGTATAGGTATAAAGATAGAGATATAGATACAGATGTGGACAGCAAAGTGAGACATTAATGATCCCTATAAGGGGAAAAACAATTTGAGGAGAGTTCAGATTTGTCCAAATGTAGTTTTGTAAGAATAAATTTCAAGCCTTTGGTACTCAGTGAAGGTGCTCGTTCAGAATTCTAAATAATCTGTAATTATGAAGTATTTTTTCTTTACATTTTTCAAGGAAGGAGTGTATGAAAATTTGAATTAGTGACTT
The DNA here is from genome assembly GCF_059928025.1 of Delphinapterus leucas. Taxonomy (NCBI): domain Eukaryota; kingdom Metazoa; phylum Chordata; class Mammalia; order Artiodactyla; family Monodontidae; genus Delphinapterus; species Delphinapterus leucas. The sequence goes on from NC_143142.1 coordinate 82,980,652, forward strand.
AGTGGTATACTTTTTATTGATAAAAAACCATTTTGGCTGTAGATCCTTTAACTCGGCTACACAGTGATTTGTCCTTAGGGAGGAAGCTGAGTAACTTTCGTGCATACGGGACAGATATCTTTTCTTTGCTCTCTAATTGGTCAGCTCATTGACCATTGCAAACCAGCTTGTAACAGACAGCACAAAATCATTGTTTCTCTTAGCTTGTGCAACTTCTGAGCTTCCTTCATGAAACCAGCAGTTTCCTGTAACAACTACTTAGGGAAAAATGAGCAATAATTCAATCACATATAGATTGATGTGGTAAGTTGCTACTGTCTTCTGCACTTGAAAATAGGAGTTTATGACCAAAGCCATAGGGTAATGAGAAACAAAGCAATGTATGACTGCCACTCACTCATTAGAATGGATGAACACAAAGAAAAATCTTTTATTCTTTGAGTTTATATTGTTACTTCATAATTTTATGTGAGGTATTATGTCTATGGGAAAAATCTGTTGCATTTTTCAAGATATATTGAGTTCTTTTACTGTTAATATAATCTAAACAAACCCAAAATTTAGCATGTTTATGAATAACAATATCGTTAACCACTCATAAGCACAGTCTTTATTTAAATAGATTGTTAATTCTTTATCTTGTTATCTGGAGTCATTGACATATAGCAGCTTAAAATTGTATGTCCCTGAGAATAAAATAGCCTTGAAATAAAGCATTCATGAGACATATTTTGGGTGAATTCACTAACTTAAAAAACATAGTTAGAGATACACTCAACTAAATAAAAGTATGAATAATCAAGTGTAATTATGTTAAAGACCTTTGAAATTTACAATATTAGATTTCTTAAGTTAGGTCTTTATTTTTATTTTTTTTATTATTAGTTTTTTGCGGTACACGAGCCTCTCACTGTTGTGGCCTCTCCTGTTGCGGAGCACAGGCTCTGGATGCGCAGGCTCAGCGGTCCCATGATACCTATGGGCCCTAAGCTTCTTACATAGAATACTATCCTTACATGAATATGAGTTTATCTTTATTTTTTCCTTTAGACATAACTTTCAAAATTATATAGTTGCACCTAAAGTGTAAAGGTTATGCTTATTCCAGGGTTCTTACATTCAGAAAACTCATGAAGTTTTAAGAGCACTAGATATTGGCAGGACCACGTTACCATAGCAACCCATATCCATGACCAGTCTTTGAGAATATTTAACTTAAAAGGCTTAACTATTAGGCCAGTGCAGTGAGATGCAAAAATAAAGCCAAAAATATTTATACAGAATTTGGGAAGTTAGGGAGTGGTTGCAAATACATGTATTGTTCTTTTTTCGAACTCAAAATTGTTTGATGTTACATTAAATTAAAATCGTTTTAACACATGCTTAAAAAGCATTTGCCTTGCGTTAAGTCATGCATTAGGAATTGGGGGAAATAAACTAAAATAGGATGCTTAAAAATTCCCAATCCGGTTAGAGTACCAGCTACATATACCAGCTACTGTGATCTGAGAGCATGTGATGTCTGTCAACTCTTTTGTGCCCTGGAATCACATGTGTTTGGGGGCTAGAGAAGAGGTTTCACAGAGAAGGGGACAGGCATTTCTAAAACAGTACAAGCGCAGGCACATATTTGGAATGAACAAGCACCAGGTTTATTGGATAGGAATGGAGTAGGTGGAAACAGGAGACGATATTAAAACCTTGGAATAATGTTGGATGGAAGAATTCGTTAAATGCCACGCTAAAAAGTTGTAAGCTTCTGGCATTGAGCGTTTGAAAGTGGAAAGGTAATACTGCAAAAACTTGGAAAACACACAGTTGTTTAACAGGACAATTGGTTACAGGTAGGAAGATTTACTGAAGATAAAAGTTTAAAGTTGGTCAAGTGTACTCAGGGATGGAACAAAGGGAATGAAAAGGAGAATTTTCAGAATTGACTTGTGGAAGAATAAAAGGCAGAAAACCAGAGATGATGCTGCCAAAGTCATTTATCTTGTTTGGTCGTCAGGTCTCCTCTACTGGAAAAAACAGAACGCTGTTTTGAGACAAGAGGAAGTTAATGAGTTTGATATGGAACAGTTTGGAATTACTATTTCTATGAAATGCTGCATTTTTGGTCAGCATGAGAACTGGCCTTCTGAATCCTGGGAGGAAGAGAAAACTTAGCGATGCCCGTAGGGGAGTCTCTATGTCATGGTGATATGGGAAGGGGGGGAGTGAGAAGATACAGGGGAGGCTGGAACCATGTGGCCACCAACATTCCAGGGCAGGGCAGGGGGAAGCGCCTCTCACAGGACCCTGTGTCAGTGATGCTTTCAGTCTGGAACAGCAGCTCCCTCAGGTCACAGACAGATTTTTTTCGGACGTCTTTAATTTTATCTGTTTGACAGTGATTGAGGATAAGATTTACAGTATGAACTGTACTAATAAATAATGCCACACAGTGGCTGTTTAACTAAAAAATGAATTCATCAATTAAGATTAAGGATCTTTAGAAGTTATTGAATACCGAGGTAAAAATCATTTGTTTATATTTATCTTCCAAGTAAGTGATAGTGTTGTTAAATTTCTAAGCGAAATATGCTAACGTGAAACCCTTAGGTGATTTTCTTGCCAGATGAATGTTTTGGATTTTCTAGATGTTTAGATACATGAACATTGTAGATCTACAAATTCGATTTTCATATATACACTCACAATATGGTGTGTATGATTTTCATTCACTGAGTAATTTTTACTCTGAGTAGCAAATTTTGCACTCAGTTGGATATTGGTGTTACATATACTCAATCTGGGCAATGTGTAATGCTGGAGACTGATATTTATAGAGTCTGTTTCGTTCATGATCCTGAGTTTGTTTAATGTCTTCTACCAGTCTTTGTTTCTAGAAGGATAACCCCATCTTGGCTTGCCATTTTACACTGTATGCTATATAACTACGTAGGGTACCATTCACTCATGCGCATGTATACTGAGGACATCTGACATGTTTTATCTTACTCTTATGAGCAATAAGTCGCTTTATTTTTACAAAATATTGTAGTGGTTGATCTGGAGGCTGGAAATCCAAGATCAAGGTGCCAGTGTGGTCGGATTCTGGTGAAGGCTTTTTTCCCAGCTTGTAGAAGGTGTGTACTTGTGCTCTCTTCTTACGAGGACACCAGGTCTATTGGATTAGGGCCCTTCACCCTTATGACTTCATTTAACTTACATTTCCTTTTTAAAAGCCCCATCTCCAAATACAGTCACATTAGGGATTAAGGATTCAACATGAATTTTGGGAGACATGGTTCTGTCCACAGAAATGGGGAAGTGATTTTCCTCACATAGTGGAGTTTGTAGAAAGATAAGTGTGCTTTTGTAAAGTACCCAATATCACAGCTATAACTTACCATTGAAGAGTAAAACAGATCTGATAAGAATCATACATTTTAGTGCTCATAAACATTATTTCTGAATATGTACATATTTGAAACAAACTCTTGGAAAATTTCCTCCAATTTTGTATCAGTTGAAAGTAGCAGCATTTTTTTTTTCTTTAAAAAAATACATTTTTAAGTAACTACGAGATGTAGGTTTAAGTGCAACTAAATAGGATTGGGGACTGGTGCGTGTAAAGATTGATTTCACAGGTGATTCCATTGAGAAGTCATCCACGGTCTTTTCATAAAGTTTTTATAATGTTGCTACTGCCCATTACAAATATAAGAAGCACTGAAGGTAAAAGGCAAGTACATGTGATTTATCCTGGATTTTTCACCAATACGTTCTTTTTTTTACTGCATAGAGAGGGAGAAAGCTCTTTACCACCTTACATGCAAGAGTGCCAGTAATTCTTGTGCCCTCGAAATGACATATTTTAGACTACTGTTTCCAAATTGGGTGGTGTGGATAAGGCAAAACAGCACTTGTTAAAACTAGTCTCATAATGTGTTGTTCATCAACTAAAATTGAACAAATCCTGAAATGTAATACACGTCCTTACTTATGCCTACCAGTAGGATGTCAGGAGTATGTGATAATCAGAGTGTGACTCAGGCATGAAACTACCTTCACACTATTTTAATCCACATAGAAAATGGCAGGTTGTCATTGATAATATCTTAAGTGCTAAGTGCTTCTTTTTCTTCAAGTTGATTCAGGAGAGTGAAATACTCCGTAAATCAGGGAACTGATGTCGACTGTCAATCTTTCCTTCTGAGTAGCATTCCGTTGGCCACTATTTACGTCCATCAAAAATGGTCCTGATGCTAAAAGCGGAGATCACATTTTTCATTCTGCAAAGAACAATGCAAACATAAATTTAAGATGTAGAGTCATAATTTTTAAAGTGGTCAACATTAGCTGTCATGGAGAAGGAAGTTGCTCATCAAAATGGTAGAATGTACATATTATTGACACATCTGTCTCCATCAGCATTTATTAGAGACTAGAAGAAAACTTCAAATAATTGTAGATTAGTTTATGTGAACAAAAGTTAAAGTACAGGAAAAGAACAAAACAAAATCTATCAATATTATCTAACTCCCCATCCTTTCCAGTATTTGATAAAAATATTTCACCACTTGGATAAGTAATAAATTGCTTCCAAGTGGCTAAATGACACTTTAGGGGGTCTTGGGTTGTGACTTAGCCAACTCACAATCAGAGGCTAATATTTTCCAGAAAGAATGGCCTTAAATCATTACTGTTTGCTTATTCTTCTGCCCGCATCAGGGTCCATTCTTTTTTTCCTTTTTTACCAGTCGCTCAGTGGGAGAGGAGATACCAGCACCTAGTGGAGAATTTCGTGTATAACAACGCTTACCAGTTTGCTGGAACTATAAGCTAGCCTCTCATTGGTAGCTTGGTGTGGGGAAGACATTTTATACTGACAAAAATGAGAATCTTAAGTTACAGATTTAAATAAAATAATCATTTTTCTATTACCTTATAGACCTATGTTGTCTAAACAGTAGCCAGTAGTCACATGGGGCTATTTAAATTTATATTAAATAATTTCATTCCTCAATGTCACTAACCGCATTTACATTAAAAGGGCTAAATAGCCCTTGAATAGCTGAATAGCCATACAGATTTAAAAACTGATCTATACGCACAAGGGCCTTGTGAATTTCTCTGGTGTAAATCTATGCATGAGGCTTTCTGCGCACAGGTGACAAAAACCGACAAGGAAACAAAACATGGAGAATGGTGCAGATTCACCATTTGTTAAAAACTTTGGTTGTATGATTTTACCTTTCGGACGAATCTAGAGTGGCTGACCCTTAGGGCCCAATAATTAGGATGGGGGGTTATGAAGAGATGACAAACCACCCAAAGTTGGTGCAGCAGGATAACTCTAGCTGCACCGCTACTGTAAAGAAGTCTGGAGAATTAAGAACACTGTGTTATGCTTGTCTGGGAAGAAATGGAGTAGGACCTCCCACAAAGTTCATCCCAACTCCAAAAGGTTAGACTGGACGATGACACCAGACACACTTCCTTCCCTCACCCCCGAGGCTACGTACACCAGGCTCTGCAGCCCCATAGCTGACAGATGCACTCAGTTGCTCTCAAGCAGGTGGAACTCTGCTCTTTGCACTGTTCACACCGTGATTCCTGATAGAGATGAAAATCTGCTTTTTGTTGTAATGGGAATTGCAGCACTGTGGTCGTGTGCCAGCACTGCAGAGCTGTGACCAGGCTCTGTCACAGTGGGCAGGGAACATCGCTGTTACGTGAAGTCGGGTTGCAGAGAGCATGCTTCTCAGGGTGGGGACCAGGTCATGAACTAGAGCTTTCTTTTTTGGTGTTTTTAAATTTTTATTGGAGCATAGTTGATTTACAGTGTTGTGTTAGTTTCAGGTAAACAGCAAAGTGAATACACATATCCACTCTTTTTAGATTCTTTTCCCATATAGGCCATAACAGAGTATCGAGTAGAGTTCCCTGTGCTCTACAGTAGGGTCCTTATTAGTTATACAATGGAATATTACTCAGCCATTAAAAAGCATGAGATAATGCCATCTGCAGCAGCATGGATGGATCTAGAAATGATCATACTGAGTGAAGTAAGTCAGAGAAAGACAAATATCATATGATATCATTTATATGTGGAATCTGAACTAGAGCTTTCTTTTCCCACGATCCTGCCTTCTCTCCAGGTGCAAGCCTGCTTGCCGAGACGCAGTTGAGGGTTGAGTTCCCTCCAAGGGAAGTGCCTGGCCTGGAGCCATCTTCCCCCGCCATCCACTGGCCGTCTGCCTGCATCTCTACTTCAGTACCAGACTTCATACCTTTTCCTCAGTTCTTTCTCAAGATTCCCCAGGATCAACATGAAATCCCAATACTCCCGGCCCTTGCACACCAAGAAAGGCTGTTAGTATCCACATTCCAAACACAAACAGGGTTTACTCAAGTCTCTGCCTCCTACCCTTAAACTACAGGAGGCTCAGCAGAATAAAAATCCCTGTGCTGCAGCTGTTTGCCTGTGTCCAGGTGCCTTTTCCTGCTAAGGTAGCAAGCAATTTTTTTTTTTTTTAATCATAACTTTCACAATGAAGGGGGGAGGACTTGACTCAGTCCTCCCCAGTCCTCTTTTAAGCCCTGTGATTTTTTTTTCCCCTGGATTTCCCATTTTGGAAACACTATTTATGTGTAAATAGCACCCTTTCTATCTCAATCTTTTGTAATTAGCCATCTTTTGTTGACTGTTCCAGTAGACAACTAATCAATCTGAAAATAAATGATTAAATTACATTTTGATTTCCAGCTTTGGAACAAGCATTGCCAATCCTTTTGAATTAGAGAATTTTCTTGTACATTGGGAGCTAAATATAGTTGAACCTGCCCACTGGACTTAACATCTTAGGAAATGAACTAAACAGAAAGCTAAAGGATAGACTATACAAATCTCAGGCTTAGAAAAATGTCATTAATAGAATATCAGAATGTTACACAGAAACGTTCTGAGCAGCTCTAAATGTTTTGGATGTCCCTTAGAAACCTACATCAATGATTTCTTTTTACCTTCTTTTACCTAAGCGTACATGGATGCTGAAAAATTAAATGTTTTTATTTTTGCCGTATCAAAATTAGCCATATAGTTATCCCAGGATAAAATGCTTCTCAGTAATTTTCAGATACCGTAACTACCTGAATTATGCACTTGCTTTTGGAAACTTGTCTTTCTTGTCCTTCGGGGCAGTGTTATCAGATCATTAGAAACAGACATGTTCTGTTTAAATGATTGTTTCTCCAAAAACAAATGCAAAGTTGACAAAATTCTCCCAATTCTTTGTTTCCCTGATTTCTCACATCTAGGGAAGTTAGAAGAATTTAGGAGATTATGAAAAATACTTTACAAAATCATACAGATCTTTAGCATTATGATATCTCATTGGGAATTTCTGATGTAACATTTTCAGTCTAGATATTGTCATCCATTCCCTTGTGCCCAACTGGTGAGATTTGGGGGCCCAGGAAGTTTGCATCGTTCTAAAAAATACTGCGAAACTTTCTGCTGGGTATCTTTACAGGGCCAAATTATTTCTATATGATGTAGATAAGTAGGTTTTGTTAGGTTTACGCAACTGTTGTCTGTCTGGTTTCCTGTCCCTCCTGATAACAGTCAATATTGATATGTCTGTGTTTATACTCCTGTGTTGCTATAGGATGGGCATAGTACAATGAAAAATGAAAGCGTGATAATCCATTGTATGTACAGTAGTTCACTTAACATTTTCTCTGTATTTCACCACTTAGGTTTTTTGTCTAATTTGGGGAGGCGGAGGGGGGAACAGGCTTAAAATTTGGTCCCTCCCATTGGCCTTATTAGCAAATGCCATACAGTTTTCTCTCATCAACAGCATCATTAGAACAGATTTTAAAGGAAGCGTTCCCTTAGTAAAAATGCTTTAGGAAGGAAACCTGAGACTAATCCCGTTGAAGCTCATGGCCCTCCTTCTTCGTCTACCTGGTCTTTGCATAAACAGTGGTTCCTACTCCCAGGAGTTCTGCCATCATTTGAGGTCAGAGGCAAGGTCTTATTCGAGTTTATGAAGTCTGTGCTTTCCTGTGATGTTGCAAGATACTTTCTGCATGGTGGATACTCAATAAGTGTTCATTAAATGGAACATTAAAGGGAATCAGAACAATTTTTTTTTCATAACCTCTAAAAAGGCCCCTATTAGACTTTTCTCCTTTGAGAAGCTTTCCATGAATTCTCCAGGCCACGTGGCCCTCTCCTTCTCCTACAGTCTAACTGTCAACATTATACTGATACATCTCTGGTACTTCAGTGTGATCTCACAGTTTCACAAGTATCAGATTTTAGGCTTACCTAGGGCATGGTCGCTAGTATAGTGTTAATCCTCCCCTCCTGCGAGAGTCTTTATAACTCTCTAGCCCAGTGGTCTATTTAAAGTGACAAGTCAATAGAACTTATTGATTATTAGCCTGGAATTCAGATTTTTGCTGCGTCAAAATAACAGTCAAAATTATCACATTGAACAGGTGAAAAATATGCCTAATATTTTAGAGAAAAAATAAAATCGAAGTGGATTCAAGTTGGTTTTTGCTCATTATCCTGGCCATCTACTTTTCAGCCTTTGGGGGAAAATCATTAACGGTTTCAACAAAGTAAGGAGTATTATTTTGTCTGTTTCAAGAATAAACAAACCAGAACTAAATTTTTTAATGAAGGGGAAAAAAAATTTGGTTGGACACAGAAAGGTCTCTGATTCTACAAAGTACTAGAAAAATATATCGGAAGGGCTTCAGCTACAGAAGGCAACAATTTCTGAGTGTCATTTGTTTGATATATTTGACAGACTGTCTCCAGAGAATTCTTCAGTCAGCCAGTACAGAAGGTTGTTAAGAGTATGGCCGACATCCTGCTTGCTTTAACATTATTTTCTACAGACTGAAAGTAGACATTATTATATATTTCACTACTTAAGGAAATAAGTTATTTGTAATGACTTATTGTCATCTCTGCCTTAATCGTTTTTAAAGAAAATCAAAATTAAATTACTGCAAAACTAGTTTTAGGGACCCAGCCAAATGGCAATATTTCTGTTCGTTCTAACTGTGCAGAGGGATACAAAGAGTTTTTTTTTTAATTAATTAATTTATTTATTTCTGGCTGTGTTGGGTCTTCGTTTCTGTGCGAGGGCTTTCTCTAGTTGCGGCGAGCAGGGGCCACTCTTCATCGCGGTGCGCGGGCCTCTCACTGTCCCGGCCTCTCTTGTTGCAGAGCACAAGCTCCAGATGCGCAGGCTCAGTAGTTGTGGCTCACGGGCCTAGTTGCTCCGCGGCATGTGGGATCCTCCCAGACCAGGGCTCGAACCTGTGTCCCCTGCATTGGCAGGCAGATTCTCAACCACTGCGCCACCAGGGAAGCCCACGAAGAGTTTTTAAGAGGACCAAACAAGTATAGTTTTGTTTGAAGCCAAATTTATTATTAAGTTTCTTTCATAAAGGGTGATAGTTGAAGGAAACCCACCCAATCTAATTCAAATAAAGGGGAGTTAATGAAAGGAGAGAGGCAAAACAAAGCTGGGCATTCATTCTAAGATCCAGAATTGGGAACAAAGTGGCATCAGGGACTTATGGCTACTTCCTGTAACAATTCTTCTTTTAATTCAAACTTGTTTGGTTGCAAAGAGCAGAAATCTCTTGAAGTAAGTATAAAAAGAAAAAAGTTAAAAATTAAATTTGTTCTTTTTTATACACTTCTTGGGTTATTTCATCCAGTCTCATGACTTAAATACCTCTGCTAATGACTTCTTAATTACTTACTTTATTGGTGAGTCTTTTTCTGATCACTTGTCATAAAACTGCAGTCAAATCCAATTGCTAACCTTTTCTTTTCCCCTTGTCCCCCTTTACTTACCATGTTGTACTTATATACATATATATATATACACACATATATGTAAAATTGATTTTCTTGTCCATTATCTGCTTCCCCTCCTTTCCCCATGCAAACATAAGTCCTGAGAGCACAGATTTTATTTGTCCATTGTTTTATGTCTTAGCATAAAGAGTAGTGCATAACATAAAGTAGGAGTTCAGCATTTATTTGTAATGAATCAATTGAAAGCATAAAAAGTTCTATCATAATAGTTGTTAAAATAGTTCAGTGAAGCCTTTAGACTCAGTGCCATGGCAGCTATGGAAGAAAACTGAAATCTAAGCCTAAAAATGCCTCAAGCTTACAAAATGGATAACCAGAGGATAACCAATCACTAACGGCCAACTAGGCTTTAAGCTACAGCCAATCAATAATGTCCTTAATTTGCTTCCTGTTTTGTTTTCTCTATAAAAGACTCTCCAAGTTCCTGTGGGTGGAGCGTTGCTAACTACTTCCTGTTTGGTGCTGCCCGATTTAAACTGAATTTTGCACAAGCTCTTATCGTTTAACGACAGAAAAGTGCAGAAAATAATCTTGAGTTGCACTAGAATTGAAAAGTTATGAAAACATTTGCCCTTACTTTCTCCCTCGGGCCGCGTGTCATCTGGCTCTGCTACTCTCTGCCCAGAATGTGTACCATGCTCCTGTCTACACAGCCGCTTTCTGCACGTCATCACCGGCCGCTCAAGGAAGTTCCAGCCCGGAACCTGAATGAACCTTTAGATTAAACTCCCCACCTCGACCCCAGCCCTCACTCCTCACCATCTACTGTGGACTCCTGGGTCTTTCAGTCAAGCTAATCTAGAAACAAACCCGGTAAATCACCCTTCGAGAGCGGACTGGTTTCTTACCAGGGGTCCAAACCTTAGCTCATCTCTTGTATTCAGAGCCTCATGACATACATCTGACAGCCCGGGTTCTCCCTTTGTCTGATGCCTTTGAGGGAACAGTGGTTAGAGAAGGCAACTTGGACCTGCTTGCTTTTCTCAGCGTTTCAAACATACTGGCATTATCTGCCTTCGGCAGGGGAAGGAATCCCATCTTTCACTCCTTCGTTTAAAAACTTTGCTTAAGCATCGACTATGCGTAGCTGCTGCTCTACAGTCTGGCGGCCCAGCAAAAAGCAAAATGACATTTCTGCCTCCGTGAAATCTTTTCAGGGAATACTCCATAGTACCCTGTTCTCCTCGCACCTCTCAAAATATTTCCTATGCATGGATTTTTTTTTTTGAAGACATTTTCACACCAATTACTTGCCTTAATTTATTTTGTACTTTCTCATCAAGGGGGATACAGTGGCAGTCGTCTGGCCATATTTCTGGGAGATTGCAAGTCTTCCTACCTTAATTAGTGTGTGGGAGCAAAACTTCAGCCAGGCAAATGAACGGGTTGCTCCCAGATATCAAGAGGTACAATAAATTCCAGTTGATACCTTACTGTCTAAACAGACTTGTCCATGATATGCAGATCTGGCATAAAAATATGCTCAGCCCTCAGACTTGAATGACTACATCTCATGCTTTTACAAAGGACACACCCGTTATTTTTCTAATTCAAATCACTGTCTGACTCCCCTGTTGACTGTTTATTTGTTCTATTTTAGTGCTGCCTATGGCCCCAGGTATCTAACGATAGCTCATTATTCAGTGATCACTTTTATTTTGCCTTTTAAAATTCCCTACCCATCCCTTGCTGCTATTAATTAATACCAGGGGACTGTTAACTTGTTGCTAGAGAAAAAGTATGATCCTGAGTACCCACACTCTTTGCTGATAGCTTTCTCAATAAAACCTTAGTTATTGTGAATATAAATTTTAGATGTGTGGGATGAATGTGTGTATAAGGTGTGCACAGCCATAAAAGGGGATGCTCAAATGAGACTGTGATGACCAGAAGTGGACAAAGAAATTAAAGGGTAGAGCTGACTTCCTAGGAAGTTTCTCCAGGTTAAAAATTTCTAGAGCTTTACTGTATCTTGTACTTATTTGCCTTTTATGCTTATTTCAGTTAAAATATTTCAAATATATTTTAAAAGATACATTAAGGCATATTAAAATTTCTAAGAGTTTGAGCAAAAATGGTTTTGAATTGGGCAATGCCGAACTGGAAGTGGTTAGGATCTCTGTGGACAAGAGCTCAGGGTCAGACTTTCATACAGAAAAGGGGGAAGCAAAGTAAAGACATTATCGACTGGCTGTAGCTTAAAGTGTAGTTGGCTGTTTGTGATTGGTTGTCCTTAGGTTTTGGTTTTGTAACCTTGAGGCATTTACAGGCTTAGATTTTGGTTTGCTTCTGTAGGCTGCTGTGGCATTAGCGCCATCTCAGCCTAATGGCCTCCTTGATTAATTAACACATAGAATACTACTATGTGCCAATAAAATCAGACGCAACAAATGTTATTGTTTTCTATTACCAGACTTTTAAAAGTCCCCTGTGAAAGTAAATGATACTTTTGCATTTTGTTTTCAATTTTTGCATTATAATCTACTTATTCTGATATTATTAAACCTTTTTTTCTTGCTAAGTATTTGTATGACACATTATTTCCATCCTTTTAGACTCTTTGAGCCATTATCTTTTACATATGTATCTGATTTAAGAGTATTTAGATGACTTTATAATTTTATCCAATCTGAGATTTTCTTTTAAAAGATCAGGTTAAATATGTATTTTGGGGATAAGGGGTATATTTAAAGTTAAATCTATCGTCTTAATTTGTGTTTCCTATTAGCCATTCTCTTTTCATTCCTATTTAATACTGCGGTATAATTCACATACAGTAAAATTTACCCTTTCAGGTGTAGAGTTCTATGGGTTTTGTCATAAAGACCTATAATACCAACATTTTTGATATAAACCACCATATTTGACATAAAGACCTGTAATACCCACACAACAAAAATGTAGAGCGGTTCCTTCATCTTAAACTCCCTGTCTCCCTTTTGCAGTCATTTCCTACACGTGCCCTACCCCTTGCAGTGACTTGTTTCTTTCTCCCTAGAGATTTTTTCTGTCCTCCAGGGTCATATAAATAGGATACAGTATGTAGCGTTTTGAGCTTTTACAATGAGCATAATTAATCTGAGATTTATTCATTTTGTTGTATAAATCACCAGCTCGTTCCTTTTGTTTGCTGACCAGCACTCCACCGCAGTGACGGTTATTGGCATGTTTATCCATTCACCAGTTAAAAGGTATTTGGTTTGTTTCCAAGTTTTGCTAATGATGCCTAGAGATACTATTAAACATTCAAGTACGTGTCTTTGTGGGAACACACACCTTCAGCTGACCTGAGTAAACACCTGGGACTGGGATTGCTGAGTTTCAGGATAGTGAATGATTAAGTTTATAAGAAATTGCCGAACTGTTTTCCCAAGTGACTGCGCCATTTTGCATTTGCACCAGCGATGAATGAGAGTTCCTGCTGCTCTGCCCCGGAGTCCATTATTGTTAGTTTGTATATATGTATGTTTTAAATTTTAGCTGTGATGAAAGATACGTAGACGCAAAAGGCATGGTAATTTTAATTTGCATTTTCCTAATGCCTAGTGATGTTGAACCATTTCACGTGCTTACTTGTCACCCATATTTCTGTTTTAGTGAAGTGTCTTGTCATTTTCTGAGCATTCTTTTTTTTTTACATTATTATTTTAAAGTAATTGTAAATTCGTAGGAAGTTGAAGAAGATACAGAGATGTTCTGTTTATGCTTTGCCCGGTTTTCTCCATTGGTTAAGTAGTTATAGTACCATATTAAAATCAAGAAATTGACATTAGTAAAACGTGTGTATATAGTTTTATGTCATTTTATCACATGTGTAGATTTGTGTTAACCACCACTGCAAAGTTATATCTTTTATTGGCTTCTCTGTTGCTTTTCTGCTCACAATTTCATTGATTTCTGATCTTATCTTTATTCCTTGCACATCCTTTGGGTTTGCTTTTCTTTTCTTAGTGTCTTGTGGCAGGAAATTAGATTGATTTGCTATATTCCTTCTTTTCTACCTTAAGCATTTAGTGCTATGCATTTTCCTCTCTGAATTGCTTTAGCTGCATTCCACACGTTTTAAGATGTTATATTTTTATCTACTCACTGTAATTTTTTTTTATTTCCAAAGGAATGAGACTTATTCAAAGAATTGATGTGTTCTTTAACCAATGGATTATTTAGAAGTGTGTTTCTTAGTTTCTAAGTGTTGGAGATTTGTTTTTGCCGTCTTTCTTGTTAATGATTTCTAGGTTGATGCCGTTGTGGTCAGACAACCTATGATTTCAGTCATTTAAAATCTTAGGTTTATTTTGTGATTCATGGTATAATTTATATTGGTGAATATTCTATGGGTGCTTGAAAAAATTGTATTCTGGTGTTGTTGAGTTGTCTGTAAATGTCAATTGGTTGATGGTCTTGTTGAGTTCTTCTGTATCCTTGATGATTTTCTAGCTGTTCTGTTGTTGAAGTAGGGGAGTTGATGTCTCCAATTTTGCTTGTGAATTTATTTTTTAGTCAGTTTTTGCTTTGTATGTTTTACACTGCTACGGTTTGAATACATATTTAGGGCTGCTATGTATTCTTTGTAGGTTGACCTTTTGATCATTTTGTACTGCTCTGTATGTCCCTTAATATTCAGTTTCTTAATATTTTACTGAAGGTTTTAGATCTATGTTCATAAGAGATACAGCCTGAAAATTGTCTGTTGATGTCTGTGTCTGGTTTTAGTGACAGGGTAATAGTGTTTTCATGAAATGGTCCTTCATCTTCTATTATGTTGAAGAGTTTGAGTAGAATTGGCATTATTTCTTCTTTAATTGTTTGATTTCATTCAACAGAGATGTCATCTAGGCCTGGAATGCTTTTTGTGGAAAGTTTAACTACAAATTCAATTTCTCTTGTAGTCATAAGACTATGCAGTTTATGTATTTCTCCTTGAGAGAGGTTTGGTAATTTCTGTCATTCAATGAATTTCTCAATTTTTATCAAAATTGTCTAATTTATAGGCATAAACTGCATTATATTTCTTTTTTTATGTTTATAGGGTCTAGAATGATGCTAGTGATGTCCTACACTCCTGATGTTGTTAATTTGTGTCTCCCCCATCCCCCTTCATCTGTCTAGCTAGAGAGTTATCTGTTTTATTACTCATTTTAAACAACTTCCTTTTGGTTTCATTGATGATATCCATTGGTTTTTCTGGTTGCAATTACATTGTATTTCTATCTTACTTTTACAGTTACCTTTCATTTGGTTGGCTGTGAACTTAATTTTCTTTTTCTCGTATCTTGACGTCAAAGCTTAGATTATTGTCTTGAGAACTCTTCTTTGATAACCTAAGCATTTAATACTATAAGATTTCCTCTAAGCACTGCTTTATGTGCATCCTACACATTTTGATGTGTTGTGTTTTTATTTCCAAATATTGTCTAATTTTCCTTTTGAATGGTATGTTATTTAGAAGTGTGTGTTTAAATTCAAAATTTGTCCCTAAGATTAAGTGATCAATGAAACTCTGTAAGCCCTGGGAAGAATTTCAGTTGAGCCTAATTTCACCAGGGTTGTTGGGGATGATAGAATTGCCCTTTGACTTTCTGTTTGCAGGCAAAGATGAAATCTGTATAATCACTAATACATCTTGCTGTACTTCGATTATTGCCCTGTGTCAAGGTGTAGGTCGATACAGAAACTTAAGAAACCACCTATTTTTTAAGATAGACTGTGATGATTAATGGATTTGTTCAGCTGTTTTGTCCTGGATACTTGGGGTAATAGTTGAGGTTAAAATTGTAAATTGGCTTTAGTGAAGACGGAGAAACTTTACCATATTTTTGCAGTAGTTTAGGTAAAAAATGATGATAGCCTGGACTAAAAAATTTATGACAGATAATTTCTCTTATAAAATGTTTTGAAAGTGAAATTGACAGGATTTGTTCATGGATTTGCCATGCACATGAAGGGCTTTCATGTGTGGTCCAAAGGATTCTGGCTTTAAGCCAAAAGATATTTTTCTCTTAGGTGGAGGTATCATTATGAGCATTAGACAACTAAGATCAGTGTGGATGAAGACAGGTGAAATCATCATTCTGGTTTTGAACGTGGTTAGTTTCAGTTGATCTTGTGACACTGAAAATCATGAGACCAAAGTCTCAGAGAAAGTTCAGTATCAGAAAGTAATTATACTTTTCCAGTGGAGTTGGGAGTAAATGTGGTTGATCAATGATTTAATCTACTCAGGCCCCAAAAAGATATCATGTAGTCAAGTTTCACCTAAGAGAAAAAAAATTATCATTTTTTGTGAATCATTGAGAGTGGATTATATTTCCTGGAGTGAATGTAGCAGAATGGGAGCAGAAAAAGCCTGAGAAATTCCAATATCTAACAGCCAAGTGGAGGATGATGAACCTGAATGTGGCCAGAATGCTGGGCAGAGCGAGGACAATAAAACACCAAAGTCAAGGGAAGGGAGTGTTTGAACAAAGGGATGGGGATAAAGACAAGAACAGGTAGTTCTGAATGTCATTGAGCATGAAAATATGATGAAGTCTAAAACATGACTATTAGTTTATATGACTTACATGTCATAATACCTCCCAATATCCAGCATTTTCTGTGGATATAGATTTTGGGCTTTGGGTTTTACTGATGCTTTGGGGATTATTAAAAATAATGCTATACATTTTAATAACTGCTACACTAGATTTTTGTAACTTTGGTATTTTTGTTAGATACTGGAGGTGGAGAGTTTAAGGGATTATTTAAAAATAAAGATAAAAGGGGTACTCAGATAATTTGGAGAATATTTATCATGCTTACCGGCAGGTGCCGTGGGAGATGCCAAGAATCCACTAGAAGAAAGTAAAGAACTTTGAAATTATCTTGATCGTGATGAAAATAAGCAGAAATTTAAAAGCATTGGAAATAATAGTGCAGTGATGCAGAATAAATATCATCTTTCAATACTGATGACTGAGGTCCTTTATAACTACTTCAATTGAAATGTCATCACGTGCTTACATGAAATCTTTGTATATTCCCTTGGATTAAAATTCAGGAGCCCGTGGTCTAAGAGGGTTAAATCTACTGTGATGGCCCTTATTCCAGGCTAACTCTTGGAGTTTTTGCATGACTAGAAAGAGGATGCGTCTCAGTGGTTCTCTATTAAGAGAGACTGAGAGGACAGTCTCAGTGGTTCTCTATTAAGATTATCCATTTACTATTAGTGATTCATCAATCACTTATCCCCTGTGAATATGCCATCAATTGACTTTATAAGAAAGAAGAGGGATTTTACTTAACGTTGGATTTGCCTCGTATATTTCATTAACTGAAAACTATGTGAACTTTTAGATTAAACCTTACTACTAATCAACTTGGTCTTATACCACTGAAACCATAACCCCTGAGACCAATGTAAGACTAGAGTTTTATAAGAACCTATATAGCCAATAGTTAGGACACTGTGAGGACACGCATGCTGAATTCTTCAGGTGTCTAGTGCACAGGGCACCACATCTAAGTATGAGTCGTTCATATTGTACACACGAGAGATGTATATACTCATTATCACAATTTTTCTGGAATATGGCGTTTAAGTGTCAAGAAGAACAATGCATTATGAAAATTTTCCTGTAGATGGAAGTAAAGTGTCTGGAGGTAGGGATGCTTTTTAGCAATTTTTATAAATGTGCTGTATGAGCAACTGGCAACTCTGAGGACATCGAGATGACTTAGCAACCTTTGATGGTAAAATACTTGCCTGTCTACCCCGATCATCAGACTTACTTTCCCAAGAAAGCATTACATAGCTTACCTAGCAATCAGATTCCACCCGAAAGTCCCACTTTTCCTATGCTGACCCTGAAAAACACTCCAACGTTGATAATAAGGAGGACCCTAGAAAAAAAAAACAAACAAACCTGTATTGTCACACCCTTAAGCTTACATCACCGTACGCTTCTAAGTTGCTAACCATCAGAAGAAAGATTATAGCATATATTTGGAGTGAAAAAATGATAAATTTAGGGCAGTTTAAATGGCAGTCTTCCAGTCCTGCAAAAACTATAAAACTGACTGATCTAAACCAAATGAGTCATTGGAGTGGCTGAGGAAGGAACAGTAGCACAGAAAGTCCCCTTACCGGTCTCTGGTTTGCATTTTGGGTGCATTCTAGTGGTCAGATACCTAATCAATATTAGCCGTTCAGCTTCGTGAGAAGCGTGGCTTGGAATACGGTCTACAGACTCCACAGCTCCTATTTGACCTTCACTCGTAATACTGTATTATTTTGGTTGACAGTGGTCTAGCTTTGATGTAATTAAAGGTGGTGAGGATGATAGCTTAAAGACAAGACACTGAAATAAAAACGAAATCCTGAAAATATTTCAGATATGTGAGTTCAGAGCAGATAATTGACAACTTAAGACATATTTGGAAACCAGAGAGCCTCTGTGGCAGCTGTAATAAGTAGTCTTAGCTCTTGTGCTAAAAATCAGTTCAGGATCATGTTATAATGGTGGCCTCGACACAAAATTGGCTCTGTTTGAAACTTTGCCCGACTCGGGGTTCTCAAAGGGACAGTGGGACCCTAAGACTTAGGATAGGAATATTTGAGTAAGTCTCCAAATACTTCTCCCCAAATAGCTTTAAACGCTTGAGCAGAAGTAGCTCCTACCCCTGCCATGGAGACTGTGCTGTGATCCCACCGTCCAGCAAGATGCTGCTTGCTTTCCTGCAAGAACCATTCTCACCTCTCCTCTTTGCCTCTAGGTCGTAGTATAGTCCTAGCAGAGAAATTCAAGCCTTCTCCAGAATGCAAGTCAGATTTGGCCAACGTTTACTGGCAGGAAGTGGGACAATACACAGGGCAGTAGATCTCGGGGAATTAGGCTGAGAGGGGAAGGATAAATATTAAATGGAAGGCTGAACAGATGTGTTAGTTTACTGCCGATGATGTAACAACCACAAATACTTTGCTTCAAAATAACAAATATGTATGTATTATCTGAGTGTTCTGTAGGTCAGAAGTCTAAAATGGCTCAGCAGGGCTGTGTTCATTCTGGAGGTTTTAGGGAAAAATCTATTTACTTGCCTTTCCAGCTTCTGGAGGTTGACCACTTCCCTGGCCTTGCAGTTTCTTCCTAGTGTCATACCAGCCTCTCCTGTTCTGAATCTGACCCTCCTGCCTCCCTCTTAAAAGGACCTTGTGATAACATTGCATCCACCTGGGTAATCTCCCCTTCACAAATGTCTAAAATTAATCTAAAAAGTCTCTTTTCCATGTAAGGTACCACGTTCACAAGTTTCAAGGGTTAGGACTTGGACATCTTTGGAGAGCCATTATTCTGTTTACCACAAAAGGGACACTGACCCATGATTTAGGATTCAGTGTTTTGCAAGGACACTGGGAACTCATCCAAATGGTGTTCCGGGAGAGCCCCTGAAATCCAGACACAGCTCTGCGTAAGCAAACGAAGTAAAGATGCCAGAATTTCCTTCACATGGAATTAAAGAAAGGATACGGGGACTCAAGCTGTTGTATATGCAGCCATGGATGGATTATCCGCAGCCAAGGCAACCATCACATGGCTACGCTCTGCAGGAACAGTGCGTTTGCATCACAGCTGAGGAACTCAGAGATGTGGGAACATAATGTCCACCGCGAGACATTACCCCATCCCTCGAGGTTGCTCACTGGAAACCCAAGCCCTAGAAACGTCTCAGGTAGAGGGTGGTCAGGACCTTGCCCCCTTGGCGTGCTCAGCAAGGGCAGGCAGGCACACTCAGGTCCAACGGCAGGTTGCTTCTCTCAATGTGCTGGTAGCCCCATCACAGCCGCTGTGTCGGATGTGCTGCTATTTTAACAGAACGTATCAACACAGCTTCTGGCACTCTGTATGTGGCCTTTTATCTGGCAACTGCTTTCTTCTTTCTACCCACCATTGGGGAAGAGTAAGAACAGTTTGCCTCTAAATAGTGAGAAGAGCAGCACACATTCCTTGTCTTGCTCCAGAGCTGAGTCACTTCGCCTGCTGTCTTTCATAGTACAGTACATAGGGACCACAGTCAAGGTGACATTCTAAAGAACATCACGCTGGTTTACTCTGTGGATGACATTATGCTAATTAGACCCGGTGATCAGGAAGATACAAGTATTCCAAGCCTTCTATCAAAGCACATGTTCCAGGAAGTAGGAGTGGACTCCATGGACATTCGGGGGAATGCCATATCAGTAAAACGTATAGTAAAAATTACAGGGTCTCGGTCATGCTGGGACGTTCCCCTCTAAGGTAAAGGGGAAGTGGCTGCACCTTGCAACTCCCACTGAGAAGACAGAGGTAAGCAGTTAGTTAAGAGCTTTGTATTTTGGGGGCCACGCATGTCTCACTTAAGAATACTTCTGTGAGAGGGATTTTCCCGCTGTTGGCACTCGCTGTCTCCCTTTTTCTGTTTCCAGTCCTTCTTTTTTCTCTCCTTCCACTCACGTTCCACGTCTGCAGCTCTTTCTCTTCCATTTTTCCTGAGCCTCAGTCTATTTTCTATTTCACCTCAGTTGCTAGAGGCCTGTATTCATTTTTCTGAGCTTAAACTGGTGTTGAGAGGCGCACTTTCATGCAAACTGTCTTTCAACTCTGCTTTATCAAATATGAAGTTCATCTTTCCCACACATACTATGCACAGAAGAGTGACTATCGGAATGACACCGTTAATCTGGTAACGGGGTTAACTGTTTTGCTAACTGGTTAAATGTTAACAGTTACCGCAGTAGAACTCTAAGGGGGGATAGGCGTGCTTTTTTTTTAAAATTGGCACTGGCTCCGCTGTTTGACTTTTTAAGATGTTTGGTTTCTTCTTTACTCAGACCTAAACCTTAGGAAGGGAAAGTTTTTGGTCTTAATGCTTACAACTGATGAATATTAGCTAAGTGTTACGTTGGTGTGTTTAAGAAATTCATATAGAAAGAAAATATTAAAAGTATCCCCAAAGATGAAAATATGAACCTTTTAAACTTGATAAAATAGGACAGGCTGGGCCACAGAGGGAAGGAACAGCCGAACAGTCAAGTGTTACACAGCTAATTGGGCGTATCATTTGATAGTTTTGAAGCTTTTCCACTTAAGCGCTGACACTTAAAAAAATATAAACGTGACTGCTTGTTTTCCTTTGCTTGTTTTCGGTAACGTGAGTTTCAGTCTGCTTGAAGTTTAGGGTCATCCTCTTGCTGTACTTCAGTGCAGCTCTCTCTGCTGATTTATCTGCTTACAGCCTGGTGGGGCTTGTACCGTCTGCCAGTTAGCTCACGTGCAATGCATTACCTGTGATGATGCTGGAAGAAAGTCTCTCTCTGCTTTAAGAAAAAAGCACTCCTATACTTTTATTAGATTAACAGATGCCTGCACGTTTTACGTAAGGCCTAGAGCCAGAGAGAGGGAGAATGAGTACTATAGCCGGTTCAAGCTGTGGTTCACGGTATTCTGAGAAAAGGTGGTATGATCTGGGAGGTCCAGTAGTGCTGGAGGTACCTGTGGCATTCCTCAGTGTGTGAGTCACCGCACACTCCTCTAGAGTTCTAAAGTAAAAGCCATACCTGCCCCTTGGGACAGAATAACCCTCTGTTTGGAGAAAAACAAAAATCTCAGTGCGCCGCTGGCCACTGGTGGAGGGGCAGCTCCTGGCCGCATTCCCAGAAAAGAAGAGTCAAGTGTGTTCTGTGTGGACATCCGTCTGATAAAAAGTGTAAGAGATTAATCCAATAAAGATGTTTTAAAAAAAAAAAAAGTGTAGGGAATTTGAGAACCTCTTCAGACAATAGCAAGAAATCCAGACTGGTTAAAGAGAAATAACTCATGGTGACGAATAATGCCAGATGATTAAAAGGTTGGGTCATATGGTAGAAGTTCCTTCAGGATCGGGGCAAGTTGTTGGAAGATCATTTCACGTGTCATTGGAGAGCCCTTAGGCATCTGCCGCATCAGAGGAGGATGAGAATCTGAGCCTGGCGCACAAATTCAGTCTACTGTCGACACAAATACTGATCTTTCAGAGAGATGATTTCCATAAATCCTGTATAGATTTTAGAAAAAAAAATTGGGCTGTCCAAAAAGTTCGTTCGGGTTTTTGGGACAATGCTACCAAAAACGCAAACGAACTTCTTGGCCAACCCAATAACATCGCTATTGAAAACTTGCTTCAAAATAGGAAAGTAGACCTTCCGCTCAAATTCAACTATTTAATTGTTTTGCTCTTTTAAGTAAGCACAGATTTTGTTTCATGTAACAGAATATATGGCTTCTAAGAAAATAAATAATATATAATTTAGAAAAGAGAAATGGCATTTAATTCATGAACTAACTCTGAATACATATCAGAGAAGCAAAATTCTGGCTGATGGGTATTTTCCATCTCCATTGCCTCACTTAGTTCTGTATTCCTTTATTTTTGTCACCAGTCCTGTTTCTAGGGCGATACTTAAGGCTATTGTTTGAAACACAGACTGAACTTGATACACACGTTCTCTGTCTTTGAGGCTGATTTTATTTTTACTGTCTCCAAAAATAAGACAGGAGTTGAAATGTTTCTGTTTCATTACTCTGAATAGGTTAAAACTCTTTTACTCAATACATATGATATAGAGAACATTACAGAATTGAGGCTCTTTCCAGCCTGGGTAGGACACAGAATAACCCGGATAAGGGATGAATGTTTATTCTCTACGGTGCACAGGACTGATATTCATATGTAATGAACAATTTGTCTAAGTGAATCTCTGGTAGAATCAAGCTGGAACCCTGCTGACCGTGGAGTCTGATAAATGAAGCTTCCCGTCTTCCTGTTCTTGTCACGTATGGGAATGTTAGAGAAAAGAAATGGTATGAGTACAAACAGGCCTTTGTTGGCAGAGGAAAAGAATTAAGATCATTGAAATTTCATTTTCAAAGGAATTATTTTTCTCATTTAAAAAAGTTCCAGTTTCTCCTCAACAAATTGAAACAGCACGTACCTTTCTTTGTGTTTTATATTTAACGTTTCAAATGAAATTAAAAGGTCATAAAATTAGCCAGAAAGGATGTTTGATACATGGAGCTTGGTGAGGCACATAAAATTCTGGCTTTGAAAACAGGTAAGGGCTCAAATCCCAGCCCTGTTAATTCTTAGCTACAATTTTTTACTTCTAACCTTTACTTTTTCCTGTCATGAGTATCAGCTGGAAATAAAGGTAAGCTAATTCACCCTTTATACTATTTCAAGAACAGAAGGAAAAATCTGGAACAGACAAAAGCCTAAGGATTTTTAACATATTAAACTTCAAAGTTTCACAGCTCCTAAGGATTTTCTTGAAAATAGAAACGAAAGCCAAGGTTTGCTTCAATAATTATTCATAACATTTGGATTTCATGGTAAATGTACTGGTACATGTGTGTTTTCCTTTATATTAAATTTGCTAAAAAACCTATGTATGTTTTAGCACATTTATTATAGATGGTAGTTAAATAATTAATACTGAGTTGAGAAACACTGTTTTGTAGAAAATACATACCTGTTTTCCTCTTGGGAGCAGTTATAATGTAAATCAGAGCAAGTCCTCTCTCTATGCAATACGGTCAAATAGCTCTATACCTCACTTTAAATAAAAACCCAAGTCGCGGCAATGACTTGCACAGAGGAGGGTGATTCCAATCAACATGCCCAGAACATTCCCCATCAATGCCTGTTATTTCAGTGTGCTTGTTTACAGCACCCCTTTCACCTTCTGAAGTGTCCTGCTCCGAGGGGTGTCATGGTCGCCCTATTTGTGAGGCGTTCCAGAATCCGGCCCCTGGAACCTCTCAGGTCTCAGCTTCGCCTGCTCTACCCTTGCTTACTCTCCAGAAGCACAGGCTTTCTGGTGATCCCTCGTGCAGACCAGACCCAGACCCCAGGGCCTTTGCACTTGACTCTGCCCAGCATGGGTCTCCCCCCGGTAACTGTGTGGTTCACTCCCTAGTTTCTTTCAAGCTTTGACTCAGTGAAGCCTTTGCTGTCCATCTTACAGTCACATTCTTCCCGGGAGAGAGAACTCACATGAGGGTTTAAAAGAGCAAATTTAATAGAAAAGTTATTAGCTAAGTATGAAAAATTTTTCACCAGGTAGCTGGTAGCGGGGCAGTGAGAACACGAAGGTATCACAGAGGTCGCCGCTGCAGGAAGCAGCTGCCATCCCTGGGGCTGGAGAAAAGGGGAAACGACTGGGATGATGACAGTTTAGAAGCCTGGAGGATGAGCCCTGCCAAGCTTGGTCCCGGCCGTCAAGGAGAGGTGCAGCTCCGCTGGCTGGTGTCTCTGTGCTTGGAGGAGACGATCCACGGGCTCGGGCACCTCCGCCTCCGACGAGCCACCAACCAGTTGGTGCACGTACTTCTCTGGGGTCGGTTCTGAAAGTGGTGGGAAAACATAAAAACGGGCTTCGGCTGCTTGAGACAGAATGCTGGAGTACAGGGAGGCTGCACAGACCCTGGTGGAACCCGGAAGCCAGCAGGAAGTGAAGAGGAAGTAGAAGGCCCCTTCTTCCTGCTCCTCGGCTTGTCTCTAGCATCCCCTACAGGCAGGAGCCGGCCGGCTGGGCAGCGGTGTGCTCTACAAAGTCCTAGGCCAGCGGCGCCCAGTACCACGCAGAAGAGGGGGGTGGGTTTTGAAACTGAGAGGCAAATGTTTAATGCTTGACCCCCCCACCCCTTCTAGAATTTCATCACCTTCCAACATTTCCTGTTCTCTGTCCTGCTTTGTTTTCCTCCTTAGTGTTGCTCATTTAAGTACTATGTATTTTTCTTATTTCCAGTGCTTACTGGTTATCTGCCTCGTTAAAATAAAAGCTTCACAATGACAGGGATGTGTGAACTTCGTTTAATGCTTTATCCAACCGAAAAACAAGTCCTGGCATAAAGGTGGTCCTCAGATATTCAGAATATTAATATGAATAACAAACATCACTTTTACAGTAATGATTACGTACAAGGTTCTATTCCATGTAATGAATGCATATTTAGCCTGAAAATAGAATTTTGTACTAATTTATTGTCACCCTTATCTTATAGGTAAGGAGATTGATGTGTAAAAATGTTAACTTGCCCTCACTCACGTAAGTAATAAGCTGGAGAGCCAGGGTTGGCATCAAGGCAGCTGGCTCTAAAGCCTGCAGTCTTACCCTCCGTGTGAAACTGAAAATACAAATAAAAATACTAAATGCACTCTTTCAGTTATCCACACTTCACAAAGTCTAACTGTAATATCCCAAAGCATTACCTTATGTCAAGTATCTGGGCAGACTTAATGATCAAGAAGAAGTATTGTTATTGGATTTGTCTTTAAGATTGGAACCTTAAAATGAAAGGTAAATATAATTGGCAATAGTATGCCCTTTGAAAGATGTCACTAACATTAATAAAAGCAGATATCTCAGGGATTAAATAGGCTCACCAGAGTCAAAATTTCTTTGGAACTAAGCCCTTGTTTAGTTCAGTAAAACAAGAGTTCAACTCACAAGATTAGAGCCTTCGCGACTGTCGCGTCAAATTGTTTGCGTCATTAGCGTGGTCTGCTTGGTATGGTGTACAGAAAACTCCTTCTGACCCAAACCTCTATGTTTCTTGTGACTAATATTTAATTAAGCATTAATAAATACCAAAAAAGTGCCTGAAAGGAATATAATAGCATTCATCTTTGCAGTTACAGAGGGAGATAATCTTTCTTGATATATAGCATACACACCCTCCTGTACTATTTATCTTGGAATTTTCCCCTCAGATTTTTAAACTGTCTCAGAACAAATAATTCACTTACAAGGACAGTACATTTTATTAAAAAAATGGGGGCAAGAACTCAGTTTCAACTGACCTGAAATGCTTTTAAAACTCTGTTAAAATGTTTCTTCCTCTTTAATGTGAGGACTTGGGTCGTCGCTATGGCTGTGTCTACACAGGAGATAAATCAGAGCCACCCTGGGGATGATCCTGTGGGACAGAGAGAAGAGACTTAGAGCAATCCCACTGTGGCTTCTGGTGTCTCCTCTGGGACACACAACTGCTATTTCTCCAGCATCTTTATTTACATTTACATACATGGAATTTTCCCAGGCTGTGCACGCCTGCGTGATTTGCATCAAGTTTAAGAATTAGAGATTCACAGATGCTTGTTTTAGTAATAAAAGGCCTGATTTACTGAGCAAGGGGCACTCGGTGTCGTGTGCAGGGGTTACATTTAAACTTCAAAACAAATCTATGAGAAACGTGTTCTGATCTTTGTTTAAGGAAAATAAGTTGTATAGTTGGTGGAGGGTGTGAAGCAGGTGTGAAGAGGGTGTGGCTGCCTCGGTGGCCTTGCTCTTAACCTCTAGGTTTAAGTCACAAGCCCAAGGGCGTAAGGCTGGACAAGTGGCAGAGTGAAGTGGAACGAGGTCCCTTGTTTATAATTCAGTGTTATTAATGGCATCGTACTCATGCTGTTTGTAGAGATTCAATATTCCTGATGGAAATAGGGATTGACATATACACACTATTCTGTATAAAACAGATAACTAATAAAGACCTACTGTAGAGCACAGGGAACTCTTCTCAATACTCTGTAATGACCTACATAGGGAAAGAATCTAAAAAAAGAGTGGATATATGTATAATTGATTCACTGCTGTACAACGGAAACTAACACAACACTTTAAATCAACTATACTCCGATAAAACATTGAAAAGAAAAAGCTTTGCTTTGTAGATCATGATGATTCTGTATCTAGGTCAAGGATAAGCAACCTGTAGGGCAGAGGCAGCGGCAGGTAGCATCATTTTCGTGGCCTTGGCTGTGCAGCATCTAAGGGCGGCCGGCCCTGCGCCCTCCTGCCTCCCCTGCCTGTGCTCCCAAAGGTGAGGTGACCCTCACCACCCCTTTTCAAGAATTCACACACTGTGGCTTTAAACAGTAAGACTTCCAATGACTAATGTCATGGTAGCGGCATACCTACGTGGGTGGGACATCTAGAAGATAAATGTTCCATGGAAGAATCCCTTATTTACCTTGCACCTTCTAAGCAGTGAAATCTATGCTGAAATAATAGGTATGTAGGTATGGATAGACCGGGAGGGAGGGGACGGGGAGGAAGAAAGGGGGAGGAGAGGAAGGTATTTAAAAACTCAAATCATAAGACGATGTTTACAATAGAGTTGAACTCTGTGAAATGGAAACTCGTTTTAAAAGCTAGTTTATAGTTAACATAGCCTTGAACGTCCTCAGTCATTGACTTTTTGTGTCCACTTCTGGTTCCTCCTCACCAAGAAGCTGGGCTCCCACTTCAGTGAGTTGAGCCTCTGCTTTAGTTGTAGTTGGAAACCTTCTACATTCAGAATTGTCCCAGGTCTGTGGATGCCCTTTTGGTCCTGTGGTGCCATTGCTGGGATGGAAGGGTTTTTCACTTGAGTCCAGTTCTTTTTTTTTTTTTTTTTGTTGCCGTACGTGGGCCTCTCACTGTTGTGGCCTCTCCCGTTGCGGAGCACAGGCTCCAGATGCTCAGGCTCAGCGGCCATGGCTCAGGGGCCCAGCCGCTCCGCGGCATGTGGGACCTTCCCAGACCGGGACACGAACCCGCGTCCCCTGCATCAGCAGGCAGACTCTCAACCACTGCGCCACCAGGGAAGCCCTTGAGTCCAGTTCTTAATGTTTGAATCTGAAGTGGCTCAAAGCTCACTTTACCTTGGACTTTGCTTCTCTCTGAAACACGGAATAACAGGCTGGTGGCTTGGTTTACTTCTTAAATGTGGGAACGATGTGCCCCTTGACTGACTTCTAACTCTCCATCTCAGTTTTTCTGTCGTGTGTGCGAGTGTATGTGTGTGTTCTCTACCCACTTGAGAGCTCTCTTGGCGGGACAGAAGATGAGTCTTTGTCCCTTCCTCCCTTGTTAGGATGATTCATAGGCATTGAACCTGCGCAGAAGAGGCTCCCCATTGCACAAGTCAGGACTTGCTCTGTAAAATTTTGTTGCAATCTTTTGAGATCAGTGTTCTGGGAGTGGCTCTGGGCTGACTCATTGAGACAAGATTAAACGATGTAATTTATCTTAATATTTTCGTATTTTAGTAAAACCCTTGTGTTTTCAAAATTCCTAAATAGTGCATTTAAAACAACAATTTCTTTCCCTAGATAAATCTTAATACATTTAATTAAGACTTGGAGGTTATAAGCAGGTTATAATTAAACAGGTTATAAGAAAATGTGAAGACATGTTATAAAAATTATTACATTTCATTGTTTCCCTTGTATGTAGAATAATTCTTGATGTGTGTACATATATAACATGTACATATGTATATATTATCTATGTACATATGTATTAGAAATATATATACGTGTTAGAAATAATTGTAAATGTTTGATTTTTTTTTTTTTTTTGGCAGATGGGAATCTTTTGCTCAGGAACCGGGCCTTCTAAACCGGATTCGGTTGATGACAACATGGGGACAAGTGTCAGCTTTCAGCCTCAGTTTCCCCTGCTGAACCGCCACAACGTGGTAAGTTAGACAATGTCTGTGATTTATTTTGTGTCTAGTACACTTTTTCTTCGTGAAAGGAATTCATGGAGGACTGTGGAAGTTATAACGGCTTACTTAATTTTAATTACAGTGAATTTTCTTTGACGTACTTCTTTGGAATCTTGCTCTGTTGGGTTTGAAAGAAGAAGAGTTATTGGTCATGGTTTTTGGTCTTCCTGTGGGGCTGTTTTATTAGCTGCCTTCCACTGGCTGTTTCAAGTCGAGCGGTGAATCTCGTGACTAGTACATGGCATCCTGGTGTGATCTTCTTGAAATTGGGAGGGTTTAACCTCCCCATAAAATATCGGGTACATTTCCATGACCAGGATGTATGTTTAAGTCTTAAGAATGGAAATAGTCTCATGAATTTTTGTGCCTAACTTTTCATAGAAAGGAAGATGGTTCTCAAGGAGAATCCTCTCCGACTATGTTTACAGACCTCATCAGCATTGTCTGATAGAAAACAGAATCTATAAAGTAAGAATTTTGTGATAATGTTCATTCAGACTTCTAGCATGGTTAAGCAATCTACTTGGTATGTAATCTCCTCCCATGGGAGGCTGCATTTATAGGCCTTTTGTACAAATTACAGGACAGATTTCTGTTCCTTGTTTCAAATGCGAAGCTAAAGAGTATATTTATGCATAATTGATACTCTCACTGTAGCAGAACATTTTTGTTAATATTTTAGAATCTGATGAGTTTCAACCTTCAAATTAATATTGGAGTGAATTTCAATCTATTCTTTCAAATTCTGTTTTGTACATTATATATTTACTGAGACCAACATTGCATCTCTACTATGTTTAAGACATAGTAGAGATGTCTTAAAATTGTCTTAAATTTTCCCCCAAAAAATTGGGGGGAAAAACCATGTTCAATTTTATTGAAAATATTTCCTTATGGATTTGGCATTTGGGGTGGATAAAATGTTATATTTTCAAACAGCATGATATGTCTTATTTTCATAATATTTGGAATAATTTATACATGCAAAAACATATTTGGACAGCTCAGTAGGAGAAAAACAATCTGTCAAGACTGATAATATTGTGTAAGCCTTGTAAACATTTCAGCAAGTCTTCCAACTGTTTGGGAATAATTGTGCCCGTGTAAGTTTATGAACAAGGGAATCAGTAAAAATAGCTGTCATGATGAAATACAGCCTGTTCTTCAATAGATGATTGGCTATTTTATGTTGCCATGGCTGATTCTCCACCTTCTCTCCAGTGCTATTTGGATAGATAATTTCTTCAATGAACCAGGAAGTATAAATCAGAAATATATTGAGCAAATTGTGCAAGGTGTTCCAGAGAAAGAATAATTCCTCTGTTAACATTTTGTAGCTTCATGCTAATGAGGAGAGTCTTCAACTAGCAAGAGAGCAATTTAGGCCACAAAGTAGAGGTAACTTAGTAACTCGGAGAAGAAATGAACACTGAAACCTTTGCTGGAATGTTTGGGGCTTTTTCAGTGTCTGCTAATAAGGCTTCCTGCTTAGTTATCCATTTACTTGGCCCTCGCTAGCTTAAGGCTTGATTTTAAAACCCGAAAATCTCCCTTAGTTGAAGGAGTGATGGGGTGAGGCAGAGGAACATTAAAGGAAACAGTACAAATGAGGTCTGTTAGCAAATGATCAAAAGCAAAATGTGAAGAAATGTTAGCAGGAAGAGGAAGGTTATCCTTTTCTAACTCAGGCTAATGATTTTTTTTTTCCTTTAGATTCAACTAAGGATCTTACCTCAAAGCCCTTGAGTGAGAGGCTTTTATTCTTGTTTTGGTTTTAAATTTTATCCTCAGAATGAAATTTCTAAAATATATAAACAACGTGGAAAGAACAATGAGTTAGACATTGAAGGGCTGAGTATATTTTGGGGGGCTGTGCCCTTAACTAGCTGTTGTACTTCACCAGGATGAATACCATCATCCCTAGAATGAGAATACGGCCAGTAGGTTTCCTTAGCCTATAGCACGATGTTACATTTCTTTGGAATTATACCACCCTATTAACTGTGTTAAAGCATCTTTTCTGTTTGGAGGGTTCATTTACTTATGCTTGCCTGGTTTAGCAACATGATTTGGGATCACTGTATATTCCATTTCAGTAAATATTTTTTTTTTTTTTTTTTTTTTTATCAAGTGGGTAGTGACTCTGCAGCAATCCTTGCTGGTCTTATGAGCCATGTAAGGGATGCACCTGTCATTGGTCACACTTCATGTGAAATGCAAATGTTGCTGTTTTTCCACAAACTTTTATGTTCTAATCACGACCTTGCAGAGAATTAATGTGATATCATTTTTACATGCTGGATTTTGACCTTGAAAGAACAGACACAAAAAGGATTTATATTATGCTTCTCCAAGCTGCTTTGAATATTTCCTCCATAAATCATCTTAGGAGATCTGTTAATAATTATGTTGCAGAGGATTTCATATGACATAATTGAACTTTGGAGTATGAGATGCTAATATTGATAACTTATGAGATGTGTAGATACAGGAATGGCTAGCATAGTCTAATAGGTGAAAAGGAATGTTGATAAAATAGTAAGCCATTAAATTAAATTTGGTTACACTTGGAAATTGTTTTTTGTATACTGGTTATTGTCATTTTAGAATACTGACAAATTTTATAGAAATGATTTTTCACACTTTGGCACTTGTAGTTGTGAGGGTACATGGAGATCTTCCAAAGGGTAGATGGAGAGTTTGAAAGGGAGGGTCCATGAACAAGGATAATTTTAAGGGAATACATTTGAAGATCCACTTCATAGGTGATGTCATACACACCTACACAACACCCCAATACAATTTCATATGAATAGTAAGCCTTTTATTGTCTCTATATACCCAAAGACAGTTGTTTTGTCCTGTTATTATTCTCTAAGATGTAATTAGGGGCAGTTCACATTAAGATAGACAGAAAAGGTACAGGGCAGCCAGTGTGTGTGGTAATTTATCATTATTTTATTATTAACATATGATTTGACATACTTAACACAGATTATGGAGAACATTTGGTAAAGCATCTAGCTGTAGCTTGGAATTTGGGTCATTTTCATGGCAGCGTAAGACATTAGATAAGAAAAGTCATCTTCGAGAGCCTTGCTCAGCTTATTATGTGATTAAGAGCAACTTTGACCAAATTATTGTAAAAGCTAGTATTTTGTGACTTACTTTCTCTCTATCACTATTATCCTGAATGAAAGACGCACACTAGGCAGAACCGTCATTTTGATACTGCTTCGGTTTGCTACTTGGGTGCAAAAATCATCTTAAGAATGACCATCATCCAGTCCTTTTCTTGGAGGCCTGACATATATGTCCCCTGGACCAGGGTAAGTGACAGGATGACCACCGGAGTTTATGGAGCTAGAGGAATCTATTAAAGTATGTCCAAAGTGGGGGGGGGCAGTGTAAGGAGTGTGGGTGCCTGGTGATAGAGCAAGGCAAGAGATATGGCCAGCATTAGAAGCTGAGGTGTAAAGTCTGAGAGACTGACAAGAGTAACGAAAAGCCACTGACAGCAGGAGCTGGGAAACCTTTTCACAGTGGACGAGAAGAGTCACGCTCTGAGCAAGTATCCCACTCAGCTTCCCACAGCCTGGCTATCTCAGGTGCCCAGGGACCTGTGTTGTCCTTGACCTCCATCCATTTAATGGGTCCTAAAAGGGATGGGCACCTATCCCCAAGGAGTGTACTTCCAAAAATTTAAAAGCCAGAGATTTGTTAAGTTGTTTATTTATATACGAGTGACTTGCTAACAAGGGTGATGCTCCTTGGCGACACTGGATGGTTCATATTGTTGTGTCTTCAAGTTCAGTAGTCTTTTCTTCTACACACATAATTTGCCATCAACCTCATCCAGTTGTTTTTCATCTCACATATTATAGTTTTCATCTATAGAAGTCCTCTTTGGGTATTTCTATATTTTTTATGTCTCTACTTAATTTGTCAACTGTTTAAAATACAGTTACTGCTTTAATGTCCTTACTTATTAATTCTGACATCTGTGTCATTCTCTGCTGTGATTGAGTGATTTCCCACTATGGATCATATTTTCTTTATTCTTTGGAATCCAGTCAAACATGACCAGACATGTAAGCATTGTGAACTTTGTATTGTTGGATGTTGGAAACAGGTGTGTTCTTGGACACGGTTAAATTACTTGGAAACAGTTAGCTTTGTTGGGGGTCTGATTTTTAAGAAGGGTTAGGAGGGAGATGTGCTTAGTCTAGGGCTATTTATTTGAGGTAAAATGCTATGGCCAAAGCAACTGGTGAAGCAGAATTCAATTCTCATTACACTTTTTGGGAAGTTTGAGATGATGTAAAGTATTGGGATTTGAGAAAAATGTTAGGCATAACCATTATATAAATAAGTGAAGAATAAATTGACTTACATTTCTTCAAAATAAATAATGCTAAATTATTACAAATAGCAGTTATCAATTAACACAGAATCAAGTGTTGTTCAGTACTTAAAATACTATTTGCATGGTAAGTAATCAGATGTTTCTATGCACTGATTATCTCACTGACTCCAGTGGAACTGCTTCTCTTTACCTCATTGTTAAGTCTAGGTTGTGAGCATTTTCTCTTTACTATCATTGGAAAATACATAACATATTGCCTTTGCATTTATGACTGTGGGATTATGACAGTTAAGGAATCTGATTATCACAATGATTTAGTTACTTGCTCCAGGTTCTTTCACAGATTGACGTATTTGGCCTATTGTGCTTTTCCACTCTTTATCATTCTATCATTTCTTTTCTATCCTTTTGGCTATAAATAGCATTTAGTAGCAGTACCTTTATTAAATAGTGTTCTTTAGCTTTGGATAATAATTTGTTTTTCATATATTCTTTAGAAACTCTTTGAAAGTTTTATTTGCATAGCTTATACCCACATCCACATTAAATCAAGACTCTTTTCTTCATGTGTTCATTTGCCGAGAATGTCAGTACTCTTTTTCATGTGTTTTCAGTGTCTGTAACAAATTTAATTTTTCTTTAATTTTCACTGCCATGTGAGTATTTCATTACTGCAACTCAAAACTAAAAAGGTTTTAAAAGCCCATGCTATGCGTTTGTTTAAAAACAGTTTAAAAAACAAAATTACTGTATGATGCTATAAAAAATTGAATAGGATTTTAATGAACATTTCCTTTATTCCTGATATATTAAATTGCATTTCATAGTAGAAAGACCTTGTGATGCTATCATGGAAAAACTTAATCTAGAAAAATTGTAAAAAGTGTGATGGGTAATATAAAATATTAAAGATACAGATGAACTGGCAAGAAGGTAAGAGAAATTCCTCAGGGCCAGCAGTGAAGATGAGGTCGAAAGCTGGTGAGCGGTCTCTGTGACTCCATTGCCAGTCTCAGTGTCAAGGAGGCTTCCTTTAATTACCGTGTGGGCGACACTCAAGACTTTGAACTTGTGCAAAACATAAAGGTTTTACTGAAGTTCTTTCAGATAGCTAGTCCTATTGAAGGGTTACAACTTCAGTGAAAAAAATGGAATTAAAAATAATTCTGGTCGGGCTTCCCTGGTGGCGCAGTGGTTGAGAGTCCGCCTGCCGATGCGGGGGATGCGGGTTCGTGCCCCGGTCCGGGAAGATCCCACATGCCGCGGAGCGGCTGGGCCCGTGAGCCATGGCCGCTGAGCCTGCGCGTCCGGAGCCTGTGCTCCGCAACGGGAGAGGCCACGACAGTGAGAGGCCCGCGTACCGCAAAAAAATAATAATAATAATAAATAATTCTGGTCTCTGTCAGAGACAATATGATATCCTGTTTGTCTTCACCTGACTGCTGAACAGGATAGAATCACACCTAAGAATTGGTAACAACAACACACCTAAGAATTGGTAACAACAGGCTTGCTTTCAGTATGATGTTGAAATATACATTTTCTCTGTGTTTAGGGAAGCATCAAGCTAAAATATTAATATATGTGGTGCTAGGCTTAAAATAACCCTGGGACACCCAGTGGCAAAAGAAAAGCAATTCTGCAGAGGTACACTAAGCCGCTTTCAGTCTAATTCAAATCACCTGAGAAGAAAGCTTCCACGGGCAAGTGCCACCAAAACGACAAACAGCAGAGGCAGAGCACCCCACAAGCTTCCGGTCATTGAATTAGCACCTGTGGACTCCAGTTAGTGTGTTTAAGTGGTCAAAGAAGTAGAAACGGAACGGATCACATAAGAAATACACCAGATCAAAAAAAAGACAAAAGCATATTAGAGCAATGGGGCCTCATCCTTATCTGTTTGAAAAGGCTGGGTTTCAGACTCTCCTGTGTTGCAGGCAAACAGAGGATGAGGGAGGGCGCACTCAGGCATCAAGGCTGGGCTGAGAACTGGCTCAGATCTCTCACACTGCGGGAGAATCTGGTCACGTGGCAACGTGCAGCGGGGAGAGGAAGCTGAGAGAAGTAGCTGAGTCATGGGATCAGGAAGCAGGGAGAAGGGGGTTTTGTCAGGCAGCTTATGTGCCTCATCTTCCCAAGTGAATTTCCTTTACTTCCTGGGTTACGACACAAGGCACAAAGCAGTTAAATGGTGGCATGAATGAACTCAACTCTAGTTCTGCTTTGTAGACTTCGGTTCTGGTCTTTTCTGATGTCAGGCTTTTCAGCTTTTCCGTCAATTCTTCATGTGAATGCAACATATACTTTCCATTATTCAAGTCAGCCACATTTGGTTTATGTGGCTCGTGTACAAAGAATTCTAAAACTTACAGAATAGAACATTAAACAGCTACTCTCTCGAGTGTACAATGTACTTGGGCCCTATATATAGTCCATAGGAGAAACCTTTGAATTTATATACTCATAGAGCTTCCAACATTAACAACATCCAGTTAACCAAATACTGCATTATTTTTTTTGAAATTTTTTTTGAACCCTGGTTACTGGTACAGTCTTATGTCTTACTCTACTTTTCTTCATTTGTAACTTAATTTAACCTTCTAACTGAAATGTGTATATGTAAGTATATTTTTTAAATGCAAGTTCATCTTAAATTCCATTTGACTTTCAGTTACATTAACTGAATTATAGCTGTTCGTATTTCACGTTGACTGGAAAATCATCTTTCTAGAAAAACCGATCTATGAAGTCTTAGAAGTGGGTATTCAAATTGTTCCCTGTAATGAAATAGATGTCTACTTCATTACCCAAAGCATAAAACCTTATAATTAAAACCAAAAACTCAAAAATGTTAAGTCCCTTGAGACTTTTACGTCATATATTTTTGAAACACACACAAATATCACCTAGATGTTTATATACACTTATTTATCAAATATATATAAATTCTACTTATGTACTATTAACATGAGCACCATGTTTCACTAGGGAGTTAGGTACTTTTGAGTTATATATAATTTCTTTGTTAATTATCAGATCTCAAGTGATGCTGCTTCACTGGAACACATTTGTAAAGTGATATTTTAATGATTTGCAAATGATTTGTACCAAAAAGAATAGCGTTAGACATTTATTGAGTCCTATAATTTATGATTTACAGGTTTTTCTGGGGAATCTGCTATGGTGTTGATGAACTAAATTTCAAAGCTTAGGTAAATGCTATAAAAACAAGGGTTTAGATACTTAGTAAGTTGGTGGTTTATATCTCTGTCAATTCTACTTTACTTAGAAAAAAATAACTTCTGAATTCTGAGCTCAAGAGGTTGTAATAAAGGCACCAATGGAAATAGGTTTAAAATTAATTTAGCAATAATTTTTCTCTTCTCAAATTACCATAGTGAGCTAAATTATAGAACTATCATAGATCTCTATAAAGGAAGTTTTTAATTAAGACCTGAAAGTCATTTAAGCACACACAAAAGATTACAAATATAAATCCTTTTGTTATTTTCAATATAAATTGTTATTTAACTGGATAGCCTTGGAGTTTTAGTATATGAAACCACTTTAAGTGCAAATTCTAATGATTACTACATGCAATTATTTGTATATTTTTGTTACTACTCAGTACATAAATACATGGACATGTAGAAATAAATGTTAGAAAGTCATACTTAAAAAAAATATGTTCTCATTTTCTGTTATCTAAAAAATATGTCCCATCAACTTAGCTGTTATAACCCATGTTTTGAGAGGGGGAAGAAAATGTGACCATACTGAATTTGTACCAGTTTGAAATACCTTTGGAAAAAATCAAATCCGATACTTCTGTGAACATATTCAAAGGCCATTTGGCTGAGCAAAATTGACAAAGCAATGACCTTGATAGATGAACTTGTACTACCAACAGTGACTCTGACATTCACTTGAATGAAAAGCCCTTCCAGAAGTTCTCTGGGGAAAGTAAAAGACATTTTGGATGGATGGATTCATCCTTAATTTTTATTTTTATTTTCATTCAGAATTTCATTAGAGTTTAAATATTAACATCTTTTAGATCTTAAGGAACACTTATATGTTTCAAATTTGGATTATATTTAACATGAATCTTAGATACTTCCAATTTCTGACTCAGTGTATTAACAAGTCATATAACATTCACATTTAGTATATTGTTTTTAAGTCATTAACATAATTGACATTAACATAATTGACATAATCGACTTTCTATGCCTCTTTTTCCTCTTCTGGGAAGTATAATGAATGAATGCCAGGAATTTGAGAAGCTTGTAAAAGTTCAGTGCTGTCTTAAATTCACTGTACCAAAAGTTACAATTGACAGAGAACAAGCTATTACTGCAGTTAGTATCATGAATCTGGAATACAATTCAGCTTCTATTAATAATGAAGAAAATCTTTCTTGGACCAAATACCACTTAGGAGAGTGATTTATATGTCTGCTGTTTAAAGAATACTTCAGTGTGTACAGTATATATCAAAATAGATGAGAACAGGATTCCCTTATTCCTCAGTATTTCTCTGAGATGATACAAAACAAACATTCTAAAGTTTTCTTGGTCAGAAATTTCTCATGGGAGTTTGAATCGGGTCCCTTAAATAGGGACATTGGACTAGTGAAATCCAGGAAGGGTACTCGGTCACTGATAGGTAGGGAAATCCTAGTGTTGTCTCTAGGCATAAAAGACAAATCATGGTTTTTCATGATGTGTCACTAAAGGCTATGTAGCAGGAATTCCCTTCACCAGATACAGTCTTCAGTGCTTCCTCTATAGCAAGGAATAAAGGCACCACACAGTATTCCATCTATTCAAGACGTGCTTCTATATGGTTCTTTAGAGCACCTCTACCTATGTTTCTGAAGATTACCAACTGTCCTCCGCTTCTCCACATTTTCTCATAACAACAGGTGATGCCGGAAGAGGTGAGTCAGGGTTAGAGTAAGATTAGAGTAAAACACCATCTCTCGTGGTACTGAAGTTCTAGGTAGAAAACAAGACTTAGGAGTAGATGGTCCTTTCTTACCATAATCTAGAGCAAAGTTAAAAAGTACAAAAAGGAAGTAAAAACTTCATTTTGTAAATAGTTTTAAGTAATAGTTACTGGGTTTTCTGGGACAAGCTTATTTAAGCAGTGAGAGAGGAAATATGCCTTATGCTGATAATATTGAATACCCTGGCAAATAACAAGACGTAGTCATTATTTTCCTCCCATACACCCCTCAACTGAAATAATAATTAATCCATGTTAGATTCATTTTTCAGTGCTGAGAAATAGGTGAAAATAAAGAATTTCTTTCTGAATGTTTACTAATAAATACATGAAACAGTGGTTGTACTTAAATCTGAAAACTATAAGAAATGATGCTTCATTTTTATAATTAGAGTATATGTCCTATATTTGTGGTTACATGGATTTTTTCCTAACTACATATTTGTTAGGATTTTGAAAATATATGGATTTGGCATTTAGAAAGCAAGACACTTGTATTTTGTTATAAAGGAATTATTTGGGCATAAGAGTGCTATATATGCAGTAGCACCA
Source organism: Delphinapterus leucas (assembly GCF_059928025.1). Taxonomy (NCBI): domain Eukaryota; kingdom Metazoa; phylum Chordata; class Mammalia; order Artiodactyla; family Monodontidae; genus Delphinapterus; species Delphinapterus leucas. Next base: position 83,019,026 of record NC_143142.1, read on the forward strand.
TTTTAAGGCATTTTATTTTCACTTTCATTGCTCCTATGCTTTTTTTCTTTGTTTTCCACTTCTGGTAAGTTTTTCAGCTTTAAAACTTAGAGATGTATACAAAATTTACGATGACATATTTTGCCCAATTATCTCTAGTGTTTCAGGTTATAGTTTCAAGATAGACAGGTGCACATGCAGAGTAAACCCTACTTTGGAATAACCCTTTTATGAGCTCCTCTTTTATGGCACAGACAACTAATTAATGCTTCTACTCAGACTGATTCCCTTAAGCTAATAAAGATGACCTTGTGGCCTTATGCATATAATTCTTCACTTAAATTTGACTCATTTCATCTCAAAAATAGTATTCTTACTTTTCCTTAAAAAATCATGTTTTTCATGTTTGCATATTTACAACTTTAAGGATTTCGGAAGCAAGCTGGATCAACCTTGGAGGGACCAAGGGGTAGAACAGTGCCACTGAAGGTTCTGCACAGATGTATAAAAAGCAATAGCAACAAAAGAGTAACAGAGCATCTTGAGAGCAACTGATTTAAAGATGCTATTATTTCTACTTAGGGAAGTATTCCAAAGTATCTTAGTAGACACAGTTTAGTTGAATCATACTCACACCTCCCTTGGATTCTTTCCTGCTGGTCACACATATCTGATACCTACTGTGTTGGACGTACACTCAAGGGAAAGGGATTAGATAAAACATGAATACTAGGGATTGAGAATTACAGTGATCCATCCTAGTGTAAGTGGAACCAATAACTTGCTTCTAGCCAAAATAATAGAGCCAAAGTAACGGAATGCCACTCCCATGGCAAAGGTGAAGGCCCTTGACAGATGTAATTAGGATCCCAAATTGATAGATGTTGGGATGATTAAGAAAGGAGATTATCCTGGGTGAGCCTGACTTAATCAGCTACAAACCTTAAAAGATGGGCTGAGTTTTCCAGAATTGAAAGGCTCCAAGCAGCAGGAGTTTCCTTATTGGCCCAAGGAACTATTATGCATGTCTGTGTGTCAAGGAGCCGTGAACGGACTGTAGGAACTGCAGGGTGCCTATAGTACAACCTCCAGCTGACAGTCGGCAAGAATCTACAGCCCTTAGTCCCATAGCTGCAAAGCAATGAAGCCTGCCAATGACCTGAGTAAATGGGGAAGCGGACCCCTCCTCAGCTGAGCCTCCAGATGAGAAGGCAGCCCAATCAACACTGTGGTTGTGACCTTGAGAGGATCCAGCTAAGTGTTGCCTGAACCCCTAACCCACAGAGGGTAACTTATTAGGCAGCATAAATAAGCCAATAGATTTACGTTTCAGAATAGAGAAGGATTAACTTCCAGGATATTGCTATTATCCAAGAGGCAATTCAATTTGATGCTGAGTGGTTGATGTTAGTCATTGTTTGTTAACCTTGCCTCTCTTTGTAATGAACCTGTTTTCATAATTTTGAGTAGTTTATTCTGTAAAATCACTTTCAAATACGCTTCTTAATGATTCTTTAAAATTTAGGGACTCTTACTGGTAAAATAGTTGTGTTGCATGTTAACGCATTACTCAGCTATAATAGCATTTGGTTAAACTGTATCATATTCTGGCTTCTAGAGAAGTGTGTTAATGATTGAGTCTGTTTCTCTGCTCCATCTTCCTATATCCTGCCTTGAAGAAATAGCTCCAGTATTGTGGAAAAGTGCTAGAGAGGGACATTTCAATTCTACTTGGAGGCTCTAGCCCATGTATTGCTTAGTGAGCCTGGGGGTCATTTAACACACTGGGACTCAATTTCCCCACCTGTCTGTTTGCCCTTCTCACTGAGCATATTGTTCCCAGTCATTTACAGGAAAGTACTTGAAAAGCACAGCAGTCTAAATAAATACTAAAGGATTACAAGCCTGATACATTGTTTAATGATGTATGCGATACTACGTGTGATGTAAATAGTAAGAGACTAAGTGTAATGATGTCATCCTTGGGACCAGTGCGGCAGGGCCCTTGATCCTTTGAAGATGATAAAGCAGGAAGTTTAGTGCATCAGAATCCATCTGCTGCCTCTTCTCGTCAGATGCAACTTGTTTTGTGCTCTTTCACTGACACGTTGTTTTGCACGTTTATATCTCGTGCCGTCTGGACGGTCTGGTTCACCCAACATCCTCACACATTTCAGTTGAATGTCTCACGTCCTGTGTGCCCCGTTCCTCGTTGTGGGATTCTGCTTCCCTGCCACCGTTTTTCAGGGGAAAGTCTATTGGGCACAGACTGACTCCATGCAGCCGCCGTTTGCTTTTCCAGCCTCAGCCAACGTCTTTTTGGCAACAGCCAGGCCCCTCGCTGCAGCCACAATGTGCTCTTTTTGAATAGATCTTTCTGTTTTCTTGTGAACTGTTATGCGTCATCTATTTAACAAGCTCAAAGCTCTGTCAGATCCCTCGTGTTGTACTAACATGGGCTGGATGTTCACTTGTTCTTTCACTGATTAATTCATTTATCAACATAAGAAAACACATCAAGTGCGTACCACCAACTTGGCATTGTACTAAGTGTGAAAACAAAAATATACGCCCTTGTCTTCAAGGATTTTACAGTATCCCGGGGGTGGGGCAAGGATGTCAACTACTTCTCAGTTCTGATATGCCCTGTTACTCTCTGCCCCATTAGCACCGAATTCTGTCTCCCTGACAGCAGTTTTCTAGGGAAGGTCTACCAGGGAAACCTTATTCTCTTTGCTTGGCCTGGGGGACCGCCCACTTTCCTGCAAACTAACTTCCTCTAGCCACACTGCAGCAAGTTTAGTGCAATGTGTAAGAGGTATGAAGGAGGCATACGTGGGCTTCCATGGGACACTAGGAGGGGATGTCTGCCTCTGAATGAGTGGTTTTCATAAAGATCTATCTGTGGATTGTTTGGACTAAGATTTAAAGTATAAGGTCCAGGACAGAGAGAGAGAGAAGCTCTCACTTTGAAATGTGAGTTAAAAATGTACAGATGCTATATATACACTACCAAATGTAAGGTAGATAGCTAGTGGGAAGCAGCCGCATAGCACAGGGAGATCAGCTCGGTGCTTTGTGACTGACCGCCTGGAGAGGTGGGATAGGGAGGGTGGGAGGGAGACGCAAGAGGGAGGAGATATGGGAACATATGAATATGTATAACTGATTCACTTTGTTATAAAGCAGAAACTATGTAAAAAAAATGCACAGATGCATCCATTACTTTTAAAACATGTGTAAACAAGCAGAGAGGACCTGCATTATGCTGAACTTGAGGTGGTCATGGCAGATCTCCTGTAAGGCTGTCCCTATTGCTTGCCTATTTTTAGTTTGTATATTGACATTTTTCCCCAGATATCTGGGCTTCTAATTATGTAATTATGTCCTGACCCCTTGTCACTTGAAGCTCTGTCATCTGCTGATTGTATGTTCTCAAGTAACTAAACGTTCTATCCATCTCCCGGCTCTGATGTCTGTGAAATACTGGAGACTTACATTATCCTGGTACTTTCCTCCTCTGGATGGATCACATTCACTTGCGTTTTCTCAAGATCTCTTTCAAGTTCTCAAAAATAGTTCACTGATAGAGACAAATGGAGACTTTATGGGTTATGTCAAAGAGGAGTTAGACAGAGGTGAGTGGAGGAAGAGAGGAAAGCACAGCTAGTAAGATGAAAATCCTATCTTTTTCTTCCCGTAAATTGCCTTTTCAGCTGCCCCAGCAGTGAAAGCCTGTTCCTGTGGCCCTTTCTCTGCAGTGGGTCCGACTGCGTGACTGCTCACTCTGTCCTCCAGGATTTTTCTCTAAAAGTTAAATGATTCTTCATAGGTGTTTGCAGAGTAGCATGCTCTCTTCCAAATCCTGTGTGCTACCTTGAAAACCTGGCTTTCCAGAATGCTTCTTTCACTGCAATCTCAGACTAAGAAATTATCTCGAAGACAATGAATTCTGGTAAATAAGGCAAATTCAGAGGTAGTTTTCAGCTTTGAAAATTTACTTACATTCAGTTTTTCTCCAAAGTCTGGCACATGAACTTCCTAGTCTTGAAAAGGTAATGGGACTGAATTTGTTGAACAAATATGTCCTAAATGAAGGCATAGCTATTTTAACATCCTTGGAACATGGGCTTTGGGCTGCTTTTGTAGTGACTGAAATATATTGTGATGGGGAAGCAGAGTAAGCACTACAAAGAATAGAATTTGCATTATTTAATAGTATATTTACTTAAATTTTATAGGTGTTAATGCACAAATTTAATGATCAGGTAATTTAAAACTATTGCCTTTGTGACTTCTAATAGTTCTGGTTATTATATAGCATATGATATGAACTCTGCAATAATAAGCGTCTGGGCTCAAATTCTGGGTCCAGGATTGACTGGTATGTTCCTTTACCAAAAATACTTCCTCTCCATTCTTCACTTTCCTCAAAATTAAAATTGGAATTCACTGGTGATTTCACAGGACATCCTAGGTAGATTCCTAAGTTCTGTCAAATTCTTCACCAGTCAAGAAGGAAATGATACCAAATTCACTGGGCAATTGATTGCATTAAATAAAGGGGCACAGGTATAGAGCTCAGAGAGTTGTCTAGGATACGGTAGATGGTTCAAAACTTTTGTAAACACATCGCTCCCCCAATTTCTTCTCCCTCTTTACTCTGTACCCATTCTAGCGTCTCATCTGTGAAGAAAGAAGAAAGGTAAAAGTAGATGAGAAATAGGTGCATTATGTTTTGAACTGGTTTTGCAGGCAGCGTATAAGCACTTCAAATGTTAATTACTGTTGCTTTCTGACGGGATTGCTGAGCAATTTCTGTTGCACAGAATTACTTCTTTGTTTCGTTAGATATTTAAAAATTTTTCCACCTCATATTTCATAAATCGTATCAAGATGCACAGGAAAGGTTTTGTGGACTTCCCTGTTGATCCTGAGGGTGTGAGAGGATTAAATATAAAACAAAATTGCTGTTTTTCCCTTTTCACACAAGAGCCATCCGTTCAACAGAGGGAGAGGCAGACACCTCTCCCAGAGCACCTTGGCGTGCAGGGAAATATTGGTATTCGAATTACAGTCTAATCAGGAGAAGCAGACAAAGTGATGTGTTTCAGCTTTGTCTTTTTTGTAGCCAATTACCCCAGACTCCTAGTGTTCATGTTTTCCATGCACTTTCTTTAATTAGCGCTTTAATAGCTCAGCTTTAGAGAGTCGGTTCAGGAGAGAACTTTCCCAAAGCTGCCAAATGGTCACAAGCAGGAGGTGATTCAATTTAGTCTCAGCACTAGGCGTCTGCATGTGTTCTTTGTATCCCTGTGTGCTTTTCAAGATGTGTTCCCAATAACACATGACCAGAGGGATGTGATGCTGTCAGTAAATGCATTTGAAAAAGCTACCTGGCATCATTAACCACCGTCTATATACTATTGATTTAGATCAATTTTCATAATAAGGGTATTGACTCTCCATTAAGCACTGATTTATGTTGGATGGGGAAGAAAAAGTATTTGTGCAGAGATTGTTTTTGTAGCCCTGAACTGAGAGGAGAAAAAAAAAAAAACACACACTGCTTCAACTTTTTATGAGCCGTTCATGTTTTAATTATGGGTGGTGCTCAGTGGAATATTCTTGGCTTAGAGGTTTAATCCCTTTCATTATGTACACTGATTCAATTTTATACAAACTGTGTTGTTGATAGCCAATAATTAAAACAAGAAAAAAACCTCATCTTAATGTATGTCATAGATTTGATGCAGTAACTTCCATAATACAGTGTTAAAGAAACAGTCTCTATGGAAATTTGGTGATTCATTTTTCTGAAACTGGGTAGTTTTTTTTCATATTTATCATCTGTGAAGTTAGGATGCATATCACAATAAACGTGAGAAGAAACCACTTTGTTTTGGAGGACACAATGTTGCATCTTATCAGTGGCATCTTATATATAGTATATAGGTTTCTGCTTAATGTTTCTTACATAAAACACAACTTGCATTAAAAACCACATTACTTTTTTTTGATTTAAGTCATTATACCTAATTTTCTTGTGTGAGTCAAAATTGTTCCCATCCTGGTACGTACAAATCCAGCACATATTTAAAATCCCTAAGTGCAAGCATTAGCGATATACTAAAATCCTGTCATGCAAAGTTCAAATAGTCAAATGGAGATTTTTCAAAAGATTAATTTAAAATTCAAGGCCTGCCTTAAAACAAATCAAGTAGTGGGCCAGAATGAGAGAAGCCGGCAAGGTGTGTGATTGAAGGATATTCTCAAGTGCTGTGGCCTCACCCATAGCAGGTGTAGTGATGGGATGTATGTATCCTCTTGTTTCTATGAGCAATAAAAATTAGAAATGAGATTAACATGAAGGGAGGGACTAAGTACTGGGTTGACAATTTTTTTTTGTATAAAGGACGTACCTTCTTTTCCTGATTATGAAATTAGTTACGTGTTCACTCGAAAAGAAAAAAAAATATTTAAAGAAAAACATGACTATTATGTGTCAATATTTAGATTGTAGCCCAGAAGATATTTCTATAGAGATATACACACAGAAAGAATCATACTATAATGCTGTTAGAAAACCTTTTTTTCACTTTAACAATACATTTAAATAGTACACAAATTAATGTACATAAGAGTGTGTAATTAGTCACCATGGCATGTAACAGTTGGTGAGCGTTCTATTGTGTGAGTATAAATTAGTAATAAAACAACGGCTAAATTTCACGTCATATCCAATACGTGCCAGGGCCTGTGCTCAATGCCTTATGTACCCATCTCCCACAGAAACCCTGTGAAGTGTGTACATTATCTCTCTTATCTCAGTAATACTGCGAGGGGAGAACGGAGGCTGCGAGTGGAGTGAGTGATCTGACCAATGTTCTCCAGTTAGTAGAAGAGCCAGGACTTGTGTTCAGGCTGACTGACCTGAGTTCTCAGACTCCTAACTCTTTACAGCCTTGCATAGCATGTATGTCCTCTCCTCCTAGATTAGCCCGCTAATAAGGGACAATTAAGTTGCTCTCAACAGTTTTGCTGTATAAAGAGTACAGTGTTGACTATCCTTTTATACATTTTTTTGTGCAGTTAAATTTCCTTAGGGTAAATTTCTTATTTCCTTATATATTCTGATATTTCCCTCCAGATTGGTTGCAGTAACTTACATGCTCTTACTGGTATTTAGAATGTGTTTGTTTCCCTACATCTTCACACTTACTAGGTGTTAACATATAGCACTTCTAAGCATGGTTGAATGGTTTTAGGAGAGTAACCTGGCCAGAAACAAGATAGGAGGTCTGAACCCTGATTGGCGTACTGTTTTCTGGGATTTTCCTGAAGGGTACATATAGAAATAGTTTGGAATGGAAATAAATGATGACTTGTTTTCTCAGCTGTGCAAATACTGATAAATTCACAGTGCACCATAATGCAGAGGTTTCTGGCAACAATTGGGTGAGTGCATGTGGCTTATTCATCAGATATTTCAGAAATAATAGCTAAACAGAAAATTTTAAATATTTGCAAATCCTTCAATATTACAATGTTCTTTTGAAGTCTCCAAGAGATTCCATACAGTAGCTGGCATTACTTTCATTTACATTCTGATTTGGACACAATATTTCAGGCTTAGAGGAAAGCAGAAATTCATACATCCTCTTTGATTCTTGAAATGGTGCCATTTATCTTCGGCCTATCTTTTTCTCTCTCTCTCTCTAACACAACTTATATTAATGTTATTTTTTATTCTGGGAGAGGCATTGTAGAACTTGTGCCAGAACTCTTGCCTTTACATACTTCAGAGTTCCTGAAAACAAGGATATTCTCTTCCATAACCATTATATACTCATCAAATCAGGAAAACACCACGGATACCATACGATTAGCCGACCTGCAGACCTTGTACAGATTTCATCAGTTGTCCCGATAGCGTCCTTCAAAGCTCCAGATCGTTCCTTGCATTATGTTTGCACATCCCTTTTGTCTTCTTTAATCAGAAACAGTTCCTCAGTCATTTTAAATAGTACAGGTAATGACCATCTATTTGTAGAAAATCTTTCAATTTAATTGCACTTTTGGCAAGACTATGTAGAAGGGATATTGTGTTCTTTTCGGTGCCTCCTTTCATGAGGTATGAGGTCGCTTTGTTCCATTACTGGTGATGTCACTGTTGGGAAAGGTGGTGAATGTCAGGTTTGTCTATTGAAAATTGAATACTTTTTCTTCGTAAATAGTAAGTAAGTTGTGAGGTGATTGAACATAACCTTTTACTCAAATTCCCTCTGCAGTTTTTATTATTCCTCGGTGATTCTTGCTTTAATTACTAGCATGATTGCCAAACTGATTATCTTATTATTCTTTCTGTATAAGGAAGAGGCTTCCACCCCTTGACTGCAAATGGAAGCCCCTCACCTATTAACTAAGTAATTTATTAATTATGTGTAGAATCACAAGTCCTTATTTTAACCAACATGGTATAATCCTTTACTCTTACTTTTTTAATGCTCTCTCTCGGACTTGGCCAGTGGTACCACATTCAGTTTGGCTCCTGTACCCTTTGGACGTGTGTCCATTACTTTTGGAGTACTTTACTGTTTGGCACAATATGTTCTAAGATCATCTTGTATTTCCCCATCCTCACTGAAACTGGTCATTTCCCCAAGGTTCTTTTGGTGGAGAATTGAATTTAGAAACCAAGATCTGGGCTCTGGGGTGGATAATTTCTACTTGGGTGTAATTGCTTGTAAGCCATTTAAAAGGCTGACAAATCTAGCAAATAGATATGCCTATTCATACACAGAAACATGCACTTAACTGTGTATTTATATGTTTAGCCACACAGAGTATATTTATTACTAGATAAATACTGAAAGCTATGAATTCATACCAATGTCTCTAATTCCAGTTGAATGCAGTAAAGTTCATTATGGAATTCCCCGTATCCCTATTTTTAACTTCGTTTTTCTGACATTGAGGAACCCTGTTCCCAGTGTCAACAATATATTTACTTATTTGCTTCATCTCAGAATACACAGGGAAGTAGTTTTAGAGTTGATAGTCTACGCCCCTAAAACAAAGGTATAGGCAGTATTTTTTTTTTTTTTTTTTTTTTTTTTTTTTTTGCAGTACGCGGGCCTCTCACTGTTGTGGCCTCTCCCGTTGCGGAGCACAGGCTCCAGATGCGCAGGCTCAGCGGCCATGGCTCACGGGCCTAGCCGCTCCGCGGCGTGTGGGATCTTCCCGGACCGGGGCACGAACCTGTGTCCCCTGCATCGGCAGGCGGACTCTCAACCACTGCGCCACCAGGGAAGCCCTAGGCAGTATTTTTTAAACATACACTTATCTTTGCAACTAGTAATAAAATCACTATTTCATGGAACATAGAATGTGTAACAGAGAGGAAAACTCAGATCCTTTGGGGAAGAAATAATTTCTTACATATTTTTATCCCCCCAAATCAGACTGTTACACAGTCAGTAGAATTAGTAGAATAAATAAAGATGCTATTTTTCCAACTTAAATCTAAATTTTGTATTAGAAGGCTAATCTCTGTCTTCAATATGGAAGCCCCATAAGATAAAGAACAAAACATGCCATTTGCACCAACATGGAGGGAACCTAGAGATTGTCATACTGAGTGAAGTAAGTCAGACCAGAAAAACGTGAATATCATATGATATGGCTTATCTGTGGAATCAGAAAAATGGTACAAATGAACTTATTTACAAAACAGAAATAGTCACAGGTGTAGAAACAAAGTTATGGTTACCAGGGCGGAAAGTGGGGGTGAGGTGGGGGGAGGGATAAATTGAGAGATTGGGATTGACATATACACACTACTGGATATGAAATAGATAACTAATAAGGACCTACTGTATAGCACAGGGAGCTCTTCTCAATATTCTGTAATGACTTACATGGGAAAAGAATCTAAAAAAGAGTGGATATATGTACATGTATAACTGAATCACTTTGCCGTACAGCAGACAGTAACACAACATTGTAAATCAACTCTACTCCAATTAAAAATTTAAAAAGATGTGTAGAGAATCAAATTTGAGAGATGTAGAAGGCAGGGGGTGAGAGAGATCCTTTTCAGAGGGGGCTTTGCATATTGCTCATGTAGATGGCTCAGTCTGAGTTGTCAGTCTGTTATCAGACTTTTACCCCTCTGGGACCAATTGTGTCTTACATGCAAGATTCAGAAGATGTTAATTTCGAGTTTTACTTTGTGTACACTATCCTGACAGAAGTACCAAAGTGCACTCATATTAATAGAGCCATTTGTGTATGTGTGCGTGGAGATGTGACTGAAGACGCTGCTACATGCGTATCCTTTTTCTGTGTATTTGAAAATAATTTTTATATTTCTTTAACTATAATACCCATCCCATCAACAGCCACTTTGAGACTGGTTCTTCAGTAGGAAGACTAGGTGAACTCTTTGTGGCTAGACAAATCAGCTCTTCTAATTTCAGTGAATTTTGTTTGTTTCAGTAAGATTCCAAAAGCACAAACATAACCGTTACTTATGCTTTCATCTGTGTTGGTCTTTATTTCATTAAATTTCCAATTCCTGTGCCAAAAAGAACCACGTACATAGGGTTAGGGCATGGTCAAATAGAAACTTTAGAGTTATAATTTTTCAGTCTTTTAGTTACTCACCTGCAGCTACACGTATCCCATACCATATTATATAAAACCCATTTTTGCCTCAAAGAATGGTTGGAACCGTACTTGTTACCCACACGTAATTTTGAAACATTTGGTTCTTTATCTCAGTTGTATTAACACAACAGCTGCTGAGTTCCATAGGCAGATTAATATGATCTGTAATCACTGTTGAATAGCTGATTGTCTTATTTGTATGTGTTGACATCCAAATTAAACAAATCAATGCTCTGCATGATTTTGGAGAAAAGTATATTGAAAGTGGTTGATCAATACTTACTATACAAGTTTAACAAGGTTTGTTATTTTAACAATCAAGTATCAAAGTGGAAACATAAGTCCGTATTCTTTTTCATGGCTTATTTAAGAGTGCTTTTACTTTTTATTAGTCATCCTCAACTTATTGTTCATTATCAAGGCCAAATTACGCAGAAAGCTAGCCAAACTTGTCTTGAATTCCTAATTGAAAGGATGGTCATAAATCAGGTGATTAGAGTGGCTCCTGAGAAACCACAGGAAGCCACGTGGTGTCTAAAAAGATAGTTAACATGATGAAAAGGGTGTTGAGTTAATGAGATGATTCAGGTTCCTTAGTTTAAAGGTACTGGTGTGTGGAGAAAGAGAAACCTTACCACCATCCTTCAGCCCTGTAAGAGGACAGCATACGTGAAACCTTGTGGTTAGGGAGACAGAGACCCATACAGATTACAAAACCATTTTTGTTATTATGTTGCACACAGACATCTCAGCAACCTATGTGTACAATTACATATGCAAGTACTTACTGTAGCAATTTCACTTTGAGTTTTATGTAATTATGGAATAGCACACATATATTGCTACACAGATATATTACAGAAATGCTCATTGAAGAATTTAATATCGTAGTGGCATTATAAAAAGAGAATGCCCAGCAAATAAATGCTGTATTTGCACATAGTGGAGATGTGGGCAAGAGTTGAGATTTTAAAGAGAGGCTAGCTTTTAAAAATTATGCGGTAGATTTCTTTGATGAGAAGACAGATGATCTCCTGGCTTATGGAGTGAGGAATGCAATTTATAACAGGGCACTGTATTTCAATATATGTAAAATCACTCCCGCAGCACCATTCTGGCACCATGAAATTTCAATCCCCAGACAGACTTCTCTCTGGGAGAGTGATCTTATTCTGTGTACTTTTTTGGTAAAAATCAAACCCACAGCCATGCTGAACAAGTTGGCTCTGGGTGCTCTTTCAAATCTGATATCTCTGGACTACTCACCCTCGTGTTTCATGCGTTCTGTTCTCTGTTCAGACATTCCCATCCTCATATCCAGCTGATGATGTCATTTCTCTGAGAAACCTGCAGGTATCAGAGAGGTAACTACCTGCCCTCAATCCATCCACTCACTGTTCCATAGCTCTGCTCATAGACCCTGTTTCTCCAGGTAAAACGTCCTTGCTTCTTTATAGGGATGATTCGTACACTTGTGCACTAGATCCCATGCCTTTGAATCTATTGATGAAGATCAGTCTAGCAATTTCCCCTCCTTCTAAGGCTCAGCGCTCATTTCACTTGACCTATCGGCAGCATTTGGCATAACTGATCAATCCATTCTCCTTTGAAATGCTTGCTGCATTTGGTTTTGAGAAAACTAACCTCTCTGATTTCTCCCTAATGCCCTAACCATCCCCATTAAATACATTTTACTGGTGTTTCCTCAACTCCCTTGCTTGTCTGCACTGACTCCGTCGAGAATCCCATTCAGCTTTTTGCCTTTAACTATCACCTATATGTTAATGACTTCCAAATTGATCCCTGTAGAGCAAACCTCTCCCTGAACTCCAGACTCAGTCTATACTTGACATCTTTCCCGCGGTGGCTAGAGGTCGCTCATATTGAACACATCCAAAAGTGGAATCTTGATGTCCCTTCAACCAAATTCACTTTTTCAGAGCTTCTTCATCTCAGCAGATAATGTCATCTTTTTTGGTTTTTTGTTTAAGTTTTCAGGCGAGAAAACTTCGGTTTCCTCCTTGACTCTCCATTTTATTTCACATCCCACATCTCATCAACAGCCAATTCTGTTGGATTCAAAATAAATCCAGAGTCTGACCACCTTTCACTTTCCCTACCATCCCCCTGTAAGCCTCCATCACCTCTAATCTGGGTTACTGCAGTGACCTCCTAACTGGTTTCTCTGCTTTCCTCAATGTAGCAGCCAGAAACACAATTTTATACAATGTATATTTACAGCATACAATGTGATGTTTGATATACACTGTGAGATGATTACCACAACCAAGCTAATTAGCATATCCATCACCTCACATAGTTACTTATCTGTGTGTGAGATAAGAACATTTATGATGTACTCTCCTAGTAAATTTCAGGTAAACAATATAATTATCAACTTGGGTCGCCATGCCCTACATTAGATCTCCAGAACGTATTCATCTTGTGTAAATAAAACTATGTGTCCTTGCACCAACATCTCTCTATTTTCTTCACCCCCAGCCCCTGGGAACCACTATTCTACTCTGCTTCTACTTTTTTAGATTCTATAATAAGTTTAGATTCTACATATTTTATATATATATATATAATTAGTCTTTCTGTGTTTGGCTTATTTAATTTAGCACGATGTTCTCTAGGTTCATGCACATTGTTGCAGGTAGCAGGATTTCCATCTTTCATATGGCTAAATAATAATCCCCCCCACACAGGGACATATCACATTTTCTTTATCCCTTTATCAACAGACACTCAGGTTCTTTGCATATCTTGGCTATTGTGAACAATGTTCGAATGACCGTGGCAGTCCAGATAACTCCTTCAGATCCTGATCTCATTCCGCTTGGATACATACCCTGAAAAGGAATTACCAAATTATATGGTAGTTCTGTTTTTTAAGAAGCCTCCATAATTTTTTCCATAATGGCTCTACCAACTGAGGTTTCTACCAACACTGTACAAGGCTTCTCTTTTTTCCATGGCCTTTCCAACACATGCTCTCTTGCAGTTTTGGTAGTAACTGTTATGAGAGGTATAAGATGGTACCTCATTGTGGTTTTGAACTGCGTTGCTCTGATGATTAGTGATGGGTATTTTATCATGTACCCGTAGACCATTTGTATGTTTTTTCATAAATGTCTGTTCAGGTCCTTTGCGCATTTTTTAATTGAGTTATTTTCTTGCTGTTGAGTTGTTTGAGTTCCTTATATATTTTGGATATTAACCCCATATCAGATGTATGGTTTGCAAATATTTTCTCCCATTTCGTAGGTTGTCTTTCTACTCTGTTGATCGTTTCCTTTGCTGTTTAGAAGTTTTTTAGTTTCCTGCAGTCCCATTTGTCTGCTTCTGCTTTTGCTGCCTGTCTTTGCGGTCATAACCAAGAAATCACTCAGATCAATGTCAAGAATCCGTTTCCTTATTTTTTTTTGTTGTAGTTTTACAGTTTCAGGTTTTACATGAAGTCTTCAATCCATTTTGAGTTTGCTTTTGTGTTTGCTTTGAGATAGAGATCAAATTTTATTCTTTTACATGTGGATGTCCAGTTTCCCAGCACCATTTGTTGAAGGAATTATTCCCCATTGTATCTTCTCAGAACAATTGTCATAGATCAATTGATTGTAAATACATGGAGTTATCTAAGGGTTCCCAATTTTGTCCCATTGATCTGTATGTCTGTTTTTATTCCAGTTCCATTCTGTTTAGATTTCTACAGCTTTGTAGTATACTTTGAAATTAGGTAGTAGATACCTCTAGCTTTATTCTTTCTGCTCATGATTGCTATGGCTATTTGGAATGTCCTGCAGTTTAAAAAGAATGCTTCATTTCCTTTGTATATATGCCCAGGAAAGGGACTGCTGGATCATACAGTAGTTCTGTTTTTAGTTTTTGAGGAACCACCATACTGTTTTCCGTAATGGCTTTACTAATTTACATTCTCACCAACAGTGTACAAGGGTTCCCTTTTCTCTGCATCCTCACCAACACTTGTTAATTCTTGTCCTTTCCACAATAGCTATCCTAACAGGTGTGAAATAATCTCATTGTGGTTTTGATTTGCATTTCTCTGATGGTTAGTGATGTTGAGTGTGTTTTTATATATCTGTTGGTCATCTGTACATCATCTTTGGAAACAAGTCTACTTAGATCCTTTGCTCACTTTTTTTTTTTTGCGGTACGCGGGCCTCTCCCTGTTGTGGCCTCTCCCGTTGCGGAATACAGGCTCCGGACGCGCAGGCTCAGCGGCCATGGCTCACGGGCCCAGCTGCTCCGCGGCATGTGGGATCTTCCCGGACCGGGGCACGAACCCGTGTCCCCTGCATCGGCAGGCGGACTCTCAACCACTGCACCACCAGGGAAGCCCCCTGCTCACGTATAAGTTGGGTTAATTAAGTTTTTTGCTATCGAGTTGTGCGAGTTTCTTGTATATTTTGGATACTAACCCCGTATCAGATATGTGGTTTGTAAATGTTTTCATTTCATAAGTTGCCTTTTCATTTTGTTGATGGTTTCCTTTGCTAAAGAGATTTGTTCAATGATTTATTGCTCTTTTTTCTATTCTAAAGGTCACCTTGGTGAAAATCAAGTCACCTGGAGGTGGCTTTCACATATGGTCTGAAGTAGTGGTACCCAATTTACTGTTTGATTTACAAAGTAGGTCCCACCTTCCTCCCTGCTCTTCCATGCCCGTTTATCATCCATCAGAGAGGCATGTGCATGTGTATATATCCTTCAGCCTTCTCAGTTACCTTCTGAGTTTTCCTGATCAAGTACATGCAAAAAACTGTTCTATTTATTTCTTAAAGTTCTTCAGTAAAGCTTTATAACTTTCTATTTAGGTCTTGCATAACTTTTTGTTAGATTTATTCCTAGGTGTTTTGTGGTTTTTTGTTTTGGTAGTTAAAACTGGTGACTTTAAATGGTGGCTTGAAAAATAAAAATGGTTTATTTGCTTTGTGGAAGAGTGAACTAGTTTGCAACAAGATGGTATTTCTATGGAGAAAATCTGGAGGAGGTAGAAAATAAATTTAAACCATATATTTAAAGGATTCAGAGAGCTGTTACCTGTGTTGACATCATTTGCTGATCTGACGCAGGCTAGGGCCTCAGAATCTGGGTTTGAACAAAGCAGAGGGCTTCTATTTTAAGACAGAAATCATTAGAGCTTTTGACCAAACTCAGAGACATGAGAGTTCTAAAACACAAGGCTAGGTACCTGCTCCATATACTTACTAGATTCAGAATCTCCCCATGCAAGGCTAAAAAGTTCAGTCAACTTCTGCAAAATGAATTAAAATTTCCTGCGGTAATACGGTGTTTAGGAGTCAAAGACCTACTATAGGGAGGGTCTGAGAACAATGTGAAGAATCAAAATCCTTCCCTTTTTTCCAGCTTTATTGAGGTACATGAGAATTAGCAGCTATGAATTTTAAAATAACAATGATTACTATGTTGAAGTAAATAGAAGACAGCTTCTCTGGAAACAAAATAGAAGTACAGTAAGAAATAATAAAACCACAAAAAGCCTAATTTGAAAGCAGTAAATGCCTAAACTTCAAGGTAACTCTTTTATTTATACACAAAAATGAACCCATCAAATTACAGCTAAGCGATCTCTCCTACATCTTTCCCACTCCACCCTGAGAGAAACTGGGGGAAGGGAGAAAGAGCTAGCAGTGGGTCTAAGGCTTGTCTAAAATCATCATTAGAGAGCAAGTACACCCTGAGTCTGAAAATCCTAAAATAAGTGCCCTCTAGATAAGTGCATGTTCTACAGGGAAGGCAGTTAAAAGGACCTGCCATTTGAAGTGGCAGTCATTGAAATGTAGACTTTCTAGGGGAGAAAAAGAAGCACAAAGGAAAAAATGAGGCATCCCTTGACAATTGGGTGGTGAAGGGGAAGAGAGTCAAAAAGGGGAATTTAAGGCTGTAAAACAAAAATGAAACAAAATGTACTTCACTATACTGCCAGAATAAGGGAATAAAAGTTTAGAATGTAAGAGTTGAAGGAAACTTTCTATCCATAAGCACTTTCAGAAGAATTTTATGCAGGATGAGTGCACCCAAGCAACGACTGGGAATATACCTGCAAAAGGACAGATGATGGACATTTCATGAACATCAAAACTAAAACAGAAGTGGGGTCAATGCTGGGAGACTGATGTGCAGTTGCTGTATTTGTGGCAAAATAGTAAGAATTCACCTGGGAAATGTAAGAGGAAAGCATAGGAACCTAGATCACTGTTATTTAGTCAATAGGTGGGAATTAAGGGATATCCTTAAAAAAATCGACACACCTCTTAAGAGGACAGGCACTAAACATTTAAAATGCTGTGAGTACCAATGTAACAACTTGGATAAAAATAGAACTTTTCTAAATATTCCGTATCTTTAAAAAACTACATCATCTCTAGGATAATTGTCCCATCTTAGTTCTGTTGTTCTGTTCTTGTTTCATTTGTATTTGATCCCATTTCTCTGCTGTATTTTCAACTGCTCCCAGTCCACTATCTCTAATCTCTAGCCAGGTGACTAGTTGTTTTGAGCATATAACTGTGTTTAAAATATTCCTATATTTTTTTTAAAAATGGGGAGATCTTTATTGTTTGCTAATGCCTCACTTTTCCTGAGTAGTTCCAAGATCGTATTTACTAGAAAGTATCAGAATCTAGGAGATGGGTTAAGAGGTCCTTGTGTGCCCTTGACATTATAGCATTTCAAGAGAAAGTACTCTAATAGGTGGGACCCTAAAATCCAGAATTAGACTATCTCAATTTCAATCCTGACATTAGTACTGCAGGATGGTTGCTATTAGGCAGTTATAACTCTCTCTTTGTGCTTCTATTGTCTCATCTTAAAAAATGTTACCTATATTATCACTATCACAGAAAGAACACCTACATTATCACTACTATTGTTTTCATTATGACATTTATCCCACTATATAGTTAGAGTTACCTTTTTACATGTACCTTTAGATTAAATCTTTTGAAGAGATTTTCTGCATGATGTTCAACTTTGTATTTTCATAAATGAACAAAGGTTTTGGCACATAGAAGCTTAGATATTTTTGAAATTATTTTATGATTTGCATTGACCATTCATGGGTGAAATTGTGTACTTGTATCCATGTATTATGGGAGATTATATATGTCTATTGGTATATGTTTCTTCTCAGAGTATCACTTCACCATAATAACGAGATTTATGTGTGTAGGTGGATGGAGCTTATGGTGATACACACGGTTTTGAACCAGCTTGGTATACCATTAAAAAATTATAACGTCATGGGATTTCCCTGGTGTCACAGTGGTTAAGAATCCACCTGCCAATGCAGGGGACATGGGTTTGAGCCCTGGTCCGGAAGGATCTCACATGCCATGGAGCAGCTAGGCTCATGCTCCACAACTACTGAGCCTGTGCTCTGGAGCCCGTGATCCACAACTGCTGAGCCCAAGTCCCACAACTACTGAGGCCCATGTGCCTAGAGCCAGTGCTCTGCAACAAAGATAAGCCACCGTAATGAGAGGCCCGCACACCGCAACAAAGAGTAGTCCCCACCCACTGCAACTAGAGAAAGCCTGCATGCAGCAACGAGGACCCAATGAAGCCAAAAATAAATAAATTAAATAAATTAAAAAATATATAATGTCATAATTAGTTAAAATATACAGCATCTTAATTATTGATACCTTTTAATTGGTGTCATATGAAATACCCCTGATCTATGGTTTTAGTAGATGTGTTATTACTGAAAGTCTTTGTTTCCAGATTTTGTGACAAGATTTTTCACCCTTAATATGTTTCAGAATAATACTGAGACTGAATATATGAATGTCATACTCCTGGTTTTAATTTTAAGAGATCGTTAGTGTTTTAAAACTACCTTCATAACTAAATGCATTTTTCTTTATTTTACCCAGATTTTCATAGAGCACATTGCTTCTACACTGTGACTGGTGTGCTTTTTAAATCGACCTCCTCTGCACACAGTAATTTTCTAATCACTTTGTGCTTATTTGAACTTCTGTGACACAATTAACATCTATATAATTTTTCCTTCAAATTCAATTGTTTCTAATTTCTAAAACAAATCTTAGAAATGCTCAGACTTTTTAAGAATCAGATTTCCTACAAAAATGTGACAGATCTTGGATTTCATAAAAGGAAATTCTGTGATTAGAGAGATTGAGTAAAACTTATTTGACCTAAGTTTCAACATATACTAAGTTAATATTCCTGGATGAGAAAATAGGGAAAAAAACCTTGAATCATAGGATTTAGAATGTAAACAACCCATGTGTATTTAATGAGAACCATTACTTTAAACATAATAGGAGAAAATAGAATTATAATAAATTGAGAGATGGTACAAATGAAAAAGGTTAAGATTTGTGAAGTGATAAACTTTTTTGAAAATGCAATCAGAAAATATAATTGAGATATTTTAAAGGAAAATATACCATAAAAAATAACATACATTTTGAAAGACAGAATTGATTTGATCATTACAATATCAATAAAAATTTTTAGTTTTTATCAAAATAGCATTTAAGAAACAGAAATAATAGAGGATAAGATGGAGAAAATAGAGCTGAGTTATTTATCTCACATGTGTGAGAAATAGCAAATAATGTTTCATTCTTGCTGTTTATAATTAGAATAATTTATTGTATATTCAAATATGTTGTTTAAGGATTTAAGATTAGCCATCAGAGAGATTTGAATGTATATATTTCAAATCACTAGAGAAAAGTAAGAATAAAGATAAAAACCACAAAACAAGAGAAAACAAGATAAAATGTATGGAAAGAAAATATTAACAAGCTTCCTTTACTGTTTTTCTTTGCAGTTTAAGATTCCCTGATCCAGGCATCACTCTAGGTGTTTCAAAAGTCTGAGAACCAGAGACACAAACTAAGCAGTTAGCCTTCTAGCTGTGGATGCATCCAATTCTACAATGTATTAAAAATGTTAGTCTAGGAATATTATAGTGTTAACACAGCTGGGCAAAACACTGAGCTTTTGCCAAATGTGTAAAATTTTAATTTTTTTTGGTTAAAATATATTTTAATTGAAATGCACATACTGTAAATGCACCAATAGTAGCTAACACTCAGCTCAGGAACGGTAACATTTCTAGCACCATGGAGAGTGCCCCTGAGCCCAGTGTCAGTCGGATGGCCATTAGGCCTACCGTCACCATCATCAATTCTGTTGTTCTATTTTTGAATTTTACATAAATGGGATGACACAGTCTGTCCTCTTTTGGGTATGGCTCTTTTTCCCTCAGTATTCTGTATGTGAGATCGATGCATACTGTTGTGTGTACCATTCAGTCTCTTACTCTCATTTAATTTTAGTACTGCATTGCATGAATATGTGACAAATACCTAGTATTTTTGAGTTTTTCCAGCTTTGGCCAACAATTACTAGTACCTCTCTCCCTCCCCCTTCCCTCCCCATGTATATCATACACACACTTCTGTTGAGTTTATATTATACGTAAGCATAGAATGGCTGGGACACAGTGCGTGTAAACATCCATAGCCAAGCAGGTTTTCAAAACGATTGATGTAGGTCAAAACATGAAACTAGTGATATTTGACTATGTTTGGCCTATAAACATGTTATCTTATGAGAAGCCTACTCCACATTTCATCCATACCTGCTATTTTCGGTTTTTAATTTCACCCATTCTGATAGTAGGTAATGGTACATCACTGTGGGTTTACTTAACTTTTCCCCCCAAGCTGAAAAGATTGAGAACATTTTCAGATGTCATTGGCCATGTAGAGCTCCTCTTCCCAATTTTTATTGTATTTTCCTGTTTTGTTTGGCAAGAATATTGATCAGCAGCAAGCTATTCCATCAGAGCAGGAAGTGGAAGTGTGTAGTGCCTGGATTTTGAATCATCACCCTAACTGACCCTTATGGGTTTTTTTCTTGCTACAGAATTTGTATTGTTGTCTTATCTATACCTTCCCAATTAAACCACTCGTCCATATAATGGCCATCCATGGAATATCAATACCAGTAAATTAGTGAATGTATAACTAGTTGATATATTATTCTTTTTCCCATCACTGCTTTTCTGTCCCTTAAAAACAAACAACAACAATAACAAGAAAAAAGCAAATACATTTATTTTTAGTGATTTCAAAGAACAGCTATAACAACAC
Organism: Delphinapterus leucas; assembly: GCF_059928025.1. Classification (NCBI taxonomy): domain Eukaryota; kingdom Metazoa; phylum Chordata; class Mammalia; order Artiodactyla; family Monodontidae; genus Delphinapterus; species Delphinapterus leucas. The sequence continues at coordinate 83,039,857 of NC_143142.1, forward strand.
TAATGGATGTAATGAGAAAAGGAGATATTAAAAAAATATAAAATTAAGTAGCTTAACAATTTGTCACTATACACCATGCTGCTTACAACAAGGAGACATTTGAAAATGAGCATAAGGCTAATATTTGAATCGTCTTGAGACACTAATCAAGTATTTCTATGAAATCAAATCACATGATCAGGCCTTTTAGGATATATTACCTATTTTGAAATGTTAACACTCTGGGAAATACTGTGGAATTTTTGATGGGAAGTTTGTATTTATGAGAAAATGTCATACATCATTATTTGAGAGACAGTATATCCAGTTTAAAGCTTTTCTGAGGAGGATTAGCTGTCATAATACCAAAAGAAACTTGTTATACTATGGCTTCTTCCATGTGGAGACTTATAGTTTGATATTCCAAAATAACAGTAATGTTACTGTAACATTTAGAATATTTGTCAAAAATAACAAACTTTTAGTTTTGTTTTTTGACAGATGTATATGATAAAATTGAATTTCAGCATTTTCCAACTGGGATTTGTTTACACTTATAAAAAGTCAATTTAATATAACTTATACCTCTTATTACCAGCATTTATCTCTACTAGAATTGTATTTACCTATAAAATAGATACTTTATTATTTTGCTGAAGTTGACATCAGTTTGGAATTGATACCTTCACTTACCTAATTTTCAGCTATGATATTTTTTATTGAGTTATAGTTTATTTACAATATTAGTTTCAGGTGTACAATAGAGATTCAAAATTTTTATAGATTGTACTCCGTTTATAGTGATTATGAAATATTGGCTGTATTCCCTTTGCTGTACTGTATATCCCTGTACCTTATTTGCTTTATACATAGTAGTTGGTACCTCTTAATCTCCTACCTCTTCCTTGACCCTCCCCCTTCCCTCTCCCAGCGGGTAACTGCTAGTTCTCTATATTTGGAAGCCTGTTTCTATTTTTATTTTCATGACTTTTTTAAAAGATTCCTTGTGTGAGTGGTAACATACAGTATTTATCTTTTTAGAAAACTTTATTGAAGTATAGTTGGTTTACAATGTGTTAATTTCTGCTGTACAGCAAAGTGACTCAGTTACACATATATCAGTATTTGCCTTTCGCTCTGACTTACTTCATTAAGCATAATACCCTCCAAGTTCATCCATGTTCTTGTAAATAGCAGAATTTCATTCCCTTTTAAGGCTGAGTATCATTCCAGTGTGTGTGTGTGTGTATCACATCTTCTTTATCCATTCATCTGTGATGGACACTTAGGTTGCTTCCATATCTTGACTGTTGTTAATAATGCTGCTATGAACATTGGGGTGCGTGTATCTTTTATAATTAGTGTTCTAATTTTCTTTGGCTATATACCCAGGAGTGGAATTGCTGGATCATATGGTATTTCTATTTTTTTTTGTTTTTTTGAGGAATCCCCCCACTGCCTACTGTTTTCCATAGTGGCTGCACCAGTTTACATTCCCACCAACAGTGTACGAGGGTTCCCTTTTCTCCACATCTTCACCAACATTTGTTATTTGTGTTCTTCTTGATCATAGCCATTCTGACAGGTGCGGGGGCGTGGGTGATATCTCATTGTGGTTTTGATCTGCATTTCCCTGATGATTAGAGACTGTCTTTTCTCCATTGTATATTCCTGCTTCCTTCGTCAGAGATTAATTGACCATAAGTGTATGGATTTATTTCTGGGCTCTGTATGCTTTGTAGCATAGTCTGAAGTTAGGGAGCATGATACCTTCAGCTATGTTCTTCTTTCTCAAGATTGTTTTGGCTATTGGGGTATTTTGTGTTTCCGAAAAAAATTGAAAATTAATTTGTTCTAGCTCTGTGAAAAATGCCATTGGTATTTTGATAGGGATTGCAGTGAGTCGGTAGATTGCCTTGGGTAGTGTGATCATTTTAATAATATTAATTCTACCAGTCCCTGAATATGGTATATCTTTCCATCTGTTTCTGTCATCTTCAGCCGACAGAACTATAAGACTCTTTCATCAGAGTCTTATAGTTAGGTCAGCAGGCTGAGTGACCAGGTAAGATTTATCATAGAAAAATGAGCTAATATTCATAAAACATTCTGGACAGTGCCTAGAACGTTGTACTTGAGATAAAAATATCTGTAAAATAAAAATAATATAAGAAAATAAATCAAGGTGCTAAAAATGTTGAAAAAACAAATAGTGACAAGATTCAAAAGTACAAAATGAGGGTTAGAATTAAATTTATGGAAGTGGGAAAAAATAGAAACACTGGTCTAATTGAAAAATCAGTGATAGAATAAAAGTCATTCAGAAAACAGAATTAAAAAGTATCAAACTGGAAAATAGAATTGAAGAACCCACCTAAAATTCACAACCCCTGGGAAGGCTGTTCACACCGTATTGATTTGTATATTTATCATAACATTCAAGATAACAAAATACCTTGTGACAACAAACCCCCATATTGACACAATTTTCTGAGAAGAAAAATAAGGTTGTCTTGAGAAATGGAAGCCCTTTTAAAATTTGCATGAAGGTAGGTTGGAAGTGCCCCGATCAGGGATCTTGAAACCAGCTAATTAATAAGCCCATGAATACTATATGTTGTACTCCTAGGCAAAGAGCAGACTTAACTAATTATAAAAATACTGCCAGGGTGTTTTGTTTTTTTTGATAATGACCCCAAATCATAGAACTTAATATGACGATCTAGTTGGAAAGATATAATTAGAAAAGTGTAAGATATGGGTGAGGAGTATATGTTGAATAGTAAGCAGAAAAAATAAGGTTAAGGAAAATAAAGAACAAAACATGAATATTAAAATAATAGAGGCTATGGCAAAGCATTTTCTTTCAGTCAAATAACATTATTTTGAAAGTGAGATTTATAAACAAAATTTAAAAGTCAAGGCCTTCTGTTTTCAGAGGAAGCATTAAATTAGTGAAAATATTTTTCACCTCACTTAGCATTGTTTTTTCTCTTTTTCATAAAAACCTGACTTAATGTTTAATTTGTAAATATAACTGTTTCACTGTCAAAGAGAAAACCAATGTGGTCCAGCTAAAATAAACAGAAAACAGGAAGCAAGAGTCTCACTTTTCAGGGAAATGGCACTTGTGCCAGATGGCTCATGTGTTAATAATGATATTAAAATGATCCGTGCTTACTCCAAAAATCACCATTTCAAGCAGCTCCCTCAACTATGGCTAGTACATGGACAGCTTTAGGGAGGGTGTTTATGGGAAGAACAAATGTTAGACGACAGCGTTAATGTGTGGTGTTTATGGGAAGAACAAATGTTAGACGACAGCGTTAATGTGTGGTGTTTATGGGAAGAACAAATGTTAGACGACAGCGTTAATGTGTGGTGTTTATGGGAAGAACAAATGTTAGACGACAGCGTTAATGTGTGGTGTTTATGGGAAGAACAAATGTTAGACGACAGCGTTAATGTGTGGTGTTTATGGGAAGAACAAATGTTAGACGACAGCGTTAATGTGTGGTGTTTATGGGAAGAACAAATGTTAGACGACAGCGTTAATGTGTGGTGTTTATGGGAAGAACAAATGTTAGACGACAGCGTTAATGTGTGGTGTTTATGGGAAGAACAAATGTTAGACGACAGCGTTAATGTGTGGTGTTTATGGGAAGAACAAATGTTAGACGACAGCATTAATGTGTGCACTACATATTATGAAGATGTTTACAGCCCCACCCTGACGAAGCTCATGCCGCTGAAAAATGTTATCCCCAGTTACAAAGCCATTCTCCCCACACCCAGATGCAGTGCGCCACAGATCAGCAAAATGTCAATCAAAAGACCAAGATTAAGTTTTATTCATCGAACCTATTGAACTTCACTCTCTGAAGTATACTTTAATTTCTCTTTATTTCGTGTTTCTCTGCTATTAATGAGGATATTACTATACTGGGTTGCTTAGTGGCACAGCTAATTTAAAATGGTACAACAATGCTTGTCCAATATAAGGAGTTTCGTTAATTAATAAAAGAAACGGGGAATCATATCTGCAGTGTATGATTAAGAGAGTGGTAGGGAATCTTGCAAGGGGGTGAATTATGTGACATGAGATAGATGCTAGTGTTGAGACGGATGCCCAAGAAAGCACATTTGGCCCAACTCAGGTATAGTTTGTAGTTCCCATGATTTTCTCATAAAGTTAAGCACCTTCCCCTCATCTGACAAGACTGCTGGTACCCTAGGGTAAGTGTTTTCAACATATCACTAATGTCATAGACCTGCTCTTAATGTTCTAAGTGAGAAATCGGGATAAATAGAAACTTGATGTATTTATTCCCTAAGCACTTACTTCCTGACAGATAGTTTTCAGGCTCATTGTTGCCACTGGAGAGAGAAAAACACAGTGTCCTGTCCTCAAGGGATCTACGTAGACATGAAAACCAAATGTCCTTTTTTTTTTTTTGCTTTTTATTCCCTAAATAGGTTAAGTCCTTTAAGTTAGGAAACAGTCACTTAATACACACAGAAGAGTCAACCTTGCTTTTAACAGTGTTTACTGCCAAAGTGAGAATCTATTGAGATCTTCCTGAGGCTGAATTTCATTTTAAGATAAGATATCAAAAGGCCTGTTCTGGAGTGGGAGAGGCTGAGTTTCACACTGCAATTGCTTCAATAATGTCCCATTACTTTTCTCTTTCAAAATGTTTCCTTGAAAACGCAGTCATTAATCTTATCACTTAAAAAAATCTGTAGGATGAATTGAGCATCACTCACTACCCCATCTCTTTCTCCCATTATCCTCTCAAACATGTCACTGAGAGGTGCACACACTAACATTTCCAAATGCCATTGTGTATGTTTCAGTCACTGATGAAACTTGACTATTTTTAAGTAAAATATTTTATTGAAGTACACATTAACAAGACAAGTGTACCGTTATGTAGTGAGTTGGCTAAAAAGTTCGCTCGGTTTTAAGTAAAAATAAGACACGTTTTTCATTTTCGCAAAGAACTTTATTGAACAACCTATTCACTAACCGGATGAACTTTTTGGCCAACCCAATACAATGGAGGTTCCTTTTGTTTTGTCTCATATGTCCCTTTGAAATACCCCTGTCATTTTATTGTTTGAGTGTTTCCTTACTGTCTGATACTACAAGATGCTTCAGGCTCATTTTGCATATTCCCTGCCCCAGTCCTAGAATCAGAGGACCATTTCCTCAAAGACCTCCAGTTCCATTTACTGGGGAGAATTGGATTAGCAATCAAGATGTGAGCACTGAGTTTACTTGTTACCAAGGAAATAAAATTGTGTCTTGGGGCCTTTTGAAGAAAAGAGCTAGGTAATGTATACATGTCTACCAACCCATGTATATACAAACACCTACAGTTGTTCCCCTATTTATCCATCTGTATGTATATTGAGCTAACTTCAGTTTATACAAATGTCTTTGACTCTAAGGCTGTTCCTTGGGGTTCATTCAAGCTTTTTTTTCTTTCTCTGTAACTTCCCTCTACCTCTACAAAGATATTTTTTGTAGAGTCTTTGGGATTTTCTACATCGACAATCGTGTCATTGGCAAATAAAATGTTTTATTTTTTTTCTTTTATTTTGTATTATTTTCTTGCTTTATTGCATTAGTTAGGACTTCTAGTAAGATTTTGAATGGGAGCGGTGAGAGGCTTTGTCTTGTTCCATATTTCAGGAGGAAAGCATTATCTTTTACTGTTAATTGTGCATTCTAAGTAATAAATACTATTTATTAGGTTAAGGAATTTCCCTTCAGTTTCTAGTTGGCTGGGAGTTGTATAACAGATAACTATTGAATTTTGTCAATGTCTTTCTTCATCTATTGATAAGCTTTCAAATGTTTAATCTATTAATATGTTGAATTACATTGATTTAGTTTTGAAAATTGAAACATACATTCATAGGATGAACCCTATTTTGTTGTGACATGTTATTTTTTAATTTATTGCTGGATTGTATTTCATAATATTTTGTTAAGGATTTTCGTATCCATACTTACCAGAGATTGATCTGGAGTTATGTTTTCTTTTGAAGTCTTTGAATGGTTTTGTGTTAGGGTAATACTGGTCTCATAATATAATTGAATAGCATGGTTTTGAACTGCCCAGGTCCACTTATACATGGATTCTTTTCAATAAATATGTACTACGGTACTATACAATCCACAGTTGGTTGAATCTGCAGATGCGGAATTGTGGATATGGAGGGCCGACTGCGAAGTTAAACATGGATTTTCGACTGCATGGGGGTTGGTGCCCCTAACCCTCACATTGTTCAAGGGTCAACTGTATTCCTTCTTGTATATTTTAGAAGCGATTGTATAGAATTGGTATTACTACTTCTTTAAGTGTTTGGTAGGATTCACCAGTGAAACCATTTGAGTTTAGAATTTTCTTTGTTGGAAGGTTTGTAAATGAAATATATAACAAAAATTTATAAGTTGTATGTTATCAATTATAAATATAATGTTACATATTAAGCATACAATGTTATATATAAATATTAAAAATATATATATAAAAGTATACATTTTGCCTAAAAAAGTCTCTTTTTCTTCATTTTTGAAGCATCTTGTTGCCCCTGGAGATGAATCCTCTGTTTGTTGAGAGAGAAGGGCCCGAAAGGGTTTAATGATGGCTATTCCTCCTGTTTCCCTTCCAGGATCACTGGTGAACTTTCTCCAGCTCTCCCTGTGGAAGCCTGGAGGGCTTCTGGAGGAAAAGCCTGTGAAAATATGGGGCCTTTCACATAACTGTCCTTTCCATGAGCTTCTCACTCTCACCCTACCCCACACTGGGCTGCCAGCAATTCATCCAAATTACTATTTATGTTTTCCTGCTGGCTTATGGCATCTGTTAACTTCTGCTCCAAGTAAGCAAATCTCTGGTGCTATATCTCTCTGGATGTAGAAGGATTATTAAATTATTAATTTCATTAATAAATATAAGGCTAGTTAAACTATGCTTCATATTTGGGTGAGTTGTGGTACTTTGTGTTTCTTGAGTAATTGGTCCTTTTCATCCAAATCATCAAATTTACATATGTAGAAATGTTCATATTTGTTCCTAGGTTATCCTCTGGTTGTCTGTGGGGTCTATAGTGGTAACCCTTGTTTCATTCTTGATGTTAGTAATTTGTATCTTCTTTCTTTTTTCTTTGTCAGTCTTGTTAGAGATTTGTCTATTTTATTAATCTGTTTAAAGAACTAGCTTTTGTTTTCATTGATTTTTCTTTATTGTTTTCCTATATTCAATTTTTTTCTTTAATTTTTTATTATTCTACTTGCTTTAGGTTGAATTGTTCTTCTTTCTCTAATTTCCTAAGGTAAAAGCAAAGGTTATTAATTTTAGATTTTCTTTCCTAATATGTGTCATAAATTTCCCTAAAAGAACTGCTTTAGCTGCATTCCACAAATTTTGAGATGTCACATTTTTATTTTCATTTACTTCAAAGAAATTTTTTGTAATTTCTCTTGAGACTCCTTCTTTGACCCCTGCATTATTTAGAAGTGTGTTGTTTACTTCTGAATATTGGAAGATTATCAGATACATTTCTGTTGTTGTTATCTAGTTTAATTCAGATATGGTGTAAGAGAGTACATTGTATGATTTATATTTAAAAATTTCTTTTAAGATATGTGTCATGGAACAGAAAATGATCTATTTGGCTAATGTTCTCTGAACTTGAGAAGAACGTTTATTGTGTTTTATTAAATGGCATCTTCTATTAGGTCAGTTAGGTCAAGGTAGTTGAGAATGCTGTTCAGGTCATACGTAAACCTCACTAATTTACTCCTTACATGTTCTGTCAGTTATCAGAGGAAGGTGGTAAAGTCTCCAAATAAAATTTTAGATGTGTCTCATTTCTCCTCTTTAATCCATCAACTCTCTGCTTTGTATATCTTGAGCCTCTGTTTTAGAGTGCACACTCATGCAAGATGGTTATGTTTCTTGGAGAACTGGCTTATTTTTATTATGTAATATCCCTCATTATCCCTAACAACTTCCCTTGTTCTGAAATCTACCTGGTCTGAAATTAATATAGCTACTCCAATTTTCTTTTAGTTAGTTTTGCATGGTTTCTTTTTCTACATCCATTTACTTCTAACCACCTAAATGCTTACACATTTAATGTGGGTTTCTTGTACACAGAATATAGATGGGTCTTTTGTTTCCAACTGGATTATTTTTAACTGGCTTAGATATTTACATATAAAAATTATTGATAAAGTTGGCTTAAAATCTAACATCTTGCTAGCTAGGTTCTATTCATCGTATCTGTTTTCCTCTCTTTCTGCCCTCTCATTTTAAGTGAGTTTTTATGATTCCATTTAATCTCTTCTATTGATTTATTATCTATACCTTTTTTGGGAAACTTTTAAAATGATTGTTATAGTGTTGCAATATGCATTTTTAATTAATCTCAGAACCCCTTTATACAATTTTATACCACTTCACATGCAGTGAAATAACTTTACAGCAGCATACTCCAATCCCTCCCTTCCAATTCTTCTGCCATGTTATCATATTTCAGTGTATGTTTGTTTAAGTTTTGAATGTGCTGAAGGTGCTTGTCTATGTCCATATTATGGGGTAAGTGCTTCTCTTTGTTCTCGGTTCTATCATGGGATTAAGAAAATCATTTAGTTTGTCCTGCTTTTTTCCTTGTTGTGTGGGTGAAGGGGATGTAACTGCAGTGTTCCATATCTTCAAGCTGAAACTGGAATTTTGATTTTATTTTATATGTTGAAACTAAGGCATCATGCCATTCTCCACATGGGTTTTGTAACCACAGATCCTTGTGTCTCTCAGATCTTTATCTTTTTGTCTTTTCTGAAATTCAGACTGGCTATTCTTTGTTTCTTTGTGGATGTCCCTAAGATAATGTAGGTTCACTATGCTTCAGAATAGAGCACACATTGTCCTCCATATTTCTTAAAATCTTTTAGTTAATGGTCTGTTCAGCTACCCAAACTAAAGTATTCCTAGCCTAGTTGGTATAGCTGTTACTCCATATGTAATCATTCATCAGGTACCCCTCCATACTTACTTACCTTTTGACCCGTGACCCATATTCTTATTGCTCTAGTTAAGGGCTTTTTTCTCTCTTACTTGGGTATATTTTAAACACTTCTGTCTTCTAAAAATGTTTAGTATTTATTTCTTCTTAAACATAAGTGTTTTCATGCCACCTGCCTAGCATCTCTGAGCTTTTGCTTGTGCTACTTTCCATGTCTAAAACACCCTATCACTTTTAAAATTAGGAATTTCCTTCTAATAAGTCCCTAACTGGGTCCAAACTATTCTGCAACTTTCTTCTAATAAACTTGCCTCCAGGAACTCTTTGAAAAACTCTTTGTCTAGGGTAAGGGCTGCTCTGGAGCTATCAGAGAACCAGGTCCATAGTTGCCTCACAAGGAGGTTGCACTGCCCCCAAAATATCTCTGTTTAGGTTCTTTTCTCTACAGTAAGTTCTTTCAGGTCAAATAGTTTCTTTTTTTTTTTTTTATGTTTGTCTTTGTATCTCCAGCATTTGAGTCAATTTTTTTTTTTAACATGAAGTTGGAGCGAATAGAAAGAGAGACAGTTGTAACTTTGAGTTGATACCTTATTGTTCCAAAGAATACAAAGGGATTTCTTCCTAGAGTTCATATAAGTTTGGTCACTGGACTTAGTGGTTTTGGTTTGGGGCTTTTTCAGTTTAAACTTGTTTAATGCTTATATATTCCAACATAGAGAGAATGGTCTATCTGGGCAAAGGAAGTTAATTTTTTCTTGCTTCCACTTTTCTAAAACACGTTGGGATGCTGCAGTGCCAACTACCTAAGACAAGTGAAAGTCAGAGACTGTACACGCTTCCGCATGGCTCCCTTCTGGCCCATGAAGCTCTGCTTCAGCTCTCCACACTCATTATGCTGAGTTGGGTGGTGGTTGATACATCCTGACAACTACCTCCTGGGAGCCATGGGGTCAGAGATTATCCACTGGCAGTTACGCTGCACATTTAGGGGGATTTCCGGGACCAGAGGGATTGTTGTATTATTTATTCTTCAGAGATTTCACATTTATTTAATTTTACCCTTGGCTTAACACTTTGTCATTAAAGAAATTTGAACGAACTGTGTAGACTCCAATACCAGAAGTGAGTTGGGATTGTTAAATAATTTCCGGATAAGGCATGGTATTCTCCAAATGGGGTCAGTCAGAGTCAGTTTAAGCGGTAGAAGAAATATCACCTGGGAATCAGGTCCTGGGTAGGCAGCAGCCATGAAAGCTTCATAGTCAGTGTGCCTCAGTTGTGACATAGCATTTTCCATCCTGTGAAGCTTTCTGGGGTCTTGAGAAATTTGTCTTGTCTCGTACAACAGCACAATTTCGTAAATCATTTCTCCCAGTTGGTAGGATAGATATCATTGCTGATCTCTAAAAGTAAGAATATATTACTTTGCCCTCTTGCCGCTGTGTTGTTTCTTTAATGTTCATAACTCAATCTAAGAAAAATTAAAAATGGTACCATAGGTCTAACGTGGCTGCCCTTGCTGTGCATAAGAAACTACTGATATCTGTCAGGTGACAGGAGAAGTACAATCAAAAAGGACACGTATTGGGCTTCCCTGGTGGCGCAGTGGTTGAGAGTCTGCCTGCCGATGCAGGGGACCTGGGTTCGTGCCCCGGTCCGGGAAGATCCCACATGCCGCAGAGCGGCTGGGCCCGTGAGCCATAGCCGCTGAGCCTGCGCGTCCAGAGCCTGCGCTCCGCAATGGGAGAGGCCACAACAGTGAGAGGCCCGCGTACCGCAAAAAAAAAAAAAAAAAGAAAAGGACACGTGTTTAAAGATTACTTTGAAGGTGTTACCAACATCCTCTTTTAAAATCAGTTCTATACATGGTAATTCTCCACTTTTTTTGGAAAAAAAATCATACTTTAAGGGTTCATTTGCTAGATGATACTCTGCTATCTAATACTTGAAGAAAAAAAGAATATGAAACTCATTTCTGATTCAGGCAACTGAGTCACTATTTTAAAATCTCCAGTGCAGTTCATTTCATACCTGGACTGAGATCTTGTGATAGATTCGTTAGGTTCCAGGTTACCATGGCAACAAGTCATTATTTCCAAAAGTAATTTGACATATCTCAAGATTTTGGCCCTTCTGTATTCCTCTATGGTGCTACAAAGATAAAAGTGTTAGTTAACTTTAGAACTATTTCTACTGGAGGCAGCAAGGGAAAACTACAATATTTTCGTTCAAAACTGCTAGCCCTAGAGGAAGCTTAATTGAGATTTTTAGGAAAAGTAGTCTATTGGGGCATAAATCATACTGATGCCACATTTATTTTTCAATCTTACAAGTTTTGTGGAAAAATTCATATAGGATTAGTTGCATTTTTTCAATTAAAATAAACAAAATGTAAACCATAAACCCATTTAAAGTTTCATCTTCTCATATTTTATTTATAATGACAAATCGTATTACAGGCTTTTTACTATGTGACAAGTCAGTCATGGAGTTTTACCTACATTGCATCATCTAACAATCTACCTTTTAGTTTAAAGGCTTAGAAGTAAAGATAGGAAGAAATACTATATAAGGAATTGTTTTGATAATACACTGTTAAGTTCATGTGGAAATTATATTCTAGTTAGCAAGGCACCAAGGATGTCCACCATTTTCTTAAGCTTCAGGAATTGAAGTCATCAGTTAAAATACAATCTGGTACCGAAAGAAATTAACTCGCTAACTGATCATGTGTAAGCCATCGTTCTGGATACTTTTTTCTATTATAATGTTAATTGAATTTCATGTACCACTCTGTGCTGATAGGGGTGTCATATCTATTCTATAACTACATATGTTTAGACTCAGGAAAATTAAATAACTTTTGATTGTTAATAAATGAGAGTGCTAGAAATATAATTTAGTTCCTGATGATTCAAGTATTTGTGTTCCTACCATGATGACGTGTAGCCCTTAGTTTAGTTTGATTAATTATGTTCTCACCTCCCATGATTCTATGAGAATGGAACCCTAGACAGGGTTATTTTTCTAATTAGAGGAAGAAACAGGGCAAGGTTAAAGAAAAACAGGGACAATTTTGAATAGAGTGCTCTAGTGGTGCTTGGTGTACTGGTCACCAGTTGCTAAAGCTGGCTGGACTCTTAAGAATCAGGATTTATTCGGGGCAAAGGAGATAAGGGAAGAGGAGTTCTGCCATGCAGGAGCGTTATTTCTAAAATAAAACAATTTTGGCCTTTTAATAATTTATCAAGAATAAGCACGATTGTTGCATAATATTATTACATGTACCTTTGAAAAGTATGTGTAACCTAAGTAATTTTTAAATTTTCAACATAGGAATTCTTTTGATATTAACCCAACAAGTCAATACATCATGAAACAGAATCTTCTTTATAATGGAGGTCAAATTTTTTTCATGCTAGATTGTAAGCTTCATGAGGTCAGTGTTAAGTTAGCATCCTTTTTTGTATTTTTATATTAGCCAGGCATATAACAGGCTCAAAGACCATATATTGAAGGAATTGGCAAATTTATTTGATGCTTTTCTAGGTGATTAGATATATTTCAGGAGCAACAGAAGAGGAACCATAATACTTGTGTGTATTTGTATGACACATAAATTATAGTCCTGGACCTTTCTCCCCCTCTATACTGCAAGATTTTTTTTTTCTTTTTAATTTTTGAAATTTATTATTTTTTTATACAGCAGGTTCTTATTAGTCATCAATTTTATACACATCAGTTTACACATGTCTGTCCCAATCCCCCGATTCAGCACACCACCATCCCCACACCCCCGCGGCTTTTTCCCCTTGGTGTCCGTAAGTTTGTTCTCTACATCTGTGTCTCAATTTCTGCCCCACAAACCAGTTCAGCTGTACCATTTTTCTAGGTTCCACATATATGCATTAATATACAATATTTGTTTTTCTCTTTCTGACTTACTTCACTCTTTATGACAGTCTCTAGATCCATCCACGTCTCAACAAATGACCCATTTCCATTCCTTTTTATGGCTGAGTAATATTCCATTGTATATATGTACCACATCTTCTTTATCCATTCATCTGTCGATGGGCATTTAGGTTGCTTCCATGACCTGGACATTGTAAATAGTGCTGCAGTGAACATTGGGGTGCTGTGTCTTTTTGAATTATGGTTTTCTTTGGGTATATGCCCAGTAGTGGGATTGCTGGATCATATGGTAATTCTATTTTTAGTTTTTTAAGGAACCTCCATACTGTTCTCCATAGTGGCTGTATCAATTTATATTCCCACCAACAGTGCAGGAGGGTTCCCTTTTCTCCACACTCTCTCCAGCATTTGTTGTTTGTAGATTTGCTGATGATGCCCATTCTTTCTGGTGTGAGATGATACCTCATTGTAGTTTCGATCTGCATTTCTCTAATAATTAGTGATGTTGAGTAGATTTTCATGTGCTTTTGGCCATCTGTATGTCTTCTTTGGAGAAATGTCTCTTTAGGTCTTCTGCCCATTTTTGGATTGGGTTGTTTGTTTCTTTAATATTGAGCTGCATGAGCTGTTTATATATTTTGGAGATTAATCCTTTGTCCATTGATTTGTTTGCAAATATTTTCTCCCATTCTGAGGGTTGTCTTTTCATCTTGTTTATGGTTTCCTTTGCTGTGCAAAAGCTTTGAAGTTTCATTAGGTCCCATTTGTTTATTTTTGTTTTTATTTTCATTACTATAGAAGGTGGATCAAAAAAGATCTGGCTGTGACTTATGTCAAAGAGTGTTCTTCCTATGTTTTCCTCTAAGAGTTTTATAGTGTCTGGTCTTACATTTAGGTCTTGAATCCATTTTGCGGTTATTTTTGTGTATGGTGTTAGGGAGTGTTCTAATTTCATTCTTTTACATGTAGCTGTCCAGTTTTCCCAGTACCACTTATTGAAGAGACTGTCTTTTCTCCATTGTATATCCTTGCCTCCTTTGTCATAGATTAGTTGACCATAAGTGTGTGGATTTATCTCTGGGCTTTCTATTTTCTTGCATTGATCTATGTTTCTATTTTTGTGCCAGTACCATATTGTCTTGATTACTGTAGCTTTGTAGTATGGTCTGAAGTCAGGGAGCCTGATTCCTCCAGCTCCGTTTTTTTCCCTCAAGACTGCTTTGGCTATTCGGGGTCTTGTGTGTCTGCATGCAAATTTTAAGATTTTTTTGTTCCAGTTCCGTAAAAAATGCCATTGGTAATTTGGTAGGGATTGCATTGAATCTGTAGATGGTTTGGGTATTATAGTCATTTTCACAGTATTGATTCCTCCAATCCAAGAGCATGGTGTATCTGTCCATCCGTTGGTATCATTAATTTCTTTCATCAGTGTCTTATAGTTTTCTGCATACAGGTCTTTTGTCTCCCTAGGTAGGTTTATTTCTAGGTATTTTATTCTTTTTGTTGCAATGGTAAATGGGAGTGTTTCCTTAATTTCTCTTTCAGATTTTTCATCATTAGTGTATAGGAATGCAAGAGATTTCTGTGCATTAATTTTGTATCCTGCAACTTTATCAAATTCATTGATTAGCTCTGGTAGTTTTCTGGTGGCATCTTTAGTATTCTCTATGTGTAGTATCATGTCATCTGCAAACAGTGACAGTTTTACTTCTTCTTTTCCAATTTGTATTCCTTTTATTTCTTTTTATTTTCTGATTGCCGTGGCTAGGACGTCCAAAACTCTGTTGAATAATAGTGGTGAGAGTGGACATCCTTGTCTTGTTCCTGATCTTAGAGGAAATGCTTTCAGTTTTTCACCATTGAGAATGATGTTTGCTGTGGGTTTGTCGTATATGGCCTTTATTATGTTGAGGTAGCTTCCCTCTATGCCCACTTTCTGGAGAGTATTTTATCATAAATGGGTGTTGAATTTTGTCAGAAGCTTTTTCTGCATCTATTGATATGCTCATATGGTTCTTATTCTTCAGTTTGTTAATATGGTGTATCACATTGATTGATTTGTGTATATTGAAGAATCCTTGCATCCCTGGGATAAATCCCACTTGATCATGGTGTATGAGCCTTTTAATGTATTGTTGGATTAGGTTTGCTAGTATTTTGTTGAGGATTCTTACATCTATATTCATCAGTGATACTGGTCTGTAATTTTCTTTTTTTGTAGTATCTTTGTCTGGTTTTGGTATCCGGGTGATGGTGGCCTCATAAAATGAGTTTAGGAGTGTTCCTTCCTCTGCAATATTTTTGAAGAGTTTGAGAAGGATGGGTGATAGCTCTTTTCTAAATGTTTGATAGAATTCATTTGTGAAGCCATCTGGTCCTGGGCTTTTGTTTGTTGGAAGATTTTTAATCACAGTTTCAGTTTCATTACTTGTCATTGGTCTGTTCCTATTTTCTGCTTCTTCCTCCTTTAGTCTTGGAAGGTTATACCTTTCTAAGAATTTGTCCATTTCTTCCAGGTGGTCCATTTTATTGGCATAGAGTTGCTTGTAGTAGTCTCCTAGGATGCTTTGTATTTCTGCAGTGTCTGTTGTAACTTCTCCTTTTTCATTTCTAATTTTATTGATTTGAGTCCTCTCCCTCTTTTTCTTGATGAGTCTGGCTAACGGTTTATCAATTTTGTTTATCTTCTCAAATAACCAGATTTTAGTTTTATTTGCTGTTGTTTTCTTTGTTTCTGTTTTCATTTATTTATGCTCTGATATTTATGATTACTTTCCTTCTGCTAACTTTGGGTCTTGTTTGTTCTTCTTGCTCTAGTTCCTTTAGGTGTAAGGTTAGATTGTTTATTTGAGATTTTTCTTGTTTCTTGAGGTAGGCTTGTATAGCTGTAAACTTCCCTGTTAGAACTGCTTTTGCTGCATCCCATAGGTTTTGGATTGTCGTGTCTTCATTGTCATTTTTCTCTAGGTATTTTTTGATTTCCTCTTTGATTTCTTCAGTAATCTCTTGGTTATTTAGTAACATATTGTTTAACCTCCATGTGTTTGTGTTTTTTACATTTTTTCCCCTGTAATTCATTTCTAATCTCATAGCGTTGTGGTCAGAAAAGATGCTTGATATGATTTCAATTTTCTTAAATTTACTGAGGCTTGATTTGTGACCCAAGATGTGATCTGTCCTAGAGAATGTTCCGTGCGCACTTGAGAAGAAAGTGTAATCTGCTGTTTTGGATGGAATGTCCTATAAATATCAATTAAATCTATCTGGTCTGCTGTGTCATTTAAAGCTTCTGTTTCCTTATTTATTTTCATTTTGGATGATCTGTCCATTAGTGTAAGTGAGGTGTTAATGTCCCCCACTATTACTGTGTTACTGTCGATTTCCTCTTTTATAGCTGTTAGCAGTTGCCTTATGTATTGTGGTGCTCCTATGTCGGGTTCATATATATTTATAATTGTTATATCTTCTTCTTGGATTGATCCCTTGATCATTATGTAGTGTCCTTCCTTGTCTCTTGTAACATTCTTTATTTTAAAGTCTATTATATCTGATATGAGTATTGCTACTCCAGCTTTCTTTTGATTTCCATTTTCATGAAATATCTTTTTCCATCTCCTCACTTTCAGTCTGTATGTGTCCCTAGGTCTGAAGTGGGTCTCTTTTATACAGCGTATATATGGGTCTTGTTTTTGTATCCATTCAGCAAGCCTGTGTCTTTTGGTAGGAACATTTAATCCATTCACGTTTAAGGTAATTATTTTTGACTATAATCTCTTCAAATATTTTCTCGGATCCTTTTTCTCTCTCTCCTTCTTCTGGGACACCTACAACATACTTTAATAGTAGAAGTTGTTCTTCTTTCCGTCTTTTAATTTTTTCTGGCCATGAACATGCCCTTGAGTGACAGGTCCTCTGAAGCGGACACCCAGAGGTTCTGATGTTGCATTTGGAAGAATTCAAAAATTGACATTTATCCATCCCCTTCTAATGCACAAGTTATCATTTTCAAAGACCTGTTTCCCAACATCTTTCTGAGGTGCTAGAGATTCACACAGCCTCCAGCGTGGTGGCTGGAAGAGCTTCTGAATGTTCACTGTGGCTTAGCTGCTAGGCCAGGTGGCCGGCCTTTCACTTGATGTGGTCATGCTACTCATAAGCTCTCAGTAGGTTCAAAGACCTTTCTAGGCTTAAAGCCAGTTTTTCTAGGTAGCTTCCTTTTGAGGTAAATAAGTATGTTTTATTATCATCTCGTTATGAAGGAAGATACTAAGATGCCGAGAAAGGGCATTTCCCCGGTCTCAGCTCTGGAATTAGTGATGAGCTGTTCCAGGTGTCCAGACCCTCACCTGCTCGGTTGTGGAGGAAACTGGCTGGTACTGAACACTGAACTCTGTCTTCGTTTTCAGTGGGCATCAACACCCGATCCTAGGTGAGGTGGTCCCAGAGGTCTCTTAGGCTGTCTTCATTTCTTTTCACAACATTCGCATTCATTTCTTTTTGTTCTTTTTGCTTTATTCTGTTCCACAGCAGTGAATTCCACCATTCTGTCTTCCCGGTCACTTATCCGTTCTTCTGCCTCAGTTATTCTGCTATTGATTCCTTCTAGTGTAGTTTTCATTTCAGTTATTGTATTGTTCATCTCTGTTTGTTTGTTCTTTAATTTTTCTAGGTCTTTGTTAAACATTTCTTGCATCTTCTTGATCTTTGCCTCCATTCTTTTTCCGAGGTCCTGGATCATCTTCACTATCATTATCCTGAATTCTTTTTCTGGAAGTTTTCCTATCTCCACTTCATTTAGTTGTTTTTCTGGGGTTTTATCTTCTTCCTTCATCTGGTACATAGCCCTCTGCCTTTTCATCTTTTCTATATTTCTGTGAATGTGTCTATACTGCAAGCTTTTTGAGGGAAGGAGTCATGTTCATTCCGTGTTGTATCCTAAAAGGTAGGCAAATCACAACAAGATTCTAAATACTTAGGGAATTAATTGATTAAGTCACTTGCTTTTGTTTTACATGGTTTGGAAAAGAAAGGAAATATTTTAAATATAAGAAACTTTTGTCATCTTCTATCAAAATTTTTTATTTACTTTGCCCTTTTACTATTTAACAGAGTGGCAAACAACACAAAAGAAGACAACAAACAACAACATGAATCAAAGAATGACCAGTTAGGTTGGAAAATATACCAGATTACAGTTAAATATGAAGATTTCTGTATTTGCTTTTAGATTAAGGGAAAATGCAAAATATGTACTTCATTCAATTTAAAAAAAAATACATGCACAAAGACATAGGAGGTCTAACAAATGAAGTGTCAAGCCCTGAATGAGTAGGAGTTATTTTTCTTTGCATTTTCTTTTAAATCTATAGCATGTTTGAAATTAATTATTTTGACTTTAGTATTCTTTAAACTATATTCTATCATCTGTAACCTATCTCTACCTATATACAACTCCGATATTCTCTATCAGAGCATGGCTCTTCCCAGAACCTGCAATTTAATATTTTCTGAAGTATGGGTGAAATACAGGTGGTGTTTCTACAATTAAAATATTTTTTCATATCCTTAGGAAAAATGTAGATTTTTTACCCATTCTTACAGTTGAAATTCTTGTGTAATGATCAGGACCATCTTCAGTGGCCACTGAGATTTGCAGTCTCATCGTGGCCCAGTCTACAATTCCCTTAAATATTGTTGGTATTGCAGTGCTTACACTTATCCATATGCATAATATAGATTTAATTTTCTCTTTCACTGCACATATTTATTGCTAAGGAAAAATTGCCTAGAGAAACATCTCATGAAACCATCTCTGTCAAGGAGACGTAAGTAGCAAAATAGCAATTTAATGGAAAAAAGAAGTAGAAATTTACCTGTGAACCTGAAATAAAAGTGGGCCATTAACATAGCAAGCATTAGTGTGCTTTCTGGCCAGTTAATACTTACTTAACATGCATTATTAGGTAGAAACGATGGAAGGAATGATTGTTGGTGAAGAATAAAAATATTTATCAAGAATAGTTTTCTTTTGTTGGCTGTGATATCTCATGAATAAACAGCAAGAATCTGTTGAATTTAGTCCATCCTCTATATAAAACTCAAATAGAGTCCTTATAAGGAGAGAAGTCAGTGGGAACAGTTAGGGGAATATGATATTATGGGAATGTGGGTGGTTTTTGCTAATTTTAGGAGTAACCTACTATTTACTAAAGTTAATTTTCATATTCTTTAAGAAATACAGAGTAACTGAATGGAACATTTTAAAAAGTTGACCAAATGTTTTTCTAGTATGAATATTTTAATAATTTTGAAAAGTGCCATGCTATATTAAATACCCTTCATTAAAATGACGCAACTTTTAAAAGGGCTTTGTTTTTCCATCTGTGCATGCTGGAAGCACCCTTTGAATACTGAATAACAGATGCTATATGCAATCTTAGTCGATAGAATCAATTCTTTATTTCTATTTCTGTGAAGATATATTTCTGTGTCCAAGAGCTCTACAAATTAAGATTTTCCATATGTGAGACCAACTGAGCACATACTTTCATGCCATAATCAATTTTCTGCTAAGGTGTCAACAAAATTTATATTATAACAATTAGCTTAATATCCAAGTAATAGTACAGGCAAGGTTGAGCTTTGTATAGTACACCATCCTAAACTGAAGTTTTTAGGTGTGCCAGGAGCTGATCTGTGTGAAACAGCAATAAGTTGATATACCCAAGTGGATATTTCCATTAACAGAGGCATCATTTCAAACAGCCTTTTACGCCATTTATGCTTGATATAAACTTTATTTTAAATCGAATAACAGCTTCCTACAGTCTCTCAAAGGGACTTCTTGAACAGAATTTTAAAATTAGTCTTGACTCAAGCATATCATTAAAAGTATTCATCCTTGTACCACAGAGAAGGGCGTAGGGGTTGTGCAGCCAAGGAAGCTGTTTGTCTTTCCAGCAAGAGGCCCCAGAATGCTGTGCTTCTAGAACAGTGGTTTTTCAGTCTTCTCCCTCTGGTCGTGTTTGTCAGTTCTTTCTGCAGATGCACGGTACATGAAAGCTTCTCATGTGCAGGGCTGCTGAAGACATGATTATCTCAGAGAAACCCTGATGGTGATTTGTCCTCTCCCCTGGAAGAAGGTTCACATATTCTATGAAAGGATTTCACTGCTCAAAGATACTTTCTTCACCCTTGTGAGCTGGCTGGCAGTGTTGTGTAGATCTGAAATGACAAGAAATGTGATCTCCGATTTCTAGATACAAAATGAGGGATATGTAGAGAAACCACTAGTGTTTTATTTACTGTAAGTGATAATGGTGATAATATGAGCTAATGTTCATTGAAACTTACTCTTCATCCTTTCAACAAGAAATACGGGAGACAGTAATACTAGACATATGGTTGACCTCAGGCAGACTAAACAGTACTTTCAGAGCTGGAACATATGACTGTGGCACAGATTAATGTTCTCCTCTACCAGGCTATACATAGATCCTCCACTGTGGCAGATGCAAACAGCAGCTGTAACCAGTTTTTAACTCCTCCTCATTGGCCAGATTCTATTATAGATAATTGGAAATTTAAAGGGTAATATCTTCATTGTAACTGTGAATGAGCGTGTGACACAGTTCCGGAGCTTACTGGGAAAGCCTTTGCTTTCCTGATTGAAGCATCCTCTATTTGTTTCTTCTTGACTGCTGCAGCAGCGGGAGAATTACAAAGACCTGGACCCTGACTTAGACGCTGGTATTCTTCAGTCTGTACCAGCGTCAAGAACAGCCTAGCTCCAGGCTTCTTTTTATGTGAGAAATATAAACCTCTGTGTGTCCTACTCATTCTGAGTTAGCCTTGCATTTATTTGTACTTGCTTCCGCCGCTAGCCTATTTTTGACTATATTCCCCTCCCCCCAACACCGGAGCCTGACAAGCACCATTTCACTCTTTCATCCTATGAATTGTCTATTATAGATTCCTTGTGGAAGTGGAATCATGCGGTGTTTGTGTCTTTCTGTGACCGGCTTACCTCACTAAGCATAATGTCCTCAAGGTTCATCCGTATTGTCACATATTGCAGAATTTCCTTCTTTCTTAAGGCTGAATATTACTCCTTTGGATGTATATACCGCATTTCCTTTATCCATCCATTTAGGATGCCAATGGGCATTTAGGTTGTTTTCACATCTTAGGTGTTCTGAATAGTGCTGCAGGAAACATAGGAGCGCTAATACCTCTCTTTGAGATTCTGATTTCAGTTCTCTTTGATAAATACTCAGAAGTGGGATTTGTGGATCATTAGGTAATTCTCTTTGTAACTTGCCAGGACCCTCTGTACTCTTTTCCACAGTGGCTGTACCATTGTCCATTCTCACAGTGTGCAGGATTCCAGTTTCTTCACATCCTCCCCAATATTTGTTGTCTTTTCAATTTTTATAATAGCCGTCCTGACAGATGTAAGCTGATACCTCATTGTGGTTTTGATTTACAGTTCCCTGATGATGAGTCACATTAAACATTTTTGCATATACCTGTTGTCCATTTGTATGTCATCTTTGGAGAAATGTCTAGCAAAGACTTTTGCCCATTTCTTAATTGGGTTACTAGTTTTTTCACTGTTAAATGTAGATATGTTTTGAAAGTGTTTCCTCCTCTTCAGTTGTTTGGAAGAGTTTTGGAAGGCTTGGTATTAATTATTTTTTGAAAGTTTGGTAGAATTCACTAATGAAGTCATTTGGTCCTGAGCTTTTCTTTACTGGGAGGTTTTCGGTTACTGATTTAATCTATATGCTAGTTTTAAGTCTTTTGAGACTATTTTTTCATGATTTAGTCTTGAATAGGCTGTATATTGCTAGGTTATCCATTTCTTCTAGGTTATCCAGTATATTGACCTATAACTGTTGCCTTATGATCCTTTTTATTTCCATGGCACTGGTTGCAATGTCTCTTCTTTCATTTCTGATTTTATTTGAATCGCCTTTTTTACCTTAGTGAACCTAAAGATTTGTCGATTTTGTTTATCTTTTAAAAAAAACCTGTTTCATTGATTTTTTCTATTGTGTTTCTATTCTATGTTTCATTCATTTCCGTTCTATTCTGTACTTCCTTCCTTGTACTTTTGGGCTTAGTTTGTTCTTTTTCTAGTTCCTTGAGGTATGAATTTTGGCATTTTGTTTGGAATCTTTTTTAATGTAGGTATTAGTATGAACTTCTGTCTTTCTACATCCCGTAACTTTTGTATGCTGTGCTTTTGTTTTGAGTTATTTTCTCATTTCCTTTTTGATTTCTTTTTTGACCCAATCGTTGTTCAAGAGTGTGTAGTTTAATTTCCACATATTGGTGAACTTTCTAGTTTTCCTTCTGATACTGATTTCTAGTTTTATTCCTTTGTGGTTATAAAGGATACGTGGTGTGATATTAATCTTAAGTTTGTTGGGACTTGTTTTGTAATCTAAGATATGCTATATCTTGGAGAATGATCTGTGTGTGCTTGAGAAGAATATGCATTCTGGTGTTGTTGGGTGGAAACTTTTGTATACATGTGTTAAGTCCATTTGGCCTGGAGTGTTGTTAAAGTCTGCTGTTTCTTTTCCTCCTTCCTTCCTTCCTTCCTTCCTTCCTTCCTTCCTTCCTTCCTTCCTTCCTTCCTTCCTTCCTTCCGCCTCGCCTCCCCTCCCCCCTCCCCCTCCCCTCCCCCCTCCCCTCCCCTCCCCCCTCCCCCTCCCCTCCCCCCTCCCCTCCCCTCCCCCCTCCCCTCCCCTCCCCCCTCCCCCTCCCCCTCCCCTCCCCTCCCCCCTCCCCCTCGCCTCCCCTCCCCCGCCTCCCTTCGCCTCCCCTCCCCCCGCCTCCCCTCCCCTCGCCTCCCCTCACCTCCCCTCGCCTCCCCTCGCCTCCCCTCGCCTCCCCTCGCCTCCCCTCGCCTCCCCTCCTGCACTGGGTCTTCGTTCCTGTGTGTGGGCTTTCTCTAGTTGCAGTGAGCAGGGGCTACTCTTCATTGCGGTGTGCAGGCTTCTCATTGCAGTGTCTTCTCTTGTTGTGGAGCACAGGCTTTAAGCACGTGGGCTTCAGTAGTTGCAGCACGCAGGCTCAGTAGCTGTGGCTCATAGGCTCTAGAGTGCAGGCTCAGTAGTTGTGGTGCACGGGCTTAGTTGCTCCGTGGCATGTGGGCTCTTCCCTGAACAGTGCTCGAACCCGTGTCCCCTGCACTGGCAGGCAGATTCTTAACCACTGTGCCACCAGGGAAGCCCTGTTTCTTTATTTTCAATCTGGATGTTCTATCCATTATTGAAAATGATCTATACTGAAGTTTCCTACTATTATTTATTGCTGTCTATTTCTCCCTTTAGTTCTGTCAATGTTTGCTCTGTAGATATAGTTATTCTGAAATTGGGTGCATATATATTTATAATTGTTATGTTTTCCTGTTATCATTGTATAATATTCTTTGTCTCATGACAATTTTTGACTTACAGTCTATTTTGTCTGATAAAGGTAGATCCATCCCTACTCTCTTTTGGTGGCCACTGAAACCAAATATCTTCTTTTCATTCCTTCACTTTCAGACTACATGTGTCCTGGTATGAGTTAAATCTGGTGTGAGTTTCTTGTACTCAGCATTTAGTTGAGTCTTGTTTTATTATCCATTCAGCTACTCTGTCTTTTGACTAGGAAGTTTAATCCATTTACATTTAAAGTAATTATTGATGGGGAAGAACTCACTATTGCCATTTTGCATTTTTCTGTTAACCTTTTAGTTCTCTATCTTTTTTTCTCTTTGCTGTCATCCTTTGTGTTCTGTTAATTTTTTTGTATCAATATGTGTGATTCTCTTTCTTTTGTGGTTACCTTGGCACATAATAAATTATAAGTATTCTTCTGTAATTTAAGCTGATAATAAGTTCAGTTGCATACAAAATCTCTACGGTTTAACTTGTTCTCTCCTACTTTGTTGTTGTTGTCATAATCTATTCATATTGCTTATCTTTTTATATATTCTGGTTATAGTTATTTTTAATACTTTTTTCTTTTATACTAGAATTATAAGTGATTTACCCACCACCATTACAGTAATACAGCATTCTGTGTTTATCTGTTTACTTTTAACTTTCATACTCTCCTATGCTCTCATGTTGCTGTTTAACATCGCGTGTTTTCAACTTGAAGAACTTCTGATAGCAGTTCTTGTTAGGCAGTTCTAGTGGCGACCAGCTCACTTGCTTTTGTTTGTCTGAAAATCTTTCTCCATTCTTGAAGGACACTTTTGACAGGTATACTTAGTTGATGTTTTCTTTTATTTATTTTTTTATACAGCACTTTGAATATATTATCCCTCTCCCGTCTGTCCTGCAAGATTTCTGCCGAGAAATCCACTCATGGTCTTACAGGGATTCTCTTGTATATGACAAGTAGTTCTTCTTTTGCTTCTTTCAAAATTCTCTTTGTCTTTTCACAATTTGATTATAATGTGCCTTAGCATAGATTTCTTATATAGTGTATCTTGGGCTTCTTGGATCTGGGTCTCCATTTCCTCCCCCATATTTGAGAAATGTTCTGCCATTATTTCCTTGAATAAGCTTTCTGTTGGTTTCTCTTCTCCTTCTGGGACCTCTGTAATGTGCGTATTGTTCCTTTTGATGGTATTCCTAAGTCCCTTAAATTTTCTTCATTCTTTTTCATCGTTTTTCCTCCTCTGACTGAATTATTTCCAGTTACTTGTCTTTGAGTTCACTAATTCTTTCTTGTGCTTGATCGAGTCTGATATTGAACCCCTATAGTGAATGTATCGGTTCAGTATTATCTACTTTAGGTCTGTGATTTCTTTCCGATAATTTTTTTTTAATACTTTCTGTCTCTTTGAAATGATCACATTGTTCATGCATTGCTGTCTTTAACTTTAGTAAGCATGCATCTATATAATAGTTATTTCTAATTCTCTGTCAGGTAAATCAAATATATGTATTCCATTAGAATCTTTTTCCTTTGTTTGGAACATCTATGTTATTCTTCATTTTTCCTGACTCACTGTTGAAGTGTCTGCACATTAGACAAAGCAGGCACCTCTCTGTCTTTATAGATGGGCTTTGCTCAGGAGAAGACCTTCATCATTCTGTCTGGCCAGAGCTTCTGAAGGCCTCTGTCAAATCTTTCCCTCCCAGAGAAGTAGGAAACTATGGTCTTTTCCCACTTACTCTGCACTGAGCTGGGGGAGAAATATGTTGTCTAATGTCTAAACTGCCATCTCTGTTCTCCCCCAGGTGGTTAGACTGTGTTGGACTCACCAGAGCTCCAAGACTAGCAAATCAGATACCAGTTTGTGGTACTGGATGCATGGATCAATCTTTTCCTCCACAAGGAGAAGCTAGGAGCTGGAATTTTTTATTCACTTCTTCTGTGTTAAACATGGGGGAGGGTATATTATATCTACTAGCTACTGCCTCTGTTCTCCAGTGGGTGGTCAGGCTGTGTCAGACCTCAGATCTACAGGATTGATGAGACACATGCTCATTCTTTGGTGAAGTTAGGCCTCTGGGTGCACAGATCAAGCCCTTCCCTCTCTTGGGTGAAGCTGAGAGCTATAGAATCTCTTCTTGATCCTATGGCAATGCAATGGGGGCAGCGACTCCAGTTAGAGTGTGTCCTGAATCTTCCTACCAACTTCATTGAGTCTGGTTTTTGTGTTCTTCTTGGATGCAGGAGATTTTCAATTAATTTCTGGGTTTCCCTCAGGAGGTTTGTGAATTTTTGCTGAATTTGTGTGATTTGGGGGCTAAGAATGGTCCAGGAATTCCTACTCTGCTATCTTGCTTATGCCACTCTTATGCGAAAATATTTTCTAATTCAGCTTCAGAATCTGTCAGATGAAAACCTGATGACCGTAGGAAATGGGATTTGCTTACTGCAACGCATTTTTTTAGTAGGGCAAGTGCTCTAACTCTGATCTCCTGACAGCTGATCTTATGCTTCCCCTTCATGCCATAACTTCACTGCAGGATTTTTCTAACACAGTGGATTACTATTTCTGTGACTTCAGTGATTATGATCTCTAATGTATTTTTCTATTTCTTAAGTCTTTCTGATATGTGATTTGATATTTCCTTCCTTTCTTTACAAGGTCATTATATACCTCATGGGTTCAAATCTGAGACTTCAAATATCATTTATACATATACTTAGGTATCTAGGAAATGTTTACCCACGAAAATATTTTTCATCTATATAAATGTGTTTCCCCAGATGATAGTGCAAATTTATTTAAAAAAAAAAAACAACCTACATTCAAATGACCAGACGCTGACACCTTGAAATCTAGCAAGGCTTAGCATCATTGCTGCTAATTGCTGCCATTGCAAATTAATGGAAGCCTTTTAAATCTCTTTGACAGTGGTTATGCAGCCTTCTACAGATGGGGAACTCTAGGCAGAACGTAAAAGATGCAGTCATTAATATGCAGCTGCATATGCTTCAGAGCTCTGGGTTTTGGGAGTCTTTCCCTACCTCATTATATGTCTTGTTGCCAGAATAGATCAATGAGTCTCCCATCTAAGAAACAATGGGATGGTCCACTTTAAAGAAGTCTTCTCCTTTTCTATTAAGAATTGAAGATGTGAAAGTTGAACTGTAATCTCTTAGAAAATATTATTTTGACAAAACATATGGTTTAATTATTATTATAAATTCCAGGGCTAAAGTTACTTTACTTTTTTATTCCTGATCCAGTTGCAGGAGTACTTAAAATTCTGAGTTTATATGAAATAATTGGTCTATATATTATTTTATTGACATGATCAATGTTTCTGATGTTCTCTGAAAGAGACCGGGTTCATGATATATTGTTAGAATTTGTTTTAAACAACAACAACAAATTATTACAGTGGAATTTCTAAGGAACTTGGATTTAGGTAGCCATTTTAAAATGTGCATATATACACGTGTATATGTTTTTGTGTATGTTATACACATTTATGTGCATGTCTATCCACACATAATACATATACACACACATTAACCAAGACACCTAGAACTAAGCAAACGGGTAATAGGAAATTGGCATTTTCCCTGTTCCTTATTTAGCTGAGACCCATATTCCAAGTAGTTGCACATCTAAATTGAGATATTAGACCATCTATGGGGGACTTGCAGAGAGAGAGGCTCTCATCTGTTTCCATTAAGGGTAGGACATTTTTTCATAAAAACTCCCCCACAGCTACAAGAAAGAGAATAATCCACGAATCATTTGTAGGACTAGTAAGGTAGCAACGACCTAATGGACAGTGATGCTGGAAAGAAAGAAATCCCCCCAAAGGAGTAATTCCTGACTTTCTCCATGGTTCCACACACCAAAGGCTAATCTGCCTAAGCATCCTACTGGGTTTTCAAAATATCGAGACCCCTATCGCTTCTGATTAACATCCTCTGTTTTCACTCTGGTCAGAACCAATGTCACCCCTTGCCTTGATGATTGCAGTAGCTTCTGTTCCTTCTCAGAATCTTGTCACTCGCACCCCATTCCGAGCTATCTCAGCATAGCAGCCAGAGTAATTGTTTTAAAAATAAGTCAGTCCTGCCACTTGCCAGCTTGCAATCTTGCACTGGCTTTCCATTCTCGCAGATGACATTTGAAATTTGAAATTAATACAATGACTCTACATTATCTGGCTTCATGTCATCTCTTACTACTACAACTGTGGTATCTTTCTATTTAACTTCTACTCCAGTCCCACTGGCTTCATTCATGTTACTAATCTTTAATTTTCTAAAAAAAAAGAAATCCGCCTCCTAGGCATACTCCTTATGGCTTTTCACCATTTATATCCTTTTCCTGGAATGCTTTTCCCCAAGGTTGACATAAGTCTCACTCCCTCTCCTCCTCCCAGCTTTGGGAAAATGTTCCTGTGTTCATTATGTCTCCTACCTTAACATTCTTAATACCCCTTATTCTGCTCTATTTTTATACTAAACATCACATTTGACACATTACATAATATTCTTACTTGTTATGCTCATTGTTTATTACACTTACCACTTCACTCGTGTAACGTAAGTTCCATGAGAGTAGGGAATTTTTATTTTGTTCACCAATATGTCTCCATTCTTGTGCAACTGTGAAAATCGGAGAGGAATTAGAGTAACAACAATACTTATGTGATCGATAGAGTACATGGTAACTGCAAGAGAGACTCAAAAGGATGAGCAGAAAATATTAATAAAGAAATGCTGCAGGTCAATTGAAGTCCGATAGTGTTTATGGCTTTATCAACAATGAGATTTGGGGAAATATTAATGAGGACTATGTCAGTGGAGATTAGGGCCAGGGGAGAGAGAGACGGACAAACAGACAGGAGGAGGGGGAATGAGAATAAAAGTGTAAAAAAATAAAAAAGTGAGAGAGCTAAAGATAAGAATAAAAGATGAGATCTTGGAGATCCTGGGTGGTCAGACAAGGAGCAAGAGTGGAAGACGAATTGAGGACCAGCTCTTTGTAACAAGTAGGAGGGAAGAACATACGGATTCGAATGCTAGAAAGTCACAAGGGAATCTGAGATGTTGTTTCTGTGTAAATAGTGTAAGGCAGGGTAATGTTTTTAGTATGCAGTAAATTACTGGGATTGGATTTTTTAGAAGAGCAGGAGGAGTGTAAGTAGACAATGAGAGGAAAATATAGTTGCAATATATGGAATATATACTCTGTGCCCGACCTTCAACTAGGAGTGTACATCGATTATGTCAAATAGCTCCTGTAACAACCTGATGAGTAGATATTATTCCATTTCTGTATGAAACTTACGACAAGCAGTTTACCCTGTGCCATACAGTTGAGCCGTTTTACCAGTATTTATACCCAGTAGCCATGTTATAGAGTCCATATTTTCAATCACTAAACTAAGAGCCTCCATAATGGGAGAAATAAATGATTAGGGAAACAGAAGAAATTATAGGGATATGAAGACACAGTTGAAACTGAAGTTCCTACTTCTTATTGGCTCCATTCAATAAAGTTGTATGATATATATTTTTTTAACAATACTCAGAATCCTGGTGTGTAGGCTAATATTTGAATCGGTTCATTGTTGCAATTGAGTTTCTTTGTGGGTGTGTGTGTGAGAGAGAGAGAGAGAGAGAGAGAGAACTCTTTGTTGAAAAATAAGTTACAATGAAAGGAATAGTGGTGGTCTGTTGGGGAATAAAAACTCAAGCAGAATCTCAGTCTCCCTCCACCCCAGCCTCTAGGTCTTGACCCCTGCCTTCCTGCTGAACACTTTGGAAGACAAAGTTTTGGTGGGTGTGCCAGACATTCTTGGGTCCCTAGGGACTTCTGTCTTTCTGGCCAGTAGCAGGCACCATCTTGGTAGGAAAGAATAATTGGCAAGTTTGGGTTTACATCTTCTTGAGTCCTGTAACCATATGTTTATATAAAATAAAAAATACATATATGATTGAAACTCTTACCTGAATTTCTAATAATTATTAGTGGCATAATTTATCCTACTTAGGTAGAGAATTTTAAGAAATCAAAAATCTACTGATGGAGTGTGATGTTCAGTACATTTTTAAACTTCTGTTCAATAGAACTGGTACCTATTTTAAACAATCTTATAAAGGGGGGCAGAACCCAAATATGAACTTAAGAGGTCTCACAAGCACCTCTTTAGGAGCCACTATCAAAGTCTACCTCAAATTTTTGGAAGCCTAAATTGTATTCTCACTGTGATCGTGGGACATCTCACTTGGGCAGAGGAAAGAACTATAATGTCTCTGATGGGCAAAGTAAAAATGAGCTTTGAATTATCTAAGCTCTTAAATGAGCACTTATGTGATGACTCAGAATGATGCATCAAAGAATATAGACAATATTATTTTGGCCTGAATGGATACTGAAGTATAATCTAGCCAAGAGTAAGTCTTCACTATTAGAGGATCTTTTAGCATGGCCTTGTATGTTCACCAGCATGGGTTTGATTCATAATGAGTAGACTCCCAAGTGACTGAGGAATTGAGGAGTTGTATATTTTCATCATCATTGTAAAACCAAATGTTAGGGCAAGAAAAAAAGTGATTTTAGAATCATTGCACGTACTTTATGAACCAAATACCAGAGCTCATTTTCTGACAAGTCCAAACGTGCTTTTAATAACAATAGGGCAAAATATTTAAAATTGGAACTCTCACAGATTTTCTGGCACCTATAGTGATCTTAGGAATAATTGGAGCTAGACTTTCTTCCTGACCAGAATCGGTTATGTGTTAGAGATGAGTGATTGCCTTGATTTATAGGACTGAAAAATATGTATCTAATTCATCAGTGAGTGAAACTAATTATACAGAAATATTTTTAAAAATTTCAACTACTTATAGAAACTTCCTGAGAATACAAAGACTGTAAATGATGGAATGCTAGGGTTGAAACCTGGAGGGAGTTGTTCCTACCTTTTGTCAAAGGCCAAGTTCTCGTGCTTCCCTCCTATTCTAGTGTCTGCCAGTATGACTGGCCGTGTCTAGTCCAAGCTCTACAAGGGAACCTATGCTCTGCTCACGTACCTGTGATCCCTATAGATAAATGACCTCAGAATAGATATCCTTTCAATTTTACATAGCCTTACACATGGGAGTGAATAGTACAATTTAAATAAAAACTAAAATAACAACGACAGAAAGCAACCATGATGAGCAAAATTATAATCAATTGAAAAATCAAGAGATTGGGAAATATATTTGTAAATACATGACAAAGCTTTAAAATTATTAATAATAACAGTAATCATGCTGCAAAGTGCTCTTACAAATTGAGAAAAATACAAATGAATCAATGAGAAATTGGGTAAGTACTTGAGCAGGAAATTCATTAAAGTTGAAGTCTGACTATAGAAAAATATATAAAAGATAAAAACCTTACCAGTAGCTCTAAGTGTAAATTTATATAAAATTAGATATCAAAAATACTTATAGGTAACATTATTGATTGGAATATATACAAAAATATTTTTTACATTGGTAGGTTAAAGATTATTACAGCTTTGTTTAAATGCAATATGGGAGTATTTATTTAAATTAAAAGCAATAATCAGTCATTCTACTTCTGTGAATCTGTCCCATATGCAGACCCCTTGAAGACCATTATACAAAGATACAGTGTAATGAAAAACCAAAAACTAAAGTTAGGGACCCCTAATAATGGATGGGGACATAAATTGTGGAATACAGAGGTTTCCCCACTATCAGAAAGCAGAGTGCTCTCTTGAAACCTTTCCTTAGTCGAAATGGCACAAAAGCAAAGAAGCAATCACCGTAGGCTGTATCTTGCTAACAGATACACAAAGCAAATGGAGGTAAAGCACAGATGCTCACAGACACAGTACAAAGCTCCTGCGGCTCAATGCTGAGTATTGTTCCCAGGGAAGGAGCTTGGCGGGGCCACGCTCACTGCTCAGGCACGAGCCGCCTCTGTAAGGGCTCGCTGCAAGACCAACGAACGCTGAATGCGATTCCTGCTTTTTGTATTTTTTCCTAACAGTGAAAATCCTCTGTGGATTTCTTTCGGTTAGCAAAACAGGTACTGATGTGGGTCTTGCGTGAAAACTAAGTGGCATAAAGTGAACTTTTGAAAAGTAAGGGATACCTGTTTATATACAATGGGATATTATGAAGAAAATAAAGTGAATGAATTAGAACTGTCATCTTGTTTTGGAGGGAGTTCTCTTGTGTAACTATTAATTGAGAAAAGCACGAGTCCCAGCTGTGGACATGGTATTTCTAATTGTATTGAACGTGGCGAAGTGTGTGTCTTTGTGAATAAACATACAATTATATAAGCTAGCAGAAAGTTTTGCTGACATTGGGTACCTGCGGGAGTGGTGAGGTGCAGTGAAGGGAAGATAAAGGTTACAGATGAGTGAAATAAAGGCGTTTGTGATTACAAAAAACCACATAAAATATCCTATTTAGAGAAAAGTATATGTTAAGAGGCATTTGAGTAGCTTTACTTCTTTTAAGTGTTAATCCCGTTTGCTGTATTTACATTCATGAGATGGAATCTGTCCCTGCTTATTTCTCCCGCTATATTCTGAATTTCTGTCCCTGATCGTCTCAACCAAACACACTTATTCAAGGCTATAAAGCATTAAAAAAAGGTAAAATTTGTTTATATGTTTAATTTGTAGATGTGCATCTCTGCCATCAGCATAAATACCCATGTTTTTCTTTCCCAAAGCAGTTATATCCCTGTGTTGAGAGCATAGTCAGTTGCGTTGCAGGAGATCTTTGCTTTTTACTGGCTTTTGAATGGTGTTAAGAAAGTAAAATTATGCAGTGAAGCAGAATCCAAGAGTCTACAAGTTGCTTGTTTTTTAATAAGCATTTTTGGGTCATTTTCACCTTTTAATGTAAAAATGTTTTAAAAAATCTCGTTTTGAAGAAAGGAGGAATGGGAATAATGAGAAAAGGAGTGGATGTATGAAAAGAGAGACCAACCGGCATGGGAGGCTGGCTGAGTCTGGGTTGTCAGGGAGTTCTTCCTGAGGAAGTGATCCTGGAGTCGAGACATTGATAAGGCAAGAGTGCTTTGAGCTGAAGAAGTGATGAATGCTAACATCATAAGGCAGGACCAACTTTACAAGTGAATATAATATGGGAAAGAAGACCAGTGCATCTTGCCTGGTGTGTAGCTCCAGAAGAATGTGAGTCATGAAGTTGGAGGGGTGGGCTTGGGACGAATCATGGAGGGTATTATATACGCTATGTGACAAGTTTAGACTTTATGAAAATTGACTGAGATGCCATTGAAAGATTCTAAGGAAAACCTGAGGTTTGAGCTGACTCACATTTTAAAAGATGACTTTGTGATTTGTTTGAATAGCAACAGGTAGATGAGTTAAGAGGTAATGTCTGTTGTCCAAATGGCTTGAAATGATGTGATGCTTACACATGAAGAGGCCAGAAGATTGCTGTGATATCTCTCTGGAGGTTTTGTGTCCTTTGGGTTCTGACGATGGAATTGGATTAGGACACGATGTCGAGGGAGCAAACACTGCGAGAAATTCCAGATTTTTTCGCTTAAGCAATAGGATGGATGAGAGTGTCCTTTACCAATATGTGGAAGTGTTTCTAGAACGTGTAACCTTAACAGGTGTGTGTTTATGAACCTTCCTTAGACTATAGACATTTTTGTGAAAGGAAGACCCTGAGGTGAAATGTGAAATCAATTTGGGAAAGATAAATTGGTATTTTCAGCGCTAACTACACACAAAGAAAGTAATGATGCTTTGTGTATTTTGGACTACCAGTGAAATACTTCTTCATGCATAATAAAATATAATTTAAAAAATAATATGGTTGTGATACAGTAAAGCTATAAAATAGTAACACCAGTGAAAAGATAATACCTCTCACTAAAGGCTAGATAATTGCTTGGCTAAACAGGCAAAAACCTGCTGGCAGTGCCCTGAGGCAATTCAGGAGATGAAACAAAAATTCTTCGCTGAGAAAAATCTTATAAGAGGAAGGTTATAGGCCGGACACCCTGGCCAGATCTGAAAGGTCATTTTCTTGACAAATTCAGCAAATATTTATGGAGGTCAGTGAGATACAAGCAGAAAACCATAAGGCTCCAGACTCAGAACAAAGACTTGCTCATCTGACACCTGAGTGGAGAAGGGCAGACTCTCCTCCCTCACCATGTACCCTCTGCTCATCTCTTCAGTGATTGCATTCTTTTCCTGTTTCTGGAAGATGCCTGCAGCCAGACGTCGGCTGTTATATACCATATAAACAGGCCTGATGTCCACATTTGCAAAGGAATCTCTGGTTGACTGGTACAGAATCACAAATCATTACTCTCTCAATTATGATTTGATTTTTTTCTAGGTCGTCTAACTTATCTTATTAGACCTTCAAATGGGAGGGGAATCTTGCTCCTGCAGTGAATGTAATAAACTGACAAAGTATTGACAATGCACAGAGGTCTGCAGGAATAGTATCTTCCTTACCTGGTGTCATTCCCGAAATCTCTAACCAGACTCACAGTCATGGAAACACTGCATAGCATCAGTGAACATTCATTGCATCCCTCCTTCTCGCCTGACCTTGGGTAAACCAACATGATGAGACATTCTGATAAGGTTATTGATGAGTTGGAGACAGATGGGTAAGGCAAGTCCTTCAGGGTGTGATTTATGCTGTGAGTACACAGAGAAGGAACCCCCAGACCAGCTTTCATTGATGGTGTTGCCTAAACTTGAGGCTGAATGATGACTAAGAGTTAACCTGATGAACAGAGAAGGGAGTGCCTTCTTGGTAGAAGAATGAAAATGCAGGCAAAGCCATCCAGGCATAAGAGAACATAAAACTGTCAGGAGTAAGCAAAAAAAATCTTGACTTTTTCAACATTTTAGGTATTAATGTGTCTCCATTCCCAAGGGGGCATAGTCTTGATTTTTTTAAAAAAATGCTTCAGTGTGTATGTGTGTGTGTGTGTGTGTGTGTGTGTGTATGTATATTTTTGTTTCGTTTATATCTAATTGCTTACTATCAAACTCAGCTAAATTTCAGAGTTTTAGATTTACACACAAAAATGTGTAACTCATTTTTTTCCTGATACTTTAGTGGGAGGAATACTATTTTTGAGGTGACATGATAAATATGGAAAACAAATTAATGGTAAGGAATATGATTCAATACATTAAAATTAGTTAAATCATTTTGGAAAAAATTCTTTAAAAACTAAAAGTAAAATGAATGCTATATGTGTTAACATCTTAATCACTAAAAAATAAAGGAAGTACATATTAGGTGAAATTATGATGAAGAAACTCTATAACACTGCAGTAGTTATGACTTCTGTCAAATTCCTACAGCTATAAATCACCAGGAGCACACCTGTAGTTGAAAAATTTCATTTACTGTGTTTTGCAACATGGGAACACATATCTTGGAGTCCCTGGGATGTCTTAATAAGGAGAGTATTGGGAAGGACCTGTTAGAAGATTCAGGATTATTGGCTGATTTGGGGATAGGAGGGTTTAAAGAAGTGGGGCTTTGCTCTGAATTGGAATTGAGGTAATACTATAATTGTGTGTCTTCATATACCTTATCTACAAGGAGAGAAAACTAAACCTTGACTAAAATGTAATTGGCAGAAAAGTAGTAATCATGCATATTAGTCAGGAGAGGTGATGTTTGATCATTTTTGTGACTTGGACAAAGTTTTTCCTGTGTTCATATACTTTTGTGGATTGGTCCTGTTTTTATTTGATCCATCTTGGTCACTAAATGGCATTCTGATACTAAAGTTTTGTGAAACTGCTTATTTTCAACAAGGAATACCAAGGCCTAGTCAATAGTACCAGGCAAGATTCTGAATATCTGATCGCTTTCAAATCGTGATCCTAATAGCAGGTAGTAAGCTGGAGAAGATGGGTAAATATTACTGAACACTTCTAAGCTGATCTTGGTTTGGAAGGATGCATAGACAAGTTTAAATGCTTATGTTAAAGTAAGTTAGTTTTTGTAAAGTATGAGGCAGGCAGAAGGTTGATGTTCTTAATAAAGTAGTTTTACAAGTCAAAATAGTAGCTACATTGTTCAACAATAAAAAGAGAGGCTCAGTCAAGTCATAATAATCCTTTAATAAGGGTTATAGGGATTTCTACGTGTGACTGATAAACTGTGTTATAAAATGTAATGATCTCAAGAAGTACTTTCCTTTTGATTCAGCAGTCCAATTACTAGGAATTTATCCAAAATAAGTAACCCACAAATACTCAAAACCATTCATACAAAATTAGTTGTCATAACATTGTAACCTCTGATTATGAAAAGTTTCAAATGTACAAGATTAGAATACTATAATCAACTCTCATATACCCACAGCTTCATCAAATATCAATATTTTTCTAACTTTTATCTCTGAATATGCATCTTTGTTATTCTGTGGTATTTTGAAACAAATCCCAGACAACACATCACTGAAGCAGTAGACTTTTCATAGTGCATCTCTAAGTTGTAAGGTCTTTAAAAAACAAAAAACACAACAAACACCATGTCATTACCATACCCAGACATTCTAGAAGTATTCATACTGTCTTTATAAATATTTAATAATCAGTTCATATGGAATTCATCCTATTTTTCAAAGTGCTGCCCATTCTTATAAGAATCAAAAGTCATCACCATTGTGGTTGTTACATCTGATAAGTCTCTTTCTTCCTATAACAGCACTCCTTTTTTTTTTTTTTTTTAATGCCAATGATTTGTTGGAAAAACCAGGTTCTTTATTCCTGTAAGACTGTCCTTTATCCTGGATTTGGCCAGTAGTTTCTGTGGGATGTCACTTAAATTGTTCCTTTACTCTTGTATTTCCTGTAAATTTGAAAAGATTTAGATGCTTGGTTAGATTTGAGACTAAACTTTTAGAATACTTCACAGGTGGTTCTGTAACATTTCTATTGCTTCTCTGTTGCATGAAGTACAAAATGTCTGATTGTATCACCTTTAACGATGCTAACATTGGGAATTCCCTGGCAGTCCAGTGGTTAGGACTCCATGCTTCCACTACAGGGGGCACGGGTTTGGTCCCTGGTTGGGGAACTAAGATCCTGCAAGCCAAAAAAAAAAGATGCTAACATTGATTAGTGTTCCAAGGTAGCAGGACCAGGACCATCATTTCCTCAACACTATGTCACCTAATGATTTAGCATTCTTTGATAATTGTTGTCTAGATCCATATGTCATTTAAGTATAATATTTATTTAATAGTTTAAATGTAAAACGACCTGAATTTAACCATAGAATATTGAATAAATTAATTGGTGTCCCATAGACTAGCACTATATAACGATTAAGAAAAAGTGTATATGTATATATAAAATACATGGAAATATTCAACATTTTTGTAATTTTTTAAAAAGTCATAAAATCTTTGAATATAATCTATTTTCTTAGAAAATAGTAAAAATCAACACGCTTGCTAATACCTGATCTCCCAACCTTGAGTTCTTTGGTGTTACCAGTCCTCTAGATAATTTATTTATGCTGAATTACTTGCACTTGAGGAAAAGCTCTTAATATTCAATGTTGGTCAAATGTCAAATGCTACAGTAGCTAGATATCTATTCACTAAGTGATGTTGGAAAGGAAGTGTCATTTACACAGTGAAATTAAATGAGTGCCGAGTAAATAGTGTCACACATTGTTATGATACCGGAGTCTCACAGAGTATTGATTTTGCAGTTCACTGTCACCTACTAGAAGTTAATTATTTTAACTTAGGGTTTAGAGAATGCAGAATAACACTACATGAATCCCTCTAGTAGGAGGTAGAAAAAACAAGTGTCTGAGTAATAATTGTAGTAATTGCTCTCTATAAGAAACTGCTGAATAGTGCATGAAACATAATTGTGATTGTGTAACTATTAATATAATTCCATTTGATGAGGGTATATGTCTCACTTAAATTTCTTAATGATTCAAGAAATAAAAACTAGTTTTTGAGAAATAGGTCTCCTTTAGAATAAGAATGTGTAACAAATAATTTAATTACAATATTTGATATAAAATTCATAACTAGGAATATTGAATAAAGAAAACTCCCGCTGTGTTAAGTGTAGCAGGACAAACATGCAGTTGTTACCACGGATTAAGGAAAGCTCAAATCATTGTTACCAATCTACGTCTATACCCAATTAACGTTATATTAAACCTGATATTTTTAGGGACATAGAGCAGAGGAATTGATATCATGAAATAATGAACAAAACAACTGCCTTTTTAGGTTAAAGTTGAAGCAAATCTTCTCACTTTTTGTGAGAATAAATGGGAACTTTGGGGTTCCTGCAGTCTCTTCCTTATTTAAAAGCGTAATAATGTGCCTTCTAGGGCTTGGAGTCGCACAGGAAGGGTCACCATGCAGGATCTCATCCTTGGATAGGTCCATTCAATCTGAAGAGAATCGCCTTGGCTGGAAAGAAAATGTTTCTTACAGAGACAAACTAAGTCAGTGTTCTGACTGTGGCTGTCAGGCTACCAAAGTCATTGTTTTTAACCATCGAATTTTTCAGATAACTCAGCCTGCCATGATTCCATGCTACCCAGAAAACTGATTTACTGTTCCAGGTTTTTTCAGGGTCAGAGACTACCCTTGCTCAGGGGGCATGCTTGTATAAACAGCTTAATACTCCTGTATCTACAAAGCAATAAGCTGCTGGGTGTGCTGGTTTTTTCCCAATAGTCTTTGTGAGTCGGGGTACTGTGTCTATGTCCAGGAGATCACCCTTAGCCTGACCCTGACCCTTGGATAGCTTAACCATCAGATGTCTGAGTCTACAGAGCAGACACCTAGTCTGTTGATGTGGTAATCCAGCTCTGGTAGGGTAGCCAGTTTCCTAGATCAGAGCTTTCCAGCTCACGGGGATGGGTGGGTTTCAACTTGTGTTGAGACGTTGATCCCTCAGCTCTTAGAAGCAACCAGGGCAGCCTGAGCTTTGGATGGTGAGCTGCCTTCTCTATCCTCCTGGGTGTTGTACATATTCTCTCTTTCTATTTAAGCCAAGGCGTGTAGAAGTTGTTTGACAAAAACTTTTCAAAAATATATACTTACAAGTCATCACACTACGATAGTCAAGTAATGTGGCACTATTCATTCTTCATATTATTTCAAAAGTGCAAATATGTATGGACAATATTAGTAACCAGCACTAAGGTAACTTCACCCAACTTAAGAAATGAAACATCAAAATTACAGTTGAAGCCCAACTGCTACCCCTTTGCCATCTTGATCTCCTCCGAAATATATATCCTTACAACTAAACACTCTCCTGTATTTTTCATTCCTTTGTGTGCTTTTAAACTGTTGTAACGTATAGATGCCTTTATTACCATTTAATATTCTGTTTGTTTTAAAACTTTATACAAATGTCATTAAATCGTTCCGAAATCAGCTTTTATTTTGCTCACTGCTATGGTTTTGATATTTATTCATGTTGATGGTTAAAGATTTAGTTAACTTATTTCACTTGTATAACATTGCATGGCATGCATATAAAATTTAGTCATTGTTCTATAGTTACTTCACTGGTTACTAATGTTTTATTTTAAACCATGCTCCAGCAAATACTTTTGTATATATTTATAAATTTTTGTATATTTTTCCATATATCTATGGTTGGGTCTTAGGGCATGTTCACCTCCAAACTTACTAGATGTAGCCTAATGACTTTTTAGAGTGACTCTTGCAGTCAATTCTTCCTCTAGTAGTGTTTGAATGTCCCCATTTCCTTCTGTCTTGTCAGTACTATTATAGTCAGGTGTTTAGATATTTGCTAATCAAGTGAGTGGAAAATGTAATTTTGTTTTTATTTGTTTATCTTGACTGCTAATGAGGTAGAATACATACATTGCTAATGGGCATTAAGATTTTCTCTTCTGGAATTACCTATTTTTCTTTCTGTTCTGTTTCAAATTTTCTTGGGGATAAATTG
Organism: Delphinapterus leucas; assembly: GCF_059928025.1. NCBI lineage: Eukaryota > Metazoa > Chordata > Mammalia > Artiodactyla > Monodontidae > Delphinapterus > Delphinapterus leucas. The sequence goes on from NC_143142.1 coordinate 83,079,255, forward strand.
TTCTCTTATGAATTTATGGACATTATAAAAAATAGTGTTTTGGACATGAATTCTTTGTCATCCAAATGTAGTATGAATATCTTCTTGAAAGCTGAAACTTCTTTATGTTAATAGTTCTTTTTGTGCCAAACGGAAGATGTGATTTTATACTTTGTGTGTGTGTGTGTGAGTGTTTTGCTTTCCTACACTGATATTTCTCTAAAAGATTAAGCATTTTGCTTTCCCCATTATGTGCGGGGTCAGAGGTAACCCTTAACAGACTGAGTCTGTAGTTAGGAAGTGGTTCTTGGACACTTAGCCCTTAGCTTCTTTCTCACAGTGTATCAGTCATTCTGAGAGCTTTCCAGTGTTCATAAATAAATTTATTCCTCCTTAAACTAATGTAAATTATGTATTGTGTAACTAAGAATGCTCACCAATAAATATAGCTTGCTAATAAAACTCTCTTTGAGGGAATGCCATAGACCTTGTTCTTTGAGAGTCTTGACTTTTCCCGGCCCTTTGCTCTCTCATATACATTCTGCAATCTGCTTGCCAAGTTCCTACAAAAATCTCTATTGGAATATTTATTAAATTTTCTTTGAACAAATGATATTAAGGGGGAAAATTGGACTTCTTTTTGGTATTGAGTCTTCCATTGGTGAAACTTGATTTATTTAGACCTTGGTTAATATTTTTGAATAATAACTTATACTTTTTTCCAGATTTTGAGTGTTTAATTTATTTTTATGTGATCTTAATCACATGAAAGATAATGTGATTATTTTAAAGCTTTGCTTTTCGAAGAGATTTTATCTTTATCCTCAGTGAGTATTACATTTTATTCAATACATGTTAGAGCTCTATTGGCATAACATACAGTTTTTCATCTTTGACCTTTTATTTCGGTGAATAATAATAGAGATTTTAGTATTAATAATATTGTATCTCTAGCATGGGTCATGAGTTCATGATATAGTGTCACTTTCAAAACTTGTTGGATTTGGTTGTTATTTCTTTCGGGTATGCTGTATCTATGTTCATTAGTGAAATTGATTCTTATTTTTTTCCTATTAATCTATTTTTTCATTTTGACACTGGAGTTACATTTGCCTCAACCAGAACAAGAAGAATTCCATCTTCTATTCCTGGGTACAGTTTTGGAAACACGGGTGTCACCTTTTCCTGCAAAACTATCTGGGTCCCTCTGTCTCTTTCATTCTCTCTCTCTCTCTCTCAAGAAAGCTATACTTTTCAACCATTAATTCAATTGTAATTATAGAAATATTCAGGTTACTTACTTTTTACTTGATTGAGTGTGGACATATATTTGATACATTTTGGCCTATTTCTCTAGGAAATTACTCTGATCATCTAACTTTTCAAATGCCCTGGCCAAAAGATGTTTTTTATTAAAAGTCTGTAAAAATTTGTCTAATATCTACTATAACTGTAGTTATTCTTTATGTCTCTTATAACTTCTTTAAAAGTCTTGTCTGAGGTTTGTCTAGTTTATTATTTTTTTCCCAAATAAACAAAGATACAGCATTTTAATACTCTCTATTCTTTTGTGTAATTTCTGCTCATGTTCATATTTACCAAGTTTTTTCTTCCAGTTTCTTAATGTTATCAAACTTCTTATGTTAAATATTTAGGCAATAATTTTCAGCACTTCTTTCAAATAAATCATTCTAAAAATAGATAAGGCTCAAAGATTCCCAAAAAGTGCCACTTTAACTACATCTGAAGTTTTGATAGTACTTATATAAGTTTGAAATATATTATAATCCCATTAAGACTTCTTTGATGGAAAAGGTATTTAGAAACATGTTTATTGGTGTGACCAAGTATTTATGTGTCTTAACTCCCAAATCTTTACATTTTGATTGATCTTACTGGTTAGTTAGTTCTCTTTCAGTAAACATTTTATTGAAGTATAACATGGAAAATTGCTCAAATCACAAGGGTATGGCTTATTAACATTTTATTTTATTGTGTTCTATCCTGTTTTATTGGGGTATAGTTGTTTTACAATGTTGTTAGTTTCTACTGTACAGTGGAGTTCCCTGTGCTCTACAGCAGGTTCTCATTAGTTATCTATTTTATACATAGTAGTGTGTATATGTCAATCCCAATCTCCCAGTTCATCCCACCCGCCACTTTTCCCCCTTGGTGTCCATACGTTTTTTCTCTACATCTGTCTCTCTATTTCTGCCTTGTAAACTGGTTCTTAAAGTGAACCTATCTATGTATCTAGCACTCAGATCAAGGGGAAAAAAAAAACAAAACACGATTAGATCATGGTCTCAGAAAATGTCCTCCTGTTGCTTCTTGTCATGTCACAGTCACTATCTTGACTACAGCCTCTTTTGAGTTTGGTGTACGTAGATAACATAGTATGTGTTTTATCCTATGTTTTTGTCTTTTAATATTATTTCTTGAATGTGTAGATCAGTTATTTTAAAGTTTGCTTCCAGTGTCTGCGTGAATTATTGACATGCTTCTAATATCTTTTGTTTTCCTTTTTGATTTGGGTCATATGGTCTTGTTCCTAGCAAAGTCTAATAATTTTTGACTGAGTGCAGGTCAGTTTGAATTAAAACTATGGGAGGTCCTGATGACATTATGTTTGACCAGAGGCAATCCACCATTTCTCTGCTTGTTGATATGGAGCTGATTATCTAAACTACCTCATGGGACTAAGCAAATTTGAAGTTAATTTCCTCCCTCCCTCCCCTACCTCTGCTTTGACTCCTCTGGTGTAACGCTATATTTTGGACTTTAAACTGAGTTACTGGTAGGCTTTTCTCTTTTGATCATTTCTCTGCTTCATAGCTCTGTTTCATCAAGAATTTCTGCTTAGCATTTTATGGTCTTGCTCTCTGTAACTTCAGACTTTGACAGATATCTTCAGGGAAAACTCGTTGTATTTCAGGACCAGTTTTCTATCACACCCAACTCAAAGGGAATTTATTCCCACATGACTCCTATCTCATCTCTCCTGCTCCGGGAAACAGCCAGAAAGGACTTAATGACTGTCCTATTCACCTATCCTGGCCCTTTCCCTAAAACACATTGAGATACTTGAAATCTTGTACTTTGCCCACATTTGACAAATATATTCCAGGGAAAAGTGAATTCACTTCTCTGTGGTTCTCTTCTCTCCAGAATCTTGGATCTTCTAGACTGTTCTTCTACTCTGTGATGCCTACAATAGATTTTCCCCATATTTTTCAGCTCCCCTTGGTGAAGAAATTATTCAGACGTAAGCTACTCCATTTTCTCCAAATCAGAAGTGATCAGAAAATGTGTTCCATATTGTCCTGAAATTTTGAGCTTTCTATGAAAATTTCCCTATAGATATTAGATGATTAGTTTTTTATTCTTTTTTTCTCTGTGTTTACAGTGAGAGTATATTTTCTAGCTCTTAGGTAGAGGGTTCTATAAATATAATCATAGGACCCCTCTCTCTTTAGTATACCATTTTTTCAGAAAGGTGAAATTTTTATCCTCTGTGATTGAACAGTTTTATCACAGACTATGCCATGTTAGTTGAGAGTTGTTATATCTTCCTTGTGAGATGAAAAATATTATTGGATAGTGATCCTGTCTTCTTCCTATAAATGATTTTTCACTTCATGCCTGCATTACCTGACTTTGGTAAAGTGAAACCAATTACTTTTTGGGTGTAATGTTTTTTCCATACTTTCACTCTCAGAATTTATGATGCCTTATGATTTAGGTATATCTCTGATTAACAGTACGCACTGAGATTGTGTTTTTGCTGTTTTTCTTTACAAGTGAGCAAACGCATTGGAGGAAAGACTGGTACATGGTAAAGGGGCACCACTCAGCATAGTCAGGATAGACTTCTTGGTGGAAGCAGCATTTGGACTCCAAGAATGAAAGGGAGGGAAGAATGTTCTAGGCTGAGGGAAGAGCCTATGCAGAGGACCAAGGAACAAAACACTGGTGCCTGTTAGGAACTGAGATCAGCTCAGCTCTGATCCTGAGATCAGATCCTTCTGATCTCTGATCCTTCCTGCATCCTAGCAGGGTGACCTTGACCAAGTCCCTTTCCCTCTATGGCCCTCAGTTTCTTCTCTGTAAAATGGGAGCAACAACATCCAATTCACGTTAATGGAAAACTGATAAAATCTAATATGGTCTCCAGTTAACAATATTAATTTTAATTTCCAGATTTTGACCATTGTAATCATGTTATATAACATAGTAACATTAGGAGAATCTAGATGAGGAGTGAATGAGTACTCTTGGTGTTATTTTTACAATTTTTCTATAAGCTAAAAATAAAAGTTCAAAATCCAAAAGTTAAAAAAAATAAAGCATATCTGTCCAAATGTAAATGCCCCAGAGAAAGGGGAGGGTGCCCAATGCTTAAGCTGTGTGTTCTTGAGCCTTTATAGAGCCCTGGGAAGTGGCCATTGTTCCTCTCATTTTACAGAGGAGACTTAAAGCTAAGAAAGTATCCCTCAATTTCTGATTTCCCAAGGTTTTTGTTTTTGTTTTTGTTTTTAATGAATGAATGTTGGATTTTGTTAAAGGCTTTCTCACTAATACGAAGATTATTGATAATCATGTGACATACTTTCTTAGATGTATTCATAGTATGTAATATTGATAGATTGATTTCCAAACATTGAACCAACCTTGAGTTCTTAGAATAGATTGCCACTGGTTATGGCATGTTATTTTGCTATTGTGATACTAGATTCCTCTTGCTAATATTTTACTCGATTTTTTGCATCAATATTCATAAGTATATTGGTTAAGAATTTCTTTTGTACTACCTTTAGTTGTACTATTTCTGTTTGTATCAGTGTTATACTTCCTAAAAGGAGAACTTTCCACTCCTTTCAATGTAGAGGACTAATTTATAGAACATTTTTGAGCTATGTAGTTTTTAAAGATTTACTAAAATTCTGTGAGGTCAGCTGGATCTGGTGAATTTTGTGGGAGCAGTTCCTCAATAAATTTATCTATTTCTTCTACAAAAATTCGATTGTTTCAACGTTATAACATTTATTTATTTTTAATCTCATGGTCCTTTACACTCTACGTTTATACCTAATATTTAAGAGCTCTCTGAGAGAATCTTTTGAAAACTAAGCTGTGGGGTCATCTCAAAATCAAATTTTCCTTTTAATTCTGCCATGAGCAAAGGTATACTAACAGGTTACTACTTTTGTGTAACTTTTTGTTCACTTTAGTTTGTATTATTATAACTAAATTCAAGGCTGCTTTTAAGAGTTGTACTTTATGAATTCCAGCTCTTAACACCTGGCCAGAAGATAACTCAAGGTATCGTCTCCCATTCATGTGGCCCTTAAAACCCAAAGTCCGTGATTACTGAAACTAACCGCCACCCCGTACCCTCTTCCCACCCCATGTTCACCCCCTGCCCCGGGAGCTCCAGCCTCAGTTCACACTTATTACCATTGCTTGTACTTTCATCTTCCTTCTCTGCTCCTTTGTATCTTCCCTGATTTTCATTTGAGTTCAGCTCTTGCACCTGATCAAGCTATTTTACTTGTAGGAGGATTTTTTTTGGGGGGTGGAGTGGGGCGGGGAACCAGTTCCTCCATATTAATTGAAATTGAAGTCTCACTTTGCTTTTTAAATGAAAGCTATATCACATTGTAATTACCACATTACATAAGATTTTCAGAAGGTTTCATAAGTTGTTTTTGACTACAGCAATGGAAATAACATAATTTTTCTTCTTTTATGCTATCCTGAGCCAGAAAAAAAATGTATGCTTTACTTTCTAAGATATGTTTCTAGGAGAGTAATATTCCAATAGTGAATTAATGTACTGTATTAAAAATTTAACATATAATGAATTTCAGATAAAATATCTAAATTGAAAAAATACATTTATTATAGAATTCTTGCCTGAGTGATGGAGTATTAGGCAGAATATAATAGTATTAATGCAACTTTTTGTTTTTATAAAAGTTATACCATTTTATTTAGATAATTTTATGTAATTAAAAAAAAACCTCTTTTTTTTTTCCTACTGTTTGACCTGGATTTATAAAGAAAAAATAAGAGAATTGTTATATAACAATATCATGAAAATGTTGATCTGTTTTGGTTAGATCTGTAATGATTTAACAAAATATTTTATAGAAAAATGCAAAGCATTTTCAGAGGATGAGCTTTCTCTATGATGAAAACCAGTATTGATGGGTGTGCTAAACCAAGATTGGAATCACCAGTTGATTGACTATACATGACTTTTTAAAAAGGATTTTATGGAATTCTTGAAATGAGTAGCTTGCTAAATAGCAAAAAGTTTGAGAAAAATTAAAAATTTTGTGTATCTTAAGACAATCACGTATTTTACATCAGATGGCTCTTCTCTCATTTGTCATTTTTTAGCAAATGCATCAGTGATTCTTCTGGAAACAGGGTTCCATTCTTTGACTCCCAACTTAACAGAAAAAAATGAAAAGTTAAATACATCATGCTAAATATATATTCCTTGTATGATGCCTTAGTCTGTTGGTTATTATCTCAATAAGGCAACTTTTTTTTTGATATTTGTGTCATTAATTTTTCAGACTTTTTCCCCAAATTGTAGGTGGTATGTGGATATATATCAATATATTTGTCTATAAATTATGTGTAGATAGATTAGATGCATATTGATAGAAAAATGTAGATAGATATATTTTAGCTAAAGCTGCATGATCTTACTTTTAGCTGAGTATACATTAGCTGGAAGATATCTAGAAAGACTGCCCAAATGGGAAAAATTAATCTGTATAGCCTGAAATGATAGCTGAAAAGCTCATTTTTAGTTCATTGAGGTTTCCATTTTAGTTGATAAGCCTATTTAGATCCACTTGGTTCGCTGTAACAGAAAAGTAATATTCAAATACATCAGGCATGGTCTTTAAATAAGATAAGATACAAAAATCTATAAATAGCTTGGAAAGTAATATTAATGCTGAGTCTAGCGCTATGAATAAGAAACATTGAGCATCAGCTCAACCTTTACAAATGCTTTGCTACAGTCCTTCTCATATATACCTGTAATAATGATAACACAGAAGAGTTTCCAATTAAGTTATGTTGGTTTTATTAAGAAATGAATTGATTCTGAATTCATTAGTTTATAAACATTAAAATAAGAATGAGGTCTCCGCTAAATTGCACAGTCAGTAATAATAACCGACAGACATTTTGCATTTAAACAACTAAGTGATGCTTTTTAAGTGGTGAGAGAAGTGGGCTCAGTGGAGCAATTACTTGGATACTAACCTTTTTTTTATAACAAAGTGGTATGAGAAAATAGGCAATAATTAAGTGTTCGAATACATTTTAAAAGTTTTTAACTACAGACAGTTTTAAAATTGCAGCGATCCTGCAGCATAATATCTAATTTAACACAGCTGCTGAAGATAAATGATTTTTCATGATCAAATTATATGAGGATGAATCATTTTATACTCTACAACTGGTGAGTTGGATAATTCAATAAGTCCGTTTGCTATGGTTGACTTCTTTTCACAAGTAGAGTTTCTATAATGAGGAAGACAGTTTTGTCAAAACAGCTGCGAAACAGCAGTAGCATTAAAAAATTAAGCAGGAAATTAATTAAACATTCTCTGGATGTAAAACATGTTACATACTGGAAAATGTAAGGAGTTTGGCAATCTTTGTAATATTTTCATCAAAGCATCGTAGGAAACAATACAAATATGACACCTTTTTTTTTTTTGCCAGTATAAGCTGCCTTATAAGGAGACCATCGTATTGAAAAGTTTTTATTTGCAGCAGATGATGGTTTTTATTGCTTCTTATTAAAAGTATCCAAATGCTAAAATCATATTTTCATTGTTACTGTGAATTAAATTAAGAATATGCTGTCCAAGCCACCTAGTCTCCATTTCCTATTTTACTGTTTCCCTTTGACATACCCTAATAAGTTTTTCCAAAAGTATACCCAAGAAATACACTCATCATAGAGACTATTTTTATCTACTTGCAAATGTTATTATATATGTATGTATATATTTAGGCTTATGAGATAATTAACAGATATTGATTCATATTTGCACATCACCCACATAGATGGCATATTTGTCTTCTTTCTCAAGTAAAATCTCTAGCTGCGGTGAGTATCCTGCATTTTATTGCCTCAATTTTTTTTCACATCTTTATTGAGTATAATTGCTTTACAGTGTTATGTTAGTTTCTGCTGTACAACAAAGTGAATCAGCTATATGTATACATATATCCCCATATTCCCTCCCTCTTGAGCCTCCCTCGCACCCTCCCTATCCCACCCCTCTAGGTCATCACAAAGCGCCGAGCTGATCTCCCTGTTCTATGTGGGTGCTTCCCACGAGCCATCCATTTTACATTTGGTAGCGTATACATGTCAGTGCTACTGTCTCACTTCATCCCAGCCTCCCCTTCCCTGCCCACCCCCGTGTCCTCAAATCCATTTCTACACCTTTGTCTTTATTCCTGACCTGCCACTGGGTTCGTAAGTAACATTTTTTTAGATTCCATATATATATGCATTAGCAGACGATACTTGTTTTTCTCTTTCTGACTTACTTCACTCTGTATGACAGACTCTAGGTCCATCCACCTCACTACAAATAACTCAGTTTCATTCCCTTCTATGGCTGAGTAATATTCCATTGTATATATGTGCCACATCTTCTTTATCCATTCATCTGTCGATGGACGTTTAGGTTGCTTCCATGTCCTGGCTATTGTAAATAGTGCTGCAATGAACATTGTGGTACATGACTCTTTTTGAATTATGGTTTCCTCAGGGTATATGCCCAGTAGTGGGATTGCTGGGTTGTATGGTAGTTCTATTTTTAGTTTTTTAAGGCACCTCCATACTGTTCTCCATAGTGGCTGTATCAATTTACATTCCCACTAACAGTGCAAGAGGGTTCCCTTTTCTCCACACCCTCTCCAGCATTTATTGTTTGTAGATTTTTTGATGATGGCCATTCTGACCGGTATGTGGTTTTGATTTGCATTTCTCTAATGATTAGTGATGTTGAGCATCTTTTCATGTGTTTGTTGGATTGCCTTAATTTTTACAGGATACTCCTCAGGGTTAGCCTTCATATTTAGGTGGTCTGCATGCTTTGTAAATATCTTTAAGTTATTCCTATTAATTTTGAGGATTTTTGTTCTAAATGTAGTAAAGCATAATATATTCTAAATTTGGAGATGGGAAAATGATTATCAGCCTTTTGGTTAAATAAATTTTATTCATTGGAGCCTTTTGTTTTCTTTCTTTTTGGGCCCACTTCATGCTAGGCATGTGTGAAAATTCTAGTCCATAAAGTTAACTGGAAATACTCTAGGCCAAATTACCCTGTCTAGTAGATTAACATATATTCAGCCAAGTTTCCCCCTTACCTTATCTACACGGGAGGGTTGTTATATCCTCCATCCAAGTTGGGTTTGGGTTTGGGTTTGGGTTTGGGTTTGGGTTTGGGTTTGGTCATGAGACTTGCTTTGGTCAACAGGATGTTAACAGACATGATACAAGAGGCGGTTTGAAATACACTTGCATGTTTGTGATTCTGCTGTGCAATGAAAAGAGCTTCTCTCAAGTGTCCTGGGCCCTAGAATAAATTCATAGGAGCAGGACTGAGTGCACTTGGAGGGAGAGGCCAAGTCTAGCTGGACGTCCAGTTTGAAGCAGGATTGCCCGGCATAGCCTAGCCCAGCTCAGCTAATCTCCAGCTGACCCACGGATGCGCGAGCTGGAACAAGCAATCATTTGGTTCTGTACCTCTGAGTATTGCGGGGGGTTGTTACGATGTGGTTTCATGGAAACAGTTGGCTGGTACATCCTGGCTCTGGCCCCATCTGGTTACAAAATAAATTCAGCAGCTTGGTCTCTTCCCACATGTGCTCTTAGTATTTCAGAGAATCTCATGAGGCAGTTGTAAAAGTGTTTATGCCTTTCTGACAGGTGTTAATCTCTGTCACCCTTTGTAACATCTAGGCTGCTCTTCTCCCCAGGGAATTAGATCTCAGTGATTCTCTGCGCTCTGGGTTTCACCCTCTGAGTCATCTTGATTAAAAAAACATAAAAAGCTAATAAATGTTGAAGGTGCCTCATTCATGTTTGAATTCCTAGAACTCAGCACCACACATTTTACGCATATAAGCTCAGGATGGATTAATAGCTTGAGCACAGAGTGTAGTAAATCAGGTGGAGGAACGGGCCCACCAGCCAGTGCTGCGTCTGGAGTGAGATAAAACTTGCTCTGTAAAACCTTGTCTTGGGCCTTCAAACCAGGGCTTGGGTCCAAGTACAGTTTCAAGAGTGTGTGGCTTAGGGTGAGGCTGTTAACTTTGATGTACCTCCATTCTTTTCCCCTTTTTAAAAGGGGGTTGATAATAGTTCCCGTTTCATGTGGGTTGTTTGTTTTTTTTTTTGCGTGGGGTGGGGGCAGGAACCAGGGGAATTAATATATGAAAACTGCTTAGACTCATTCTTAGTACAGAGTAAGTACTGCATCGGCGTTGGCGATCATCGCAGGCACTGCCGTTTCCAAATAGAGAGGGACACGCTGCCAACACAGCGTTTAGCTGCTGCAAACAGATATTCTCATAAAGGTTACTTCCCTATTGCTGATGCCTCTTGTTCTAACTGTATCTCTACTACTCAGAGGCAAAGACCTAATTCTTTAAAGAAAAATTACAATAAATCTAAGTTGTGTTATTTTTTTTTAAACCTTTAATCCAAGGCTGAAGAGTTTCTAGGGACTGTAGAATCTCTCAGAGCAAAAATCTTTAAACTGATGATAAAAAAAAACTCTTCTGGGGAATTTATTTCTAGGCCTATGTGTACTGCTTCCTAACATCTGCCAAGAATGTATCTGAGGTCTTTCAATTTTCTCTTTCACCTCTGTTCTCCAACAACCCTATTTATCCTACTTCATAAAAGCACAGCTTTTTTGTTCCCCTTCTGAATCCTATAATGGTGCATTTTTCTGGAGGGTAAAAATCCTTCAGGAACCAGTGAAAGACAATATAAGAATGCTTTGCTCTTAAGGCACGTCTTGAAAGCAGAACAGAGTTTCTTGAAAGCAAAATGAAAACTTTTTATAGAGGATAGCACTCATCTCATTAGGCAAAAAATACTGGAAACTCCCAAGTCCCCTTCTTTCAAAATTCTCTCTCTCTGTCATCTATATAGTATGTATGTATCTGTCATCTATTTATTTACCATCTATTGTCTGTACATACCTAAGAGTTAGATATAAACTGAATGGTAGGCTGAATAATGGTCCCCAAAGATGGCAGAGTAAAACGTGTCTCCCAGGAAATCTGTTGCAGAGGCATTGGTGTCATAAGAAAAGATTTTGAGACAAGTTTGCACTGGGAATTAGAAAATCTAGGACTTTCAGGGAACTCAAATTGGAGAGCAATCCCAAAACATTTAGAGGAGATCAACCAGCATTGTAGTACCTGAAAGTACATTTCAGTGATGGGGGAGTAGTGGCAAGGATGTAAAAAAATGGGTCTACACAGGGCATACGTTCCTGGGAAAACCATTTAGTGTAAGAAATAGTAAATGAACAGTATTTCTCAAGGCTTCCTCCCACCAACCTCTTTTTTCCCTCTGTCTTCTCCCAGTCATTTCCACCTCAGAAGAAGTAACCCCTCCTGGACTTTTAATCCCTTCAATGATTTCACTTCCATGTTAACTTCATATAAATGCACTAATACACTAATTTTACCTTTTTGTCTTATTTTCTCAATAATAAGTTTTTGACATCTATCCGTGATTTTGCATACGTTTCTTCTCAAGTATCATGCCCTAACTGTAAAATGTATATAAGAGTGATCTTTTTATATCACAGGAATATATTAATATTGCTAATACTTTTATAGAAAGATTAATTGCAAATATCGGAGGCAGAGGGAAAAACAAAGAATACTGAAGCCAGAACAGGACACCTAGTTACCTTTCTGACTTTGCACCATTATAGGTACATGATTATGGACCATTATATTACCAAGCCTCAGTAATTAGTATTCTTTTTTTTTTTTTTGGCCATGGCTCACGGGCCTAGCCGCTCCGCGGCATGTGGGATGTGGAATCTTCCCGGACCAGGGCACGAACCCACGTCCCCTGCATTGGCAGGCAGCTCTCAACCACTGCGCTACCAGGGAAGCCCTAATATTCTTTTCAGTTTGCTTTTTTGAATCCTAATTCAGCTTGCAAGATGAAGTCTAAATCTCATTGAGCTATAAATATTTTATCGTTCTTTATTTCTGTGGCTCTAGGGACTTCAAACCTGAATGAATCTTGTTCAGTTTGTATTCTCATCATATATCCGAAGTGACTTGTAAATTAGCAAAGCAAAAGCAAACTTAGGGTCTTACCTTACGATAAATTATACTCATAATAACAACTGGTTAGATCAAAAGGTTTTGACTATCACTTTAAAGCAAAGAAAAAGAATTCTAGTAAATGCTGAAGCATCACTTGCGAACTCCACAAGCAAAGATAGCCGCTTGCTTCGTTTTGTCTTAGATTTGCTTTGATCTTTCTGTCTTCTTTTCCTTTCTAACGTGTGTTCCTTTATGCCTTATTCATTGAGCATTTAGTGCACACTTCCCAGATGTCAAGCCCACTACCAACAGGTGGGGATGCCAATGAGGCAAGACGTCATGGAGATCACAGTGGAATGAAAGAGACAGATAAATAAACAAAGAACCCGCAGGGGCTGTGATAAAACTCGAAATTACTGATGGAGCCATTTTTGACTCTGCTTTTAACCTGTTTACTTTTCAGGATCTTAAAAGTGATAAACCATTGAAATCTTGTAAGAACAATTAAAGCACACGAAAGCGTATTAAGCACCTACCGTGTGCCAGAGACCCTCCCAGACATTGATTATGATAGCTGATAGGTTATAAGGAAATATTAACTCCCGTCTCTGTTGAAAGGTTATATTGGTCTTATCCATTGATTTTTAGCTTGGCCGTGTGACTGCCATTATTCAATGAAATGTTGGCAGAAATGACACTGTCCCACTTTCAAGACTCAACGGGCGCCTACATTTCCATTCAAGCCTTTGGAAGCTTCTGACGTCTGCCATGAGGAATGTGCTATCCAGGTAGCCGTTTCCCCTCTAGCCAGGGCCGCAGAATGAGATGGACAGAACAGAGCAGCTCCAGCCTCCTGCAGATTCACAACTTGTAAGGGAGATGCCCAGCCTAACTCAAATCAGCATGAGAACAGATACTACGCAGACTCTGCATGGGACTGTTCATCGGGAAAGCTCACACAGAGACGTACATGGCCCCTGTTTTCAGAGTAAGCATTCTGATTTTTCATATAATGTGGGAGAGATTTGCCCTGGAGTCACATAGGAGTTGACACATGAGCTGAATCTAAAGGAAAAGTAGCCCGTCAGGGAAGAACAGCTTGGGGTGAATTAAATTGAGTGGGCTTACAAAAGTGTTCCTAACAGAGGGACCAGCCTCTGCAAAGAATTATGAAAAACAGTCTATTTCCAGGGAGCTTCAAGATGTTCAGTGATGCTGGCCTAAGACAAGGACGAGCGAGAGATAAGGCTGAGAGACAGTGAACAAAGAGTTGAAAGATCTTCTAGCTGTCCCGTCACTGCGATTCAGCATCAACATCTGTTTCTCCCCTCACATTTCTTTTCACAGAATGTTTTAAAGAAAATCACATACAGAGTCTCAGTTCACCTAGATAAATTATGGCTTTAATCATGGAAATTATGAGAATGTCTAATGATACTTCCGGAACTGAACTTCTGGGACTATGAACACAATTGTGGGAAGGTTTATACCACGCCCCCTGCCAAAACTAACATGTGTTTTTGAAAAAGTATACTGGTGCATAATTCATCTGACTTGATCAAGCTTTTGATATACTCAAATAATTGTTCAGTTTATCTAAATATACAATTTTGACTCCTGATTCCATTTTCTGTGATTGCGTCGTAGTTTAATGTATTCGCTCACATAAAATGCTCCTGTAAGTGTAAATGAAGTCATAGAACTCTGGTGTTGCCTCATTGTACTCTGCATAGAAGGGCAGATGCAGTTCTGTAATTTTTGTTCTCAGCACTAAAATTACAAAACTTACTCTAAGCCCAATAATGTGAACCCCCCAAATGTCTATGTAAATGCATGTAAGGGCAATTTTCTAGATGGCGTATTTAAAATTTTCATCCAGTGAGATTTTTAAAAATGCTTCTTTTCCTGTTACTTTTGCTTCTATTTAATCTCTGACTGGCACCTACTCTAGTATGCTTGTGTCAACATGTTTTGGGTAACAAAATGCAATATAAATGTTAAAAATTCCGGTTATTTGTAGCCAATATGTACCTTTCCTTTTAGTTTTTCTAGGTAAGAATTCCATACGTTTATACACTTTGAGCTGTTCAGAAATGTGTCAATGACAATGAAAATACATGCATAGGAGGAAGCTTCCTTCAGCAATGACTTTGCTGCCAACTGTGCATGTGAAAAAAATGGAAAAGCTATCTCGCTATTTATGGTGGTAAGATCTTCATCCCACTGTACTAGGTGATATATATTTTTAATTATGAGACTGCTGAAATGAGACTGCAATTTTAGGTAATAGGCATAACTCGAGGTTGTCGTGGGTGGTTGTTATAATTCAAGAAATAGGAGGCAGAAGGCTTTCCCTCGATGGGAACATTCAAACCTTGTTTACAGGCTGTAGGATAGTAGAAAGCAAATGAGGGACATGAATGCACTTGCTTGTATACACATATAATTAAAAAAAAAACTTTATTTCAAACTAATGTTAGACTTTAAGAAAAGTTGCAGAAACCATATGGGAAGTTGCCTCGCATACTTCATCTTATTCCCTAATGACCCTATTTTATGTAACCATAGTACAAGTATCAAGAAAAGAACCTCGACATTGGTACCTTTTCATTAACTATAGTATAGACCTCGTTCTGATTGCACCATTGTTTTTCAGTTATGTTCTTTACATCTAAGGACTACAGGAGTATCACTGAAGATGCGCTATTGTGTATAATTTCTTCCCCTTAGTCTTCTCCAACCTGTGACCATTCCTCTGTCTGTCTTGTCTATCATGACCTTGACACTTGACGATCATCCATTTTGTAGACTGTCTTTCAGTTTGGGCTTGTCTGGTGTCTTCTCAGGATTAGAGTAAGTTTAGGCAATTGTTGCAAGAATGCCATAGATACGATGTTGTTCCTCAGTGCATCATATCATGAGATAAATGATGGGCATACTTCTTACTGTTGGTGATTTACAGTTGAAACCCAGTATCAACTGGGTTTCCTCACCATAAAGTTACTATATTTCCCCTTCATAGGTGATACGTATCTTGGAGAAGATTCTTTGATACTATTAAAATACTTTTTCTCTATAAACGTGACAGTTTTAGCATCCATTGATGCCCATTTTCTGGAACAGGTATTATTACTGTGGAATTTTGACCCGTTGGTGAATCTCCATTTCCTACTTTCTATTAATTGGAATTCTATTGTAAGGAAGAGCTATCTCCTCTTGTTTATTTCTCAGGACTCATGGATACTTATTTATCAAATTGTTTCAACTCTGGCCATTAGGACCTCCTTCAGGCTGGCTCCTGGGTTCTTTTAACAAGCCCATTCCGTGTCCCACCTCCTTTTTCTTTAGTGTTTTAGTGGCACAAAATGATGTTCAAGGCTCATCTTGGATTTTCCCTGCTCTAGCACTGGAATCAACCACTTCTCCAAAGAGCCCTGGTTCCTTTTAATGTGAACAATGTTTAGAGACCAACATGTGTGTGGGAGATATACTATTGTTACCTAGAGCATCCTTGATTCTGGCCCTCTCAGCAGACAGAGCTAGGAAATGTGTATATGTGTATGTCTATTAACTCACAAATAAGACATATCTATAGTTCTGAATGTATATATATTTTAAAATGAGGTGTTTATGTATAATTTTTATATACCTATTATACATATTAATTTCATTTACATTTAGTACTTTCATGGCGATTTTATAGTATCTAAAAATTGTAAGGTTTTTGAGGGAACATGTTGTTTCCCCCTTTTTTTAAAATCGTCTGACACATCTAGGATGGTACCTAGGATACTTCAGAGGAATTTGAGTGTTTTATTCGGCTCAGCATACTTTCAAAAGATACTATATCCTACCCCCAGTAAATTATACCTCTGGGGGCCTGCCAATTATAATGCATTTATGAGCCAGGATTCTTCAGAGAAATAGGAGGTATAATATAATATAAATTTATATATAAAGAGAGAGAGGAGGAGAGAGGGAGATGGAGGGAGAGAGAGAGAGAGAAGAGATTTTAAGGAATTGGTTCACATCGTTTTGGAATCTGGAAAGTCCAAAATCTGCAGGGTGAGCAGGTTGGAGACCCAAGGAAGAGTTGATGCTCCAGCTTGAGTCTGAAGGTGATCTGCTGGCAGAATCCCCTCTTTCTCAGGGACCTCAGTCTTTTCTCTCTCAAGACCTTCAGCTGATTGGATGAGGCCCACCCATATTATGGGGGGTCATCTCTTTTACTCAGAGTCTACTGAACTAAATGCTAATCTCATCTAGAAATACCTTTACAGCAACATTCAGACGTGTTTGACTGAATTCCTGAGTACTGTGGTCTAGTCAACTCAGTATATAAAACCAAGCGTCATAACATCCATCACCCACTTTTCCCCACTCTTTCACTAGGGGGTCATTTGACCTGTTGTATCCGAATGTAACGTTTCATTTCTTTGGTGAAGCTAATGGCTCAGGTAATAGGCATGTTGGTGAAATATAGTCAATGAGAACTCTTCCCTGGGATGAATATTCGGGTGATGGGAGGAAGAGTCCAGCTTACACACTTGCTGTGGAAATGTCAGGCTGGAAGTGGTGGTTCTCACCCCACCTCACAGACAGATGTGCAGAAGTATGTGTGAAAGTTCTGGTTACGTGATTGAATAATCTCTGAAGACATGAGTATCTCTGGACTCCTCAGACATGTATGCCAGTAAATTTAAACACTTTTCTCATGTTTATTTGAACTAGGTGTCTTGTGACTTGAAATATTGATATAGAAATTAATATCAGGGTATACAGTATATTGTAAGTGATAGGCAACAAAATATGGACTTTGCTGCTGTAAGCTAAAACACCTTTACTCCCAGCAAGGATGCCTTCAGTCCTTGTCATGGGCAGTAAAGCCGCTAATGAAGCCATCCCCTGCTGTGTTTCAGAACTCAGATCCTGAGGGGACGGGAGGCTGGAGCTTTAGGAGCAGAACGACAGTGTTGTTCATGTTAAGTAAATATTGAGTCATCCCTTACACCATGCAAGGAAGCAAAAAAGCTTCAGTTTAAGCTTGACTCTTGGAGAGAACAGAGTCCTAGGATGCCATTTTCTTGAGAGAGGATAAATCTCCCGAGACCAGTAGTCTGTGAGCTACAGGTTACTCTGCATCTTGAGAAATTACAAGAGTCAAATTCAGCAAGTAAAAGGAAGTATAAAACAAGAGATGAAATCATGTCAACAGAGAGGAAGCCCCAGCCTGTCCTGTATTCCCCACCTGATTGGATCATGAACAGTCGCATTTTAAAGCATCCTCCCCTGGGACGGGCCAGGGTGCAGAGAGCAGTTCAGTATCACCTGCCTACCTCAGCAGGTGTTCTTCACGTGACTCTCGAGAAGTGGGGAACAGGGTTGAGTATGGATGTTGAAGCACAGAGCACTCTGCCTATTGCTAAGAGACAACGTGTTAATATCAGGAACCAGAAGCATGGGCTGAACATTACTGGACGAGAAACATAGTATTACTTCATAACCATAGCTTCCCTGAGATGTCCTATGAGATATTGTCCAAGACTTATATATTTTCATTTCTTTCTTCATTTCTTTACCTTCTCCACTCTATTTTTACACATTTCTGTTTGGCTCTATACCTTTTTAACTTGTGAATTCAACTTCATCTCCCTCTTCATTTGATTTTGAAATGAAATTGACCTTTAATTGCAGTGTTCCAATTGTAATACTCCCCAAAAGTTCTATTTTAATTGAAGTGTAGTTGATTTACAGTGTTGTTAGTTTGAGCTGTACAGCAAAGTGATTCAGTTTTATGAGTATATATATATATATATATTTTGGATTATTTTCCATTATGGTTTATTATAAGATACTGAATATAATTCCCTATGCTATATAATAGATCCTTGTTGCTTATCTATTTTATGTATAGTAGTAAATCCACTGGGATTAACAGATCCATAAGATCTATTGATAATTTATTTTGATCCTTTTTCATCGTTTCTCCTGAAAATTTTTGGGAACTTACTTTCCTATGAATCATTGTTCCATATTCAATCCTGTATCTTCTTCCATAGTGTGTGCATATAATATTATATACACTATATGTATAATCTCCTTTTTTAAAACCACCACACTGCAGGAAATTAGGCAACTTGAATTACTAGTTCGGTGTTTGTGCCTGTCGTGTAGATTATCATACTGTATAGTATAATTTGTTCAAAATAGATAGAATTGGGCTTCCCTGGTGGCGCAGTGGTTGAGAGTCCGCCTGCCGATGCAGGGGACGCAGGTTCGTGCCCCGGTCCGGGAAGATCCCACATGCCGCGGAGCAGCTGGGTCCGTGAGCCATGGCCGCTGAGCCTGCACGTCTGGAGCCTGTGCTCCGCAACGGGAGAGGCCACAACACTGAGAGCCCTGCGTACCGCAAAAAAAAAAAAAAAAAAAAAAAAGAATTTTTCAGAGCTGACTGAGTCAAGGAAATATATAATAGGTGCATGTTCCGATAATCACTGTGAATATTGAAATGATTATCAAAATGCATAATCAAGAATAGAGCTGATTTTCAAAACGTTCTATTTTTTGAAGATGATCCACAAACTGTTCTGATAATCCAAAGATAACCCTCATGTTTATGCTCTCTCCATTTCTAAACGTGGAAGAGCACAGAAAGTGAATTTGAGAAGTTAAAAGCACAGAACAGATGAAATTATTATCATTAAATATTAAGAATTAAGAATTGTCATGCCTTCCTAGTTATTGCTAAATAATACAGCTGTGAATACTATATATAGCTACTTATTCCTATACTCTCATTACCTAATCCTTTCTTCCATAACTTAATTTCAACAACACAATTATCCAAAGGCATGATCATCAAAAACCCAGATTTTTTTGTAAGCCAGCTATCTTTTATATATTGCAATTGAAAAGTATATATTTAAATAATTTCAGATCTCTCTCAATTGCCTTTCAGAATACATTTCTTTTAACAACTTCATTGCAGAATAATTGCTTTACAATGGTGCATTAGTTTCTGCTTTATAACAAAGTGAATCAACTATACATATACATATATCCCCATACCTCCTCCCTCTTGCATCTCCCTCCCACCCTCCCTATCACACCCCTCTAGGTGGTCACAAAGCACTGATCTGATCTCCCTGTGCTATGTGGCTGCTTCCCACTAGCTATCTGTTTTACATTTGGTAGTGTATATATATCCATGCCACTGTCTCACTTTGTCCCAGATTACCGTTCCCCCTCCCCATGTCCTCAAGGCCATTCTCTACATCTGCATCTTTATTCCTGTCCTACCCCTAGGTTCTTCAGAACCATTATTTTACACTCCATATATGTGTTAGCATACAGTGTTTGTTTTCTCTTTACGAGTTACTTCACTCTGTATGACAGACTCCAGGTCCATCCACCTAACTACAAATAACTCAATTTCATTTCTTTTAATGGGTGAGTAATATTCCATTGTATATATGTGCCACATCTTCTTTATCCATCTGTCTGTTGATGGACACTTAGGTTGCTTCCATGTCCTGGCTATTGTAAATAGAGCTGCCATGAACATTGTGGTACATGACTCTTTTTGAATTATGGTTTTCTCAGGGTATATGCCCAGTAGTGGGATTGCTGGATCGTATGGTAGTTCTCTTTTCAGTTTTTTATGGAACTTCCATGCTATTCTCCATAGTGGCTGTATCAATTTACATTCCGACCAACAGTGCAAGAGGTTTCCCTTTTCTCCACACCCTCTCCAGCATTTATTGTTTGTAGATTTTTTGCTGATGGCCATTCTGACTGGTGTGAGATGTCTCATTATAGTTTTGATTTGCATTTCTCTAATGATTAGTGATGTTGAGCATCCTTTCATGTGTTTGTTGGCAATCTGTACATCTTCTTTGGAGAAATGTCTGTTTAGGTCTTCTGCACATTTTTGGATTGGGTTCTTTTTTTTTTTGATATTGAGCTGCATGAGTTGCTTGTATGTTTTGGAGATTAATCCTTTGTCAGTTGCTTCATTTGAAAATATTTTCTCCCATTCTGAGGGTTGTCTTTTTGTCTTGTTTGTGGTTTCCTTTGCTGTACAAAAGCTTTTAAGTTACATTAGGTCCCATTTGTTTATTTTTATTTCCATTTCTCTAGGAGGTGGGTCAAAAAGGGTCTTGCTGTGATTTATGTCATAGAGTGTCCTGCCTGTGTTTTCCTCTAAGAGTTTGATAGTGCCTGGCCTTACACTTAGGTCTTTAATCCATTGGGAGTTTACTTTTGTGTATGGCGTTATGGAGAGTTCTAATTTCATTCTTCTACATGTAGCTGTCCAGTTTCCCCAGGACCACTTATTGAAGAGGCTGTCTTTTCTCCATTGTATATTCTTGTCTCTTTTATCAAAAATAGGGTGACTACATGTGTGTGGGTTTTCTATCCTGGGCTGTCTATCCTGTTCCATTGATCTATATTTCTGTTTTGGTGCCAGTACTGTACTGTCTTGATTATTGTATTTTTGTAGTATAGTCTTAAGTCCTGGAGCCTGATTCCTCCAGCTCCCTTTTTCTTTCTCAAGATTGCTTTGGCTATTTGGCGTCTTTTGTGTTTCCATACAAATTGTGAAAGTTTTTGTTCTAGTTCTGTGAAAATTGCCAGTGGTAGTTTGATAGGGATTGCACTGGATCTGTAGTTTGCTATGGGTAGTATAGTCATTTTCACAATGTTGATTCTTCCAATCCAGGAACATGGTATATCTCTCCATCTGTTGGTATCATGTTTAATTTCTTTCATCAGTGTCTTATAGTTTTCTGCATACAGGTCTTTTGTCTCCTTAGGTAAATTTATTGCTAGGTATTTTATTCTTTTTGTTGCATTGGTAAATGGGAGTGTTTCCTTAATTTCTCCTTCAGATTTTTCATCATGAGTGTATAGGAGTGCACGAGATTTCTGTGCATTAATTTAGTGTTCAGCTGCTGTATCAAATTCATTGATTAGCTCTAGCAGTTTTCTGGTAGCATCTTTAGGATTCTCTATGTATAGTATCATGTCATCTGCAAACAGTGACAGCTTTACTTCTTCTTTTCCAATTTGGATTCCTTTTATTTTTCTTCTCTGATTGCTGTGGCTAATATTTCCAAAGCTATGTTGAATAATAGTGGTGAGAGTGGGCAACCTTGTCTTGTTCCTGATCTGAGAGGAAATGGTTTCAGTTTTTCACCATTGAGAATGATGTTGGCTGTTGGTTTGTCATATGACCTTTATTATGTTGAGGTAAGTTCCCTCTAGGCCTACTTTCTGGAGGGTTTGTATCATAAATACGAGTTGAATTTTGTTGAAAGCTTTTTCTGCATCTATTGAGATGACCATATGGTTTTTCTCCTTCAATTTGTTAATATGATTTATCACATTGGTTTGATTTGCTTATATTGAAGAATCCTTGCATTCCTGGGATAAGCCCCACTAGATCATGGTGTATGATCCTTTTAATGTGCTGTTGGATTCTGTTTGCTAGCATTTTGTTGACGGTTTTTGCATCTGTGTTCATCAGTGATATTAGCCTGTAGTTTGTTTTCTTCGTGACATCTTTGTCTGGTTTTGTATCAGGGTGATGGTGACCTTGTAGAAGCAGTTTGGGAGTGTTCCTCCCTCTGCTATATTTTGGAAGAGTTTGAGAAGGATAAGTGTTAGCTCCACTCTAAATATTTGATAGAATTCGGCTGTGAAGCCATCTGATCCTGGGCTTTGTTTGTTGGAAGATTTTTAATTACAGTCTGAATTTCAGTGCTTGTGATTGGTCTGTTTATATTTTCTGTTTCTTCCTGGTTCAGTCTTGGAAGCTTGTGCTTTTCTAAGAACGTTTCCATTTCTTCCAGGTTGTCCACTTTATTGGCCTAGAGTTGCTTGTAGTAATCTCTCATGATCCTTTCTATTTCTGCAGTGTCAGTTGTTATTTCTCCTTTTTCATTTCTAATTCTATTGATTTGAGTCTTTTCCCTTTTTTTCTTGATGAGTCTGGCTAATGGTTTATCAATTTTGTTTATCTTCTCAAAGAACCAGCTTTTAGTTTGATTGATCTTTGGATCTGATCGGATCTTTATGATTTCTTTCCTTCTGCTAACTTTGGGGGTTTTTTGTTCTTCTTTCTCTAATTGCTTTAGGTGTAAGGTTAGGTTTTTTATTTGAGATGTTTCTTGTTTCTTGAAGTAAGATTGTATTGCTATAAACTTCCCTCTTAGAACTGCTTTTGCTGAATCCCACAGGTTTCGTGTTTTCATTGTCATTTGTTTCTAGGTATTTTTTGATTTCCTCTTTAATTTCTTCAGTGATCTCTTGCTTATTTAGTAGTGTATTGTTTAGCCTCCATGTGTCTGTTTTTTTTTCCAGAATTTTTCCTGTAATTCATATCTAGTCTCATAGCATTGTGGTCAGAAAAGATACTTGATAAGATTTAAATTTTCTTAAATTTACCAAGGCTTGATTTGTGACCCAAGATATGATCTGTCCTGGAGAATGTTCCATGAGCACTTGAGAAGAAAGTGTATTCTGTTGTTTTTGGATGGAATGTCCTATAAATATCAATTAAATCAGTCTTGTTTAATGTATCATTTAAAGCTTGTGTTTCCTTATTTATTTTCATTTTGGATGATCTGTCCATTGGTGGAAGTGGGGCGTTAAAGTCCCCTACTATGATTGTGTTAGTGTCGATTTCCCCTTTTATGGCTGTTAGCATTTGCCTTATGTATTGAGGTGCTCCTATGTTGGGGGCATAAATATTTACCATTGTTATATCTTCTTCTTGGATTGATCCCTTGATCATTATGTGGTGTCCTTGTTTGTCTCTTGTAATATTCTTTATTTTAAAGTCTATTTTGTCTAATATGAGAATTGCTACTGCAGCTTTCTTTTGATTTCCATTTGCATGGAATATCTTTTTCCATCCCCTCACTTTTAGTCTGTATGTGTCCCTAAGTCTGAAGTGGGTCTCTTGTAGACAGCATACATACAGTTCTTGTTTTTGAATCCATGCAGCCAGTCGATGTCTTTTGGTGGGAGCTTTTAATCCATTTACATTTAAGGTAATTATTGATATGTATGTTCCCTTTTACCATTTTCTTAATTGTTTTGGGTTTGTTATTGTAAGTCTTTTCCTTCTCTTGTGTTTCCTGCCTAGAGAAGTTCCCTTAGCATTTGTTGAAAAGCTGATTTGGTGGTGGTGAATTCTCTTAGCTTTTGCTTACCTGTAAAGGTTTTAATTTCTGCATCGAATCTGAATGAGATCCTTGGTGGATAGAGTAATCTTGGTTGTAGGTTTATCCCTTTCATCACTTTAAATATGTCCTGCCACTCCCTTCTGGCTTGCAGAGTTTCTGCTGAAAGATCAACTGTTAACCTTATGGGGATTCCCTTGTATGTTATTTGTTGTTTTTCCCTTGCTGCTTTTAATACTTTCTTTGTATTTAATTTCTGATAGTTTGATTAATGTGTGTCTTGGCGTGTTTCTCCTTGGATCTATCCTGTATGGGACTCTCTGTGCTTCCTGGACTCGATTGACTATTTCCTTTCACATATTAGGGAACTTTCAACTATAATCTCTTCAGATATTTTCTCAGTCCCTTTCTTTTTTCTTCTTCTTCTGGGACCCCTATAATTCGAATGTTGCTTCGTTTAATATTGTCCCAGAGGTTTCTGAGGCTGTCCTCAATGCTTTTCATTCTTTTTTCTTTATTATTCTCTGCAGTAGTTATTTCCATTATTTTATCTTCCAGGTCACGTATCCATTCTTCTGCCTCGGTTATTCTGCCATTGATTCCTTCTAGAGAATTTTCAGTTTCATTTATTGTGTTGTTCTTCATTGTTTGTTTGCTCTTTAGTTCTTCTAGGTCCGTTTTAAATGTTTCTTGTATTTTATCCATTCTATTTCCAAGATCTTGGATCATCTTTACTATCATTACTCTGAATTCTTTTTCAGGTAAACTGCCTATTTCCTCTTCATTTGTTTGGTCTGTTGGGTTTTTAGGTTGTTCCTTCACCTGCTGTGTGTTCCTGTCTTCTCATTTTGTTTAACTTACTGTGTTTGGGGTGTCCTTTTCATAGGCTGCAGGTTCATAGCTCCTGTTGTTTTTGGTGTCTGCCCCCAGTGGCTTAGGTTGATTCAGTGGGTTTTGTGGGCTTCCTGGTGGAGGGGAGTAGTGCCTGTGTTCTGGTGGATGAGGCTGGATCTTGTCTCTCTGGTGGGCAGGACAGCATCCAGTGGTGTTTTGGGGGGTGTCTGTGACCTTATTATGATTTTAGGCAGCCTCTCTGCTAATGGATTGGGTTGTGTTCCTGTCTTGCTAGTTGTTTGGCATAGGGTGCCCAGCACTGTAGCTTGCCGGTCGTTGAGTGGACCTGGGTCTTGGCATTGAGATGGAGATCTCTGGGAGAGCTTTTTTCATTTGATATTATGTGGGCCTGGGACGTCTCTGGTGTACCATTGTCCTGAACTCGACTCTCCCACCTCAGAGGCTCAGGCTTGACACCTGGCAGGAGCACCAAGACCCTGTCAGCCACATGGCTCAGAAGAAAAGGGAGAAAAAAATAGAAGAAAGAAAAAAATAAAGTTATTAAAAAAATAAAAAACATTATTAAAAATTAAAAGAAATTAAAAAGTAATAAAAAAGGGAAAAAGCGGACAGACACAACCCTAGGACAAATGGTAAAAGCAAAGCTATACAGACAAAATCACACAAAGAAGCCTACACATACCCACTCACAAAAAGAGAAAAAGGAAAAATATATATATATATCTATATATATAAAAAAAGGAAGAGAGCCACCAAATCAGTAAACAAATCTACCATTGATAATAAACTCTAAATACTAAACTAAGATAAACATAAAACCAGCAACAAATTAGTTGCAGAAAGCAAACCCCAAGTCTACAGTTGCTCCCAAGGTCCACTGCCTCAATTTTGGCGTGATTCGTTGTCTGTTCAGGTATTCCACAGGTGCAGGGTACATTAAGTTGATTGTGGAGCTTTAATCCGCTGCTCTTGAGGCTGCTGGGAGAGATTTCCCTTTCTCTTCTTTGTTTGCACAGCTCCCGGGGCTCAGCTTTGGATATGGCCCCGCCTCTGCGTGTAGGTTGCCTGAGGGCGTCTGTTCTTCGCTCAGATGGGACGGGAGCCGCTGATTCCGGGGCTCTGGCTCACTCGGGCCTGGGGGAAGGAGGGGCACGGAGTGCGGGGCGGGCCTGCGGCGGCAGAGGCCACCATGACGTTGCACCAGCCTGAGGCGCCGTGCGGTCTCCCGGGTAAGTTGTCCGTGGGTCACGGGACCCTGGCAGTGGCGGGCTGCACAGGCTCCCCGGAAGGGAGGTGTGGAGAGTGACCTGTGCTCGCACACAGGCTTCTTGGTGGCGGCAGCAGCAGCCTTAGCGTCTCATGCCCGTCCCTGGGGTCCGCGCTGGTAGCCGCGGCTCGCGCCCGTCTCTGGAGCTCCTTTAAGCAGCGCTCTGAATCCCCTCTCCTCGCGCACCAGGAAACAGAGAGGCAAGAAAAAGTCTCTTGCCTCTTCAGCAGCTCCAGACCTTTTCCCGGACTCCCTCCCGGCTAGCCGTGGCGCACTAACCCCTTCAGGCTGTGTTCACGCCGCCAACCCCAGTCCTCTCCCTGCGCTCCGACCGAAGCCCGGGCCTCAGCTCGCAGCCCCGCCCGCCCCGGCGGGGGAGCAGACAAGCCTCTCGGGCTGGTGAGTGCCGGTCGGCCCTGATCCTCTGTGTGGGAATCTCTCCGCTTTTCCCCCGCACCCCTGTGGCTGCGCTCTCCTCCGCGGCCCCGAAGCTCCCCCCTCCGCCACCCGCAGTCTCCGCCCGCGAAGGGGCTTCCTAGTGTGTGGACACTTTTCCTCCTTCACAGCTCCCTCCCACTGGTGCAGGGCCCGTCCCTATTCTTTTGTCTCTATTGTTTCTTTTTTCTTTTTCCCTACCCAGGTACGTGGCGAGTTTCTTCCTTTTTGGGAAGTCTGAGGTCTTCTGCCAACATTCATGTTCCACACGTAGATGTATTTCTGATATATTTGGGGGGAAGGAAGGTAATCATGTCTTACTCCTCCGCCATCTTGAAGGTCTCTGAGAATACATTTTTATTTATTTATTTTTAATTTATTTATTTTGCTGTACGCGGACCCCTCACTGTTGTGGCCTCTTCTGTTGCGGAGCACAGGCTCCGGACGCGCAGGCTCAGCGGCCATGGCTCACGGACCCAGCCTCTCTGTGGCATGTGGGATCTTCCCGGACCGGGGCACAAACCCGTGTCCCCTGCATCGGCAGGCGGACTCTCAACCACTGCGCCACCAGGGAAGCCCGAGTATACGTTTTTAAATGGAACTTTAAATATTAGAATTATACTGCGACTCAACTGTTGATTTCTTTTAATGAGGCAAATAATGCCCCACAGTGTTACTAATTCATGTTTATTCACATTATCTGTCACATTATCTCCAGTAGTTTTTTTTTAGTTGCATGTCACTTTGGTTCCTATATATGTAACCATGGAGTTTTCTTTAAAGAAACAGTCCACGTACTGCATCACAGCTCCCAAGATGCTCTGATAGCACAAAAAATGCCATCTTTTCCCACATATTTGTCTCAATACAAATATTCATTTACATAACCATCTTTATCTTGATGGTTTGATACTGGTGTTTAAAGAACAACTGTGTATTGATGAAGACAATCTCCAGAATTATACAATTACATACAATTATTCAGCTATATATTATGTCTTAGATGACATACCTGTTCTAAGACTTCTGAACTGCTTGACCAAAAGCACATTTCTTAAAAATCACTGAAGATCGGCTTTATTCTCTCTCAGCAATGGAGACAGTAACATGAATCCAGTCGAGTTGTTGAATCCAGTTGAGTTGTTGTGAAGACTGTTTGGTCTCAAATATTTAATGAGTGTATTAGTTTCTTTGGGGCTGCTGTAATAAAGTTCCACACACTAAGTGGCTTCAATTTCAACAACAGAAATTTATGGTCTCACAGTTCTGGAGGCTGGAAGTCCAAGATCAAGATGCTCAGCAGAGCTGGCTCCTTCCCAGGGCTGTGCAGAGATTCTGTTCCATGCTTTTCCAGCCCTGGTGATTTGCTGGTGACTTAGTGTGTTCCGTGGCTTGTGTCAGCACCACTCCCATCCCTTTCTTTATGCTGACATGACATTCTGTGTGTGTGTGTGTGTGTGTGTGTGTGTGTGTGTGTGTCTGTCTGAATGCCCCTTTTATAAGGACACTGGTCATACTGGGTTAGGCTCCTTGTCTCAACCTCGACTTTCTTACCTCTGACACATACACACTACCCAATGTAAAATAGATAGCTAGTGGGAAGCAGCCGCATAGCACAGGGAGATCAGCTCGGTGCTTTGTGACCACCTAGAGGGGTGGCATAGGGAGGGTGGGAGGGAGACGCAAGAGGGAAGTGATACGGGGATGTATGTTTATGTATAGCTGATTCAGTGTGTTATAAAGCAGAAAGTAACACACCATTGTAAAGCAATTATACTCCAATAAAGATGTTAAAAAGAAAAAAAAACAAACTCGGATTTCCAAATAAAGTCATATTCTGAGGTACTGAGGGACTCCAACATATGCTTTATGGGGACACAATTCAACCCATAACAGTAAGTGCTTACAGATTGCTAAAGAGCAAATAATTTGAGAAGTGTGTCTTCAAGGGTAAGAAGCAATGTGCCAAGAGGAGGCAGATGAAGGGGTGAGAGTCTAGTTTGGGCCCAGGGAGTAACCTTCTCAGAGGCAGAGAGGTTTGAATTAGTATGAAGCCGGGTACAGAAAGCATCCAGCACATCATTTGCCTCATAAATAGACTTGCTCAATAAAAATACATTATTTTTTTCTTAATTTCCCAACCTTTTCCTTCCCTTTTATATTTTCTGTTCATTACACATATTTCGTTCTTAGAATATGAACTCAATTCAGAAAATAAGTTAATTTCCCTCTAGCTTTCCTAAGCCTCTCTCTCTTACTGTTCCTCTAGGATGTCCTTCGTGCCTAAATTGATACACTTTTGAAGCAGAGTCTAGAATGCCAGTCTGCCTTCACCCTTTGTTTCAAAGAATTTAGTTTCAAAAGACCAGGACAAAGTGCCTTTATATTGTAGAGAGGGACAGAGTTCAGTCCTGAAATGACGTCTGATCTTCAGACGCTGTCTCATTGTCTGCTCCGCCGTTCTGACTCAATGCTAAAACTGAAGCGTAAACTGTCCTTTGGTTTTTTTTTATTTTCAATTCTTGCTCACTGGTGTGCCCTTAGCAGTTCCTTTGTTCGTTTTAACCGCATAATAGTAGCAGAAACAACTTAAGATTTCATCATACTACTGTTACTTTGAATTATCTCGGTATGCTCTGAATTATGTTTTAAAATTTCTGATTTTTGAATTTGACAAAAAATTATAGAATTCTAAGTCTTGACATCATTAAATTCATTCTTTTATTAAGAGGAATATAAAAATTGGTTGCTTTCTAACTTGGAAATATTTCATTATTTATACCACAACATGTATAGCATTTCAATCTAGTTAGCCACCCAAACGTGTCACACACAAGCAACGCTATTGTGTAAAGCTATAATTCAGCTTCATTTAACTATCATTATAAATTCCATTTGTTCTTAATCATGTGTAGAAAAATAAGTTTTAGGAAAGCTTTGGAGGAGGAAAAGATCTCGTGGAAAATTAGAAAAATCTTCTAAACACTGTTCATTATTTCAGAAGATATTTGGGTAAATCTAATTTATCTCTTCAAGCTTTAGAGAAGAATTTCGAAATAAAATGTACTAAAATAATTTGCACCTAGGAAAATTTAAAAACTTTAAAACCTGGGGAATTTCAGGTAACTTAGAATGAAAGTGAAAAGCTATAAAAATATAACCATATTAATTTTCTCTAATGATATTAAAGTAAAAATTTCTATCCCCATACCTTTTCACTCGTGTGCTGTGTAAAAATTATGCTGAAAGGTCATTGGGAATCCCATCTTTGCTACCTTCCAGATAAGGGCGTAAGGTAAAATGTTGAAAATTAGGTCTTTCTGGTTGAGAAGAGAGGTTCAATCAAACAGTAACCTTATGCCTGTTAGTGTTTGTCTTTTAACATATAAAAGTAAGTTATATAACATTCAAAAAATGCAGCATTCACTTGTGATGCTCCTAAAGGGATCACATAGTAGTAATAGACACGTGACTGTGGGAACTGGAGAATATAAAGTTAAACCTATGGGCCGTTTTGCTGATCAAAATATCACCACTGCCCAATGAAACTTTGTTTCTTTGATTCTTCTGTTGAATGACTAAAAGGACATTTAGCTAAAACCTGATGGTAGCCACACTGAATGGAAGGACTGTTCTGGTGGGTTACCTGTCTGTCCTCAGGTGGTTCCAGTTTTCAGCTTCTCTTTTGAAAATGGGTGAAGGCCTGGAGTGTGAGTCCACTGAGAATGGCCCACGTGTGACTCTTACCTTCAGAAAACAGAACAGCTGCACTAGAAGTGACTTAGACCATATGATGACCCAAAATGAGCTGCCCCAAACTATGATAGGCCTCTGACCCCAAACAAGTGGATGTTTTAATACAAGGAGTCCTTCATGCTTGGAAACTTCCTTCAGCTCTCCCTTTGGAAGACAAAAGGCCATAGAATCAATTCTAACCTACTAATTTTTACAGCTGCCATATATAAACTTTAATGATGAGAAAATCTCTTAGTCATTCAAAATAAGAACATCGACTAGCATGAGGAAGGACAAGTGAGTAGAACTGCTCCAGTAGCAGATGAACACCAGGTAAAAAGATGAGGGGGTTGTTGGAAAAGACCTAGTGGCTCAATACTGAGTCCTGGAAAAAAGGGGATGTACCCTGGCTCACGTGATGGCTTCACAAAGAGTTTTGTCAAATCCTTCGTATTTATTCCAACTTAGATGGGTTAAATGTAGTGATGCTGAAGGAGATTAAGAAAAGGGGTCTAGGAGGAAGATGCTGAATTTACACCATCTGCTAAGGTAGTTTAGTGTGAAGCATGACACGTGGGGACACTTAATTCACTGTTAATAGACCAATACAATTGTATGGGTATACCTGCTGCATTTATAGGGTAAGCTTGTTGCATAAGTAAATTCACCATTAAAGCTAGAAACAGGTGCCTTGATTTTCTAGAAATTCCTTACAAAAGTGCAAATAAACAAAGCCATTCTCTCCTCTTTAAGCCCTAATTTGCTCTGAGATAGCCAACATACTTCCGTGCCAATCATTAAATCTCATCGTGTAAAGTACTCTCTACTCTTTAAACTGACTTGTATGAATATAGTAATAAATACAGGATGTGTTTATAATGTTCAAAAATTATGCTGTATCTGAATCTGTCCAGCTATCCATCTAGCTACAGTTAGCTGCTCAGATTTCGAGTTTTACCAGTTTCAGGTAATGTACCTAAAAATAAATTCTAAGTAATATATTACTCATACTTACTAGGCTATCAAATATTCATTTTAATTTTTGTCTCATGTTACAATATCTACTTTTAATAATACTTTAAAACAAGGAGATAGAAGGTAATAAAAGGCAGAGCGTCATTGTTGCTGTATCGTTCTACATTTAAAATGATAATCATTTGTTTAACTGACTTTAATCTTTTGAATTTACCTGATAGTTTTCTATTAAAAAAAATTCTAATGATGCATGCTTCATTTCTAAACTCCAGATACAGGGAGGTAGGAACAAATTCTGATAATTATATCTTTATTTTAGTAGGCGTGTGTTTCATTAAAGTAATATCACATTTTAATTATTACTTTAATTACATGAGTCCGTGGTCCTCTGCAAAGTTTATATAGTCAAGGTTTTTCTACCCATTAAGGGGAAAATGCCCAAATTATTAATGCTTACTTTTAGTAGTTGCTTTTATGTAGCTATCATTAAAAAGGTTTGTCATCTGTATGAGTATTCTAAAAACACTTATGAAAGTTACAGAAAAATAGCTATTTATTATTAAGTACAATGATTTACTGTTTTGTTCATAAATGATCACATACTCAGTAAAGAACTGTTAGAATGTCAACTTGATTATAGATGAAGCGTTTGGAGAACTTTGTGTTAAAACAAAGTCAGCCCCTAGTCACCAACATCGCTGGAAACTAGACACCCTACCCTGGAAGTAGAATGAGTGCTTCATTCATATGGGCAGCCAGCTCCTTGTAAAGAAGGAAAGCAACAGGGACTAAAGTGAACACGCTCCATTACTTCACTCACACTCATCAGACTTATCAACCCAAAGGCCATCTCTCAGACTTCCCTCATGGCGCAGTGGTTAAGAATCTGCCTGCCAATGCAGGGGACACGGGTTCAAGCCCTGGTCCGGGAAGATCCCACGTGCCATGGAGCAACTAAGCCCGTGTGCCACAACTACTGAGCCTGTGAGCCACAACTACTGAGCCTGTGTGCCACAACTACTGAAGCCCACATGCCTAGAGCCTGTGCTCCACAACAAGAGAAGCCACCACAATGAGACGACCATGCACCGTGACGAAGAGCAGTCCCCACTCGCCACAGCTAGAGAAAGCCCGCGCACAGCAACCAAGACCCAACACAGCCAAAGATAAATTAATTAATAAATCAAAGGCCATTTCTTGATTTAATTGAAGTATTGTTGATTTACAATGCTGTTAATTTCTGGTGTACAGCAAAATGATTCATTTATATATATATTTTTTCTTTTTTTATATTCTCTTCCATTATGGTTTATCTCAGGATATTGAATATAGTTCCTTGGGTTGTACAGTAGGACCTTGATGTTATCCATTCTATTTGTAATAGTTTGCATCTAACAACTATTACATATATTACATTCTCTATGTAGTAGTAGTTTGCTAAGCCCAAACTCCCACTGCATCCCTCCCCCCGACCCTTGGCAACCACAAATCAGTTCTCTATGTCGGTGAGTCTGTTTGTTTTGTAGATAAGTTCATTTGTGTCATACTTTAGATTCCACATATAAACTATATCATATGGTATTTGTCTTTCTCTGTCTGACTTACTTCACTTAGTATGATAATCTCTAGGTCCATCTATATTGCTGCAAATGGCATTATTTTGTTCTTTTTTATGGCTGAGTTGTATTCCATGGTATATATGCACAACATTTTTATTTATCCTTTCATCATTCGATGGACATTTAGGTTGTTTCCATGTCTTGGCTATTGTGGATAATGTTGCTATGAACATAGGGATACATGTATCTTTTTGAATTATAGTTTTGTTTGGATATATATCGAAGAATGGAATTGGAGGATCATATGGTAGCTCTGTTTTTAGTGTTTTGAGGAACCTTCATACTGTGTTCCATAGTGGCTGTACCATTTTACATTCCCACCAACAGTGCAGGAGGATTCCCTTTTCTCCACACCCTCTCCAGCATTTATTGTTTGTAGATTTTTTGATGATGGGCATTGTGACCAGTGTGAGGTGATGCCTCATTGCAGTTTTGATTTTCATTTCTCTAATAATTAGCAATGTTGAGCATCTTTTCATGCCCAAAAGGCCATTTCTCATGTCCTATGAGAGAGTAATTGAGAGGCCGGAAGTGTTCCTCTAGTAGAAGATTCTTTTATATGAGAGAGCACAGCACATCAGGAACAGGAAATACATTCTTCTCCTCTAGTTTAAGGTTTAAAATAATTAATGGATACACATTTAATGTGCCCACCATTGTTTCTTCAAGAAACATGAATTTTATTAATGAAAATAATACACTTGGAATAATTTAATAGAGTTAAAGTCTCCTTTTTCCCTTTTAGTCCATCTCATAGGATCTTTCTTTTAGAATTTTGTGCTTGTGAAAATTGTGATATCTTACAGTAACATACGGAATTTCTTTTTTGGCAGGATAGTTTTGCAGTGCAACTGTATTTTAGGCACATGCTTTCTTGTTTTTTTCTTTTCTGTAAAAGCTTAAGGTTTTAAAAACATGTCATTTAGTGTATTTGAGGGGAGTTCTTAGTGCATCATTTAAAAAAATTTTAAAGTGCCTTGTGAAGAATTCATGATTATGGTAGTAAAAGCTAATGACGTCCGATTTGACCTTTTCTGGATTCCTGATAAACTGTTCAAAGTAAATAACAAACTGAAATAATGTAAAATTTCAGCAGGCCTGGAAACTTAAATGTTTCGGGTTAGTGCTATGTAATAATAGTTCATAAGATGCATTTGAAGCAATTTATAAGGTGCTAAATGTATAGTTACTAAGCTAATTAGTTACTCAGCGCGAAAGTAAGTGTGGACCTAAAGTAGCTATATAAAAAAGTTAAGGTGAAATCTTTAACTATATGAACCTCTTTCCTGAAATGCTCTTGCAGACTAAAGATATTCACACACCCTGAAATTATAATAGTTAAAAGTAAGGTATTTTTTTCTAAAATATATTATGTTTATGGTTAACCTGTATTTACGATTCTTCCTAGTGTGCTAAAATGCTGGATGTGTTATTTTTATATACATCTTTGAAAGAGTTCATATACACAATTTTACCCGTTAAACAAAAAATAAATGTGGCCTGATTAAGTTAAGCCCACAGTGATCTAAAACATCTGCCATTAGTGTACAAGCAAGAGGCCTTGCTTACTGTTTTTAATCAAAGATTCTTTACCACTATCGTCAAGAGACATAAAGATACTGAATATCATCTTGCCACTCTTTTCTTTATGGTGTGCATTAAAAACCAGTGAGACAGCAACTAATATAAAAGAATTTGAAACATTCCTCTGAATTGGCCTAGAAATATCACAACACTCGTTCCCCTTGGTTTGTTTTTTAATTTTCAAAAGCTATTCATAAATTCTGTGCGGGGGTCCTGTGCAGCCTTATTTTTTGCAAGTTAGCCATTAATGATTAGTTCTCATCCTGCTCACTTTGCCTTCTCCGTGATGCTTAATGATTGCAGTCTGTTTCATCACATCGTAGCTTGGCATTTTACTGCCTCATGTTGCCAGTTTTGAAAAATGTTAAGTTCTCACATTTATTTTACTTCTTTTTAAAAAAAAATAATTCAAGAAATATGGTTAGAAATATATTAAATATTTATACGCAGTATTAACTATTAATTCCTATTAAGCGAAAGCAATTTAATGTTTTCTCTCTCCTCTTACCTGAAATGTTGGTTTTCCTCTGGAAAGCTCCCCCCCCACCCCCGCCCGCTGTATATCGTCTCAGTTGGGCATGCCATTCATGGTGATGGCTCTAGCTAAATGGATTACTGTCCATCCTGAGCTCTATGCCAAGCCTGTCAGGAGAACTTCAGAACCGTATGTGTTTATTTACTTTATTTTTACAGCTTATATTTCGCTGGTTATTTTGAGAATCAGAACACAGACGTTTCAGTATTTAAAACTACCCTACACGCATCCTCCCTTTTTTCTAGCAGGGGCCTCACACTCAGCATACCCACAAAAACTCATCATTTCCCAATCTCCTCAAGCTCGTACCTTCTGTGTTCTTCTTGGTCTGTGTCTCTAGTATCTACACCCCCAAAATTCAGAAATCTCAGAATTGTCTTCTCTCTCTCAAATCACCTGCAATCGGTCATTAACCCATATTAACTCTACCTTGTAAACATCTCTGTGTTGCCATAACCGGGATTGTATTTCAGAACCTCTTCTCACTTGGATGGCAAAAATAGCCTCCTCTGGGGACAGCTTCTCTGTATCTGCATGGTGGCCTCTTGGTGGATGAAAGACCATTTGCTTCTTTAATAGAAGATAGAAACTTAGATGCTAGAGGAGGCTGTCTTTATCTAAGGACATTTCTGGAGATTGTGCTTCTGTGGCAGTAGTTGAGGTGTCCGCCCAGCTACAGTGGTTGGTACCACACTAAAGGGCTCATTCTTTGTGTCCCCTGGGTCTCATTTTCTACCAGCGGCAGATCTGAAAGAAGGGAAAAGGCTCCCACAAAGCAGCAGTATTTCCTGCTGTTTCGGAACGAGATGACTTTTAAGGAAAATAAAGCTTTGAAGGAATCTCAACATTTTGCATAATTTTGTTGTTTCGTTTTCTTCTGATGTTTTGTATTCTTGGAGAGTGTCCTGTTGTGGGGAGAGAGATTGCCATAGACCACTGGTTTCAGTGACGCCTGATGGTTAGGTAGACTTTGCCACATGGAAGGAATAAAAAGGGACCTAAGAAGAGGAGTCCACTGGGGAGCAGAGCTTGAAGAAAGTGTTTGTGAAACAGTACTACTTGTCTATTCTCTCTTCCAGGCTCCATATCCTTTGAAGCTTTGCGTTGTCTGCAAAAAGCAAAGTCTAGCGCCATTATTTACTGACCAGCAATACCTGTTGACCCACACAGAAGCCATCAGTGCAAGAGGAAAGAATGTTGGGACATCAAGAGATGGCATAGTAGACAATGCAAATAATCTTTTCAGTTACTCCTAGCCAGGCAAGGCAGCCATATATAGACTGGATTAAATCAATGCTGGTAGGGGTTGGATGGTCACTCCAAGACATCTCTAAGCTGATTTAGGTACCAGCCCTTGTGACACGGATTAGGATTATGGGTGATAAAGTTGTACTTCCCTCCGGAAGACCTTTGAAGAGACACCAGCTAAGCACCCGAAGTACTGTATCTCATGTGCTATATGAAGGAACCGCCACTGCTTATTTGCGGTACATTGGACTCAGTGTGTGGTGTTAGGGAGAGTAGTAGTGGCAGAAAGGGAGAGCACAGCGTGGCCCTTAGACAGATGGTGGACATTTGTGAAAGGAAGGAAAAAGGGAAGGAGGGAAAAGAACAAAGGACACACGCTCCTTTCAGAACTCTACCAAAACCTCTGAGGAGGGGGTTATTCACCATTTCACTCCTTAGCCCTTACCTGATGTATGACTGAGAGTGGTCCTCAGAATAGTACCTGGTCTCCAAAACATAAAGCCCACGGATTTTGGTAAATCATACGTTCTGTGAACTTGAGAGAATATCTCATAGAGCTTACTTACAGGAGTGATTTCTTCAGATCAGATGCCACCCTGTGGGTGAAACTTTATCATGTAAAATTGAATTTTCTGAGACATGTGGCATGTGAGGGAACAACAGGGATAATAAGGAACGTTTAAACCAATGGTTTTAAATTGCCTTCTTTGTACTTAATAACAGGATTGTTCACCTCTTCTTTTGGGCAAGATCTACTTATATTTTGGTTCTGCTCTCAGTTTGGCTGCAACCAGTTTCCTTTTCTAGCCACATTAACTTAGAAGTTGACTGACAGTGGTCATCAGTATTTCTCTTGCTGGAGTCTTCCTTCCTTCCTCCCTCCCCCTTCCCTCCTTCCCTGCCCCCTTCCCTCCCTCCCTCCTCCCTCCCCCCTTCCTTCCCTCCCTTCCCTCCCTCCCTCCCTCCCTCCCTTCCTCCCTCCCTTCCCTCCCTCCCTTCCTCCCTCCCTCACCCCTTCCTTCCTTCCTTCCTTCCTTCCTTCCTTCCTTCCTTCCTTCCTTCCTTCCTTCCTTCCTTCTTTCCTCCCTCCCTCCCTCCCTCCCTCCCTCTCATGATGGGGTATTGACTAAGCAGTTCAGGAGTGCATTGTAGGGAGGCATGTAAGGATTGAGAGCGTGTACATATTTTCTGATTATGATATTTGTATCATCTCTTTCCAGAGAGCAGCAAGATAGAATACTGGGGAACAAATGGTCTCCAAATCTAAGCGGATCCAACTCTACCCTCTTAGCTGATATTGAAGGGACCAGTAACTTAATTTGGGAGGTTAATTGTTTAGAGGAATCTCTACTTATGAAGGTATCTTTCTCCTTGTAGGGATGAGTTCCACTGTTGAAAACTAATTTTCATACAACTCACTCGTCATTTGGGTATATTTCCTGTTGTCCTCTGTGTAGTGGAAGAGCAAACCTGACGGCCATCTTGTCTCCCTTAACTGCCTCTCTCATCACATGACTGAAACCCTCGACTGCCAAACTTGAGAACACACTGTATTTTCCCATGCCTCTCCCCCTCTCCCCCAACTCTCCTGGAGAGTGTTCAGTGGAATCTGGTTGCAAGTTCTTTGTTTCTATCTTATGGACTTTTCCATCAGCTGCCAAGTAACTTAGATGTAGCATGGTTGCAGGCTTGTGTTAGGTGTATAGATTATGGTAAGGATATATAGCTATAGTACTCTGCATTCTGACCTTGTTTATTTTTTTACAATAATCACACGTTTAACTTCCACCATCTATCATAGCTTACCTACTTTTATATTCTATCTGAAATCTTCTCTGGAATAATAAGCAGAATAAATCAAAATAAATGAAATAACCTTTTTTTCCACAAAAAAGATTCATTATTTTTCTGCCTTTGAATTAAATTGACTAAATTGACCAGTTTTGTGAATGATAAAAAGGGCTGTTACATTATTCCCAAACCAAAGTCCAACTAGTAGTAACTAAAGGCATAGTCACGAAATATCATCACATCCTGTGTTCAGAGCTTGTGCTTAAGTGTAACCAATATTAACATTACAGTCTTTAAATTAGAATTTCAGTTTTAGATACTTTAGAGCATGGAATGACTACTAGTTTAAACATACCAATATGATTTCTACTTTCGAATAACCTTGAAACCTGGAATTATTTCTGAAATGTAGTGGTAAATATTCTGAGTTCCATTGTTCTCTAAAGAGCTTTCTTTAAAACAAAAACAAAACCAAAAAAAAAACTGAAATCAACTGTACACCAATAAAAATTACGAAAAAAGCCCTGTACTTTAAAAACCTGCAAAATATGGTTTCTATGCAAAAGAAGCTAATGATCAGCTGGAATTTAATTTGTTTCTTCTTTTGGTAGAAATAGTTGGTCCTTTTATGTCAGTTACGTGCCTTGATTCTGAGGTAAAAACGCTTCTTTGAGTATTTTGCTATAGTTATGGCTGTTGTTTTTATACGTTGTATCTGAATAGTCTGAAAATAATTAGTTCTGTCAGAAGAGATCCCTTCTCGGGCTTCCCTGGTGGCGCAGTGGTAGAGAGTGCGCCTGCCGATGCAGGGGATGCGGGTTCGCGCCCCGGTCCGGGAAGATCCCACATGCCGCGGAGCGGCTGGGCCCGTGAGCCATGGCCGCTGAGCCTGCGCGTCCGGAGCCTGTGCTCCGCAACGGGAGAGGCCACAACAGTGAGAGGTTCGCGTACCGCAAAAAAAAAAAAAAGAGATCCCTTCTTATATTCTTTTATCCCACATCTGATGTATGAGAAAATAGGGATTAAAGGAGAGAATCAGCTCTGGCTCTCTCACATGTTTTTGCTTCATGTCTTCTCAAAGGCTGTAATCTGTGTTCGCCTCTAGGTAATCAACCCCCAAAGACTGTGTGTTACGCCTGTGATAACAGTAGGACAAAATAACTCACTTCACTTCTCTTTTTGCTTTAACTTACTTTGGGATTTTCCTACACCCTCCACACATATGGATAATAGATTTCATTGGGCATATGTAATTTACTGAGCTTTGTTATTACTATGAAACCCAATTATTGGAGAGAAGGAAAGATTGCTCCCATTAATACTCTTGTGTTAATCTTGTTTCAGCCTAGCACTACAGGTACGGTGCCAGGCATAAGGCATGCTTGCTAGGGGCGAGGTAGGAGGGAATTCTGTCAGGTGTAAGAGAGATGCTTATACAGCCCAGCAAACTCAGGAAGCAGACTGTGCCATTTTTAATCTTGTGCTCTGTATGTTTATTTGTCTCGTTAATGATAGAGTGATGAATAATAGGTAATGAAAAGTTCAAAGTAATACGGATAGCTGCACATTTATTAAATAAGAATAGGTGGGGTGATTGGAAAACTACATTTTAAATATCGGGCTTCTGAATGCGCTCGTTTGAAGAGCTGTGCAACTGAGAAGAGTTGAAATGTTTAGTTAGATTGATAGGCAGAGAGTGAAATAAATTTTATGCTTAGAAGTATCTTGATCAGCAATTATAACTATGCTATATAAGTTCTTTATTCATCTATTTTGTCACCAGCCTATGTGGCTGTATAGCACATTGTACCTTCCTTGAAATATTCGAATGACTTGCTTTTTATACTCTTAATTACAGCAAATTAACGATTTTTTTTTCTTTTTTTTTTGCGGTACGCGGACCTCTCACTGTTGTGGCCTCTCCCGTTGCGGAGCACAGGCTCCGGACGCGCAGGCTCAGCGGCCATGGCTCACGGGCCCAGCCGCTCCGCGGCACGTGGGATCTTCCCGGGCCACGGCACGAACCCACGTCCCCTGCATGGGCAGGCGGACTCTCAACCACTGCGCCACCAGGGAAGCCCTAACGATGTATTTTTAGGTATAGCTGCTATCTGATGATGTATATTAACTGCAACAATCCAAAAGTAAAAACTTCTGTAGGATTTAGAATACGTAGATGTTTGAAGGTACCGAAGGGTCTTTGAATCTTGTACCTGTTTCTTCCTCCTCCTTATAAAGGAAAACTTCCATCTCAGCAGAGCCCATTGCACTGAGGTTGCCCCTCTGAAATTTCCTACAGTAGCTCGTTGTTGTTGTTGAGATAAAATGTTCCGAGTATATGAAGGTATACATTGCATTATACACTTTTTTTACTCTATTCTCCTCCATTATACTGAAGCAGATAGATTGTGCTTCTAATTATCTTATATTTGTGGATGTTTCATGAGTTTGTACAACTTCTGTGATTTTTCCTGCTTCTGAGCATCATTAAGCCCAGGTAATCCCATCTCCTTTCCCAAACTTCAGCATAACGTAACTGTCCTCTTTGATATTTTAAATTTTTATTTGATATTGGAGTATAGTTGGTTAACAGTATTGTGTTACTTTCAGGTGTACAGCAAAGTGATTCAATTATACATATACATGTATCTAGTTTTTTCAACTTCTTTTCCCATTTAGGTTATTACAG
This sequence comes from Delphinapterus leucas, assembly GCF_059928025.1. Taxonomy (NCBI): domain Eukaryota; kingdom Metazoa; phylum Chordata; class Mammalia; order Artiodactyla; family Monodontidae; genus Delphinapterus; species Delphinapterus leucas. The sequence continues at coordinate 83,119,516 of NC_143142.1, forward strand.
AGTATTGAGTTGAGTTCCCTGTGCTATACAGTAGGTCCTTGTTGGTTATCTATTTTAAATATAGCAGTGTGTACGGGTCAGTCCCAAACTCCTAACCTGTTCTCTTTGAAATCTTAAATTTTGAGATAAGTCTGCTGCTAGTCTCACAGATAAATTATTGCACAAAATAATGAACACTTAAACTATTAGGAATTATGTACTTGGTTGAGAATCATTAGAGTCCATTACAGTGCAATTATTATTTTCACTTATTAAGGGAAGCTACTCAATAAATATAAGATATGTAGTATAAATCTGAAACCTTTTTCTTATGTTGTGATGCTAAGTTAGGCAGAGTATTTTATTTTTGAAGATACATTTTAGTCTGAGTTGTGAATTCTGAATCAGGCTGAGGTGAAACATTTGGCTCATAAAATGTCTCAAACCTCAAACCACTTTATATATCTGGAAACCATCTTAGTCACACGTTTATATAAAACATGTAGAAACATAAGCAGTGCCTCTGTTTTGAAGGTCACAGGTGCAATCGGTATAAAATTGTTGGATTTCTTGTGCACTTGTACAACTGTAGTTGGTAGTATATGGTTCATCAAATTCTTGTTTATTTTATACATTTGAAATTTGACAGGACTGTAACAGTTTCCCATAAATAATGGCAAGTCTAAAGGTGGTCTGTACACAGTTCTTTTGAATTTCTGCCCAGACATGTTTAGTGTGTCTCCGCAAGGTCTCTCTGTGGTTCCAGTTCCAGGATCTCAATTGTGTGCTGGGCAGAAAGAACGACAAGGGCAGAAGTGAAGCCAGCAGGGAATGCTACTTTGCACGGGCTCCTCCAGAAGCCTACAAGGACTTTCTTGTGCATCTGATTTATGGCAGATTGCGTTCATAGGGCTCCTCTAGCGGCAACACAAGTACTTTCCATCTCTCTCTCTCCATGTATATCTAACAATGTATAATCTATATCTATTTCTATATCATCTATGTATTTATATCTGTGTCTATATCCATGTTGTATTGGTGCCCTGAAGGATGTCTCTTGATAAGAAAACAGGAGTGTCAAGTGTGGAATTTTACGGGTAACTGTCCAGTCTTACTAATTGAGCCTGGAATGCATGAAGACTGTCAGTACCATTTATACTCCAAGAGATCAGGCCCCATGTCTTTGTTACTGTATCTCAAACACCTAGGAGAATCCTCAGGCTTATCGTAGGTACTAAGTACATATTTTTGAAGAAAGAGTGAAGGAATCGGTGCTTGTTTGAAAGTATAATGCCCTCAGCTTCTAACAAGGCAGACTTCTTCATTCTTCCTCTATATATTTTCTTTCTGACATCCTGTTGCACAGTGTGGCGATGGTAGATATGCAGATGGGTTTCCGCTTTCACTGCAAGTGTGTGTGTGGGACACGCGTCAGTTGCATTCAGTGTGCCTAGACAAGTGGATTTTGAGATGAACGTTTTTGGATCAAAATCTGATCTGACTCCCTTGGCTCTCAGTAATTTGAATTGCTGCAGTCATGGAAAGGTGTTGAATATTAATGAGTTACCTGTAGTCACCTGCTAGAGTCATTAGCTCTCAGTGCAGAAAATGACCATAGAGTTCACTCCGCTGCCTTACAGATGAGAAAATCCTCGAAGTTAACAATCATATGTTTTGTTTTACTTGGAATAGTTTCTGCTTATTGCTTTTGAAGTAGCTTAATTATTCAGATATAAAGAGTGCTAGTTGTCATGGCACCACGTGCTCACCTGGCTCAGAAAGGACCTGCCAACATTTACAGAATCATGATGTGCAGAGCTGCGAAAGTAACTGTGGGTCTCTCAACTGCTGGTCTAACCTTCTTCCCTCTGTAGTGTAGTAATCCTATAAAGTGAGCATTTCTTAAAATGCTTATGAATGAAATTCACATTGGGAGTTTCTTTAAAATTCCAAGTCCCTGGGAGACACTTCCCTGAGAATCTGATTCAGTGTGTGGATGGGGCCCATGCAATGGCATTTTTAACAAGAGCCCTGAATGATTCTGACGCAGGGGGTAGACAGATAGCAAACTGAAAAACACTAAAATAAATGAAATGAGGCTTACGTTTTACAGCTCCTCGAAGAGCTCATGAAAATTCTTAGCAAGTAGAAACCTAGAAAAAAAAATGACCGTATGAAGCTAAAGACAAGTGTTTTTCTGATTAAAAAATCAAGAGCGCAATGTTTAAATATGAATAATCGTGCTAATGTTCCCCACAGCAGTACATATGCCTAATGTGCTTCGTTAAAGCATACATTTTATAAACTCCATGCCACTTGCATCGTTAAGCTATGTAGTCTAAATGCACTAGGACTGGAGTTTTCACTGCGGACTACCAGCTGTGGCTGCCGCCCAAAGGAGAGCTCTGTTCCAAGAGTTCAACTCTTGCTGCTTTATTTCATGGGGCATTTAATTGGCTGCTCAAGTTTATACCGCAGTGAGCATTAATCAGCTTTTAAATATTTGCCTTAAATCAGAACCTATTCTGAATTTTTATTTTGATGCGAAGAAAAATAGAAGAGATAGCTGAAAAATAGAGAAGAGTTGATTTATTCAAAAGTAATAAAAATATTTTGCCAAGCATCATGCCATTTGCTTTAGAGATATTTTCTTTAATTTTCAGGCTAACCCTCTGGGAGATATTATCTCCATTTGATAAATTGAGGCTCAGGGAGATAAAATAATAAATCTGTGTCTCACTGAAAGTAAGAATTGAAAAACAAGAGTACCTTTTCCAAATTGTGTGTTCTTCACACATTGTGGCCTCGGTGTATCTCTATCCCTCTCAATCTAACTTACTTCTCTATCTATCCATCCTGTCCCCCTTGCCCCAACTGCCTTCCTAATTCTCTACTTTCCTACAACTCACCTATCCAAGCATCATCCTTTAATTGAACATAGAATCGTTAGCAGGTGTTTTAAAATTTTTTACCAATAAGTTCTATCCGAACTAGAAGTTCTATCCTATGAAGAGTCGTAAACTTTTAAAGTGGGATTGTTACTTTCACAAACTATCAAAATCTCTACCATTCTATGTGAGGGAACTCAGGCCCGGGAAAACTAAGCAACTTTCTCACACTGGCCTGTTAACTTATTGGCAGAGCTTGAATATAATTAAGTCTCTCGACTCATAGTACATTTTTCCTCTGGAACTTTAGTTTAAAGACTACTGGTAAAATATTAAATGAGCTAAAGTATAGCGCTAGATAACTAGAAGAAGAAGAATCTATTCACAGAGTCAGTTTGTTTCATAAGATATTCATTGGAAAGAATAACTTCCACAAATCACATGCACTTGCAAATTCCAGAATTAATATGGTGCTTTCTAGAGATGGATGCTACTATTGTAGTAGAACAGCCTGCATTTCTGAAAGACACTGGCCCGATTATAAGGTATGTACGTCTACAACACGTTCTGCTAAGATAGAGTTTCCTCTAGTGTTAGATTCGGATAAACCGAATTATGTCTGGCAGTTGTGAAGAGGCGTAACAATAGATTAACCATTTCTAGGGTGTATTATGCACCAGTCTAAAATTTTCACGTATCAGTACTAAATAGTATGGAATAGAACTAATATTTATCAGGGACCTACTATTGTCAGTTAACATGAAAGATGCTTTACGTGTGATATTAATGTCAGCCCTGGCAACCATTCTCTAAATAAGTATATATTTTAGTAATGATCACAATATTTTGTTACTTATTTGATATTGGTGTCTTCACTTTACCAATTTCTAAACTAAGATTGAGAAGAGGTAACTTCCTGAAGAGCCCACAGAGAGGATCCCATGAAATATGTTACCTGAATAAGAAAACTTTATCCTTCTAGCATGTGTCACAATATAGTGGAATACTGCAGGAAACACACATTTATCACAGAACAACATGCCAAAGAAAGTAAATTCCGTGGTTTAAATTGCAGTGAATAATTAACTTAGACTAGTTTTACAGTTATTAAAATAGTTACATTAACCATTTTAAAAATGATGGTTCTGTGGTTGTTTCTTCTCCAAAAGACTTCTTAACCTCTATCATAATATTCAACTGTATACAAAATTCAAATATTTGTGAAACCTGTAAAAATATTTCATTGTTCTATATTTAGTGTTTTAAGGAACCTCCATACTGTTCTCCATAGTGGCTGTATCAATTTACATTCCCACCAACAGTGCAAGAGGGTTCCCTTTTCTCCACACCCTCTCCAGCATTTATTGTTTGTAGATTTTTTGATGATGGCCATTCTGAGCAGTGTGAGATGACATCTCATTGTTGTTTTGATTTGCATTTCTCTAATGATTAGTGATGCTGAGCATCCTTTCATGTGTTTGTTGGCAATCTGTATATCTTCTTTGGAGAAATGTCTATTTAGGTCTTCTGCCCATTTTTGGCTTGGGTTGTTTGTTTTGTTGATATTGAGCTGCATGAGCTGCTTGTATATTTTGGAGATTAATCCTTTGTCAGTTGCTATGTTTGACCAGCAATCCCACTACTGGGCATACACCCTGAGAAAACCATAATTCAAAAGAGTCATGTACCACAGGGTTCACTGCAGCACTATTTACAATAGCCAGGACATGGAAGCAACCTAAGTGTCCATCGACAGATGAATGGATAAAGAAGATGTGGCACATATATACAACGGAATATTACTTAGCCATAAAAAGAAACAAAATTGATTTATTTGTAGTGAGGTGGATGGACCTAGAGTCTGTCACACAGAGTGAAGTAAGTCAGAAAGAGAAAAATAAATACCGTATGCTAATACATATACATGGAATCTAAAAAAAAAAGGTTCTGATGAACCTAGGGGGCAGGATAGGAATAAAGACACAGACCACAGATGTAGAGAATGGACTTAAGGACACAGGAAGGGGGAAGGGGAAGCTGGGACTATGTGAGAGAGTACCATTGACATTTACACTACCAAATGTAAAATAGCTAGTGGGAAGCAGCTGCATAGTACAGGGAGATCAGCTCTGTGCTTTGTGACCACCTTGTGGGATGGGATAGGGAGGGTATATGGGGATATATGTATACATATAGCTGGTTCACTTTGTTATACAGCAGAAACTGACACAACATTGTAAAGCAGTTATACTCCAATAAAGATGTGAAAAAAAAATACTTCGGTGTGTTTAGTGATGTAACAACTGTTGTGGATTTTTAAGAGGATCTTGAAGCCAGAATTTAAATCAAGAAGTTTGGGAAATTGGTGGAATTGTCCTTCCTAAACTTTTGAAATCTTTCATGAAAATGATTTCATATTGCTATATTTAAAATACTAGCTGTGTTAGGGTTCTCCAGAGGAACAACCTGTAATAAATACGTGTATGTATGTGTGTGTATGTATATATAGGTATGTTTTGCAGGAAGTCTTTTCTGTGTGGAAGGGGGAGATTTGCGTAAGGATACTTTCTCTTTTATTCTTCTGGCAGTGTGAAATCTTTTCCTAATTAAAATGAGTGCTGTCACTCACCCACTTTGGAGAAATAAGGCAAGAGCTGAGGGATGTAGGCAAGTTAACTTACCTCTGGCAAAGGTCTCCACCGGGAAACAAACACAGTAGAGGAGACGGGTGAGCCCTAGACGCCATAGTCCCACGTGGACAAGGGTTACACGGAAACCTGAAAGCTCCTGAGACAAAGATAACTCTTCTCATCTTGGAGATTCCATCACTGCCCTGGTAACTTTATCCCGCATTTAATCCTTCTGACTGTGTGGGAGTTGAAAATTCAATTTAGACACAGAAATTTAATTTAGCTTTATAAAGAGAAATTCACACCTCTACCTGAAACTCTTAGCAATAATAAGATAAATGTTTTATAAATGCAGGGTCCTAATTTATGATTTCAACAACTAGGATTAAAGTAGGAGGATAATAATAGTTAATGTATTTTTTTCATTTACTGCACTCACTCCTTTATTCAGAAAACATGATACGTCATCTGCTGTGTGTCAAGAACTATGGTGCCCTAACCAACCTTGTCTATTTACCAGATGCTACAGCTTCTGTTCCCTCATTTTTGAACCCCTCCCAGGGATAAATTCCACCAGTATTATTAATAGGTTTATAGCACTATTAAATACTAAAGGTAATATGTTGATTAGTGATCATGAGGAATAACAGTTTAATGCAGTTAATGGAACAGGTGATTCTTGTCTGATGATTGAACTCATTGGACATTATTTGACTTCACGTTTTTATTTGGATATAAAATATCTAGTTTTTTTAAACGATGGAAATGATTTAGTCTGTGGACTCCTGTTCTACGAAAATAAGTGATATGCTGTGGAATTAAAAGCCATATTCAAATACCTGAACAAATCTGGCCCTACTCACTTCATTGCTCTCTTCACTGCTTTTTAGTCTACTTTTTCTTCATAAAGCTCTTCTGATTGGTATCAACATTTCCTGCTATTTTGGGGGGCAGAGTGGAGATGGATTGCCAATTAGTAGTTTGATTGACCCAATATAAAAGCACAGTAACCATCTCACAGTAAAGTTTTATTATTGGCCTTTTCTGCCTTAGTTTTTTGTTTTAAAATTATAACTGGGTGTTATATTTTTCTCTTCCATTTTTGAGAAAGTCTCCTTAACAATTCAACCAATATTTGTTAAACCCCTCCATTCATGATGTGCTCTAAGTCCGTGTTTGCCAAATACTGGTCTCTAGATTGGTGCTATCCTGGGTTTGCAGTATTATGGGGTATTGGAGTAAAAATACAGATTTCAGTCACCACACACCTGCTACATGTTTGGGACGGGGGCATGATATGGTGTTGCTGAGTTCTATTTCATAAGATAATAACTGCAATTGATAAACGTAAGAGTCACGAGGGTTTCTAGTGGGAAGCAACCATCTCCCTGCATCCACCCTATGTGCTTTTTGCATTATTCACCAGAGACCATAACTTATTGTCATTCGTTTTTTTACCTCTCCTAGCGATTAACTCCAAAGTTATTAACAGTATATCTATATCACTGTTGTTAAATTGATAACTTAAAATAGTACCCATTGATTTTCCATCACAAAATATCTGTGACATGTTATTTGATACGAGAATGACTTGACTTCCTGGTAACTGAACCCCTCATTTCTTTTGAACATCCTTCTCCAAATTTTTACATACGGTTAGAATGGTCTTTCTTCCAATATAATATCCAGGAAACTACTACAACCAGAGACTTTAGCCTGAGAATGAAGCCAGTTCTGTGGAAAGCAGAGTAGAAGTATAGAAAGAAAGTAGTTTGTTGTGATGTACTTTGCCCAAATGCCATGTCTCGCCAAACTTGAAGCTCCACCTGCAGACTTTATTTTACGAGCCATTAAGTTAATATATTCTTCAGTTTGAATTGGCTTTTTGTAATTGTCAAGTAGTTATGCATTGATTCACTTGGATGACTCAGTATTAAAGATAATTATTTGAAATCTGTTGATGAATTATATTAGATACAAATAAAATATGTTTGAGGAAGCTTTGTTAAATACAATTACATTTGAAAAATAAACATATTACAATATCTAGGAAACAGCATTAAAAGAAGGGGATCAAAACCTGCGAATATTAAAGTATTTTTAAAAGCTAAAATAATGCAACATGACTGATGTCCTTAACAGAAGAAAAGAGAGAAATAGAGACACAGGGACAGAGAGATTTCTTAGAGAATTCACCAGAACCATAATCCAAATTAGAAAACTTTGTTAAATTGGACATCTTCAAAATCGTCTGCCTTCCAAAAGACACTGTTAAGTAATGAATAAGCAAGAAGATGAGCAAAAAAATAAGAAATATATTCATGAATTATATACCCTATTAAAGACTTGTATCTATAATATATAAAGATCTGTACAAATTTATAAGAAAACAGAGACCCCAATGCAAATGTGAACAAAAGATCTGTACAAAAACTTCAACAAAGAAGATATACAAGTGACAAATAAGCACATAAGAAGATGCCCTATATCATTCGTCATTGGGGAAATGGAAATTGAAAACATAATGTGATACAACCAGGCACCTATTAAAATGGCTAAAATTAAAAAGGCTGATCATACCAAGTATTGGTAAGGATTTGGAGGAACTAGAATTCTCGTACACTGCTGGTGGGAATGTAAAATGATAAAATACTTTGTAGAAGAGTGTCATAAGAAATCAAATGTATGCTTTCTATATGATCCAGCCAATTCATTCCTACATATTTACTCAAGAGTAATCATGGGATAGTTCTATATGGAGTATTGTGTACAGATGTTCATAGGAGCTTTATAGGAATTAGGCAAGCTGGAAAAACACCCCAATGTCTCTTGGGTAAATTAACCAACAAACTGTTATAGCTACATAACAGAATATGACTCGGACATGAAGTGGAATGAATCATTGATAAATGTTACAAGACGGATCAGTCTCAAAATAATTATGATGAGCGAAGAAGTTAGCTAAAAATATTTAATTTATTCCATTTATATAAAATTCGACAAAAGGGAGACTAATCCACAGTGACAGAAAGCAGTTCAGTGACAGTGGAGGGACAGCGTGTGAATGTGATAAGGGACGGGCAAGAGGGATTATAAAGAGTGTCGAAGGGAACTTGAGGGAGTGATTTAATGTGACAAGGGACGGGCAAGAGGGATTATAAAGAGTGTCGAAGGGAACTTGAGGGAGTGATTTATATCTTCATTATCTTCATTGTGCTGACAGATTTATGTTTGTGTACCTATACCAACATTTATATTACACGCTTTATGTAGTTTATTGTGCATTAATTATACACCAATAAATCAGTTAAATAAATCATGAAATAATTTTGCAATTTTCCTGCTTCTGTCTTGAAAAAATAATCTGGAAATGTACCTCCAAAATAATAGAGAAACATTTAGCAAGGTATATTAAAGTTACTAGTTTTACATTTTACAGGAAAACGTTGATTAATAACTTATTTTTTGAGTCAGTCCATAGCAACTCATATGATGTTTTTGTGTTTGTTCTTTTTCTTTCTTCCATCTTTTTTTCAGGAAGTCTGAAACCTCAATATCTAAGGATAATTTTGTTTTTATTGAAGTACAATTAAATTACAATATTGTGTTAGTTTCAGGTGTACAGCGATTCAGCTTTATATATATAATATATTCTTCTTCAGATTCTCTTCCATTATAGGTTAATAAAAATTAAGTATAGTTCCCTGTGCTTACAGTAGCTCATTATTGGTTATTTATTTTATTTATAGTAGTGTGTATGTTAATCCCAACCTCCTAATTTATCCCTCCTCCCACCCCCCCCATCCTGTTTGGTAACCATAAGTTTGTTTTCTATGTCTGTGAGTCTCTTTATGTTTTGGAAATAAGTTCATTTGTATCTTTTTTTTTTCTTTTTAGATTCCCCATATAAGTGATAACATTATGATATTTATCTTGGTCTAACTTACTTAGTATGATAATCTCTGTGTCCATCCATGTTGTTGCAAATGGCATTATTTCATTTTTTATGGCTAACATTCCATTTTGTGTGTGTGTGTGTGTGTGTATGTATACATCAGGTCTTCTTTGTCCATTTGTCAGTGGACATTTAGGTTGCTTCCATGTCTTGGCTATTGAGATATAATTGACATACCGTGCTGTGTAAGTTTAAGGTGTACAGCATAATGATGTGACTTACATACATCATGAAGTGATTATCATAGTAAGTTTAGTGAACATCCATCATCAGTTTTAATTTTTAAATGTGGCATTTGACACATCAAAACATTTGGCAGTCCACACTCATATTAAGTGTGACTTCATGAAGCACGATTGTATCTACTTTCACACTGTAAACAGTATTTAGATAAGTGGTGAATAATCTATTTGAATTTTAATTCCGCCCTTGATATTACTCAAATGCATTGGGTCTTGTTGAACTTTTGAAAAGAAAGGGTAAAGTTTTATTAGGGGGAATTGGCCATCCACATGGCCTCAGTACAGGAAGTCAACATGGATGTAATATTTTTCCCTGCATGTCATTCTTAGGATACTTATTAATCCTACAGAACTAATGTTGAGAAACAAGGCCACACATGGACATTAATGTGAGTGTCACCCTCACAACCCAATTCTTACTTTTTCCTTTTATGCTCTTAGTTCTATTGCCTAAGACCAACAGAAAGTATAAATTCTGCCCTCAGCCACTCTTATTGCCTTAGTTCTTATGTCCCCTTGAAAGGTAACATTTATTCCTTTGTTCTCTGTAACTTATGTTAATTTTTTGGTTCCACATCAAGATGCCTTATATGCATGAACTTGAATTTTTCTCCTCACTTATTCAAACACTGAGAGCAAGTTGTCATCATAAAGACATCACTTTGCCTTTTTTTCCTGAGTTATTTTTGTTTGCCTGTTGAAATTTATGCATCTTTTTCTAAGTCTCTGGTTTTGTTGTTGGCCCATCCCATTCAACACCACCACCTTACAATGCCTCTTTATTTTCACAGTATGATATACAAGACATAAACACATGACAAACGTTGTAAATTTGCCTAATTTGATTTGGGAAAAGAAATTGGGTCGTTTATCTTAGTGAATTCAAAATATGGTTTCAGTTAAATGTGTTTATTATTTTTTTGGTAAACATTAAAAATTGAGACAAGCCCTGATAGCCTAGCTTTTAAAAATTTTTTTCCCCATGACTCTGCTACTGCATAATTAGGGTGCTTCTCTACAGTCAACAATGCTCCTGTATTATCAGTATAGATTTATACTGATTATTAAGGCATCATGATATCTAACAATCACAGAGACCAGTGAATTATAAGGCTAATTAGATGCACCGTTTTTCTTTCATAAGATTTGCATTGTTTCAAAACCTTTCTAAAGTGCTAATTGCTTAAAATCCATCATGGTTGAGTTTATTATCTTTCATAGTTTAATGTATATTGATTTGAGTGGGGAGGATTTCAGAGATGTAGTATGAAGCAAGAAATCCCGATCTTCCAAAAGATCATCAGTACCTAGGGAAGCTGTTTGGAATTGAATCTCTCACCAAAATTGTATTATAGTCTTCAGACATTTCTACGAATTTTATAGGTAATAAACACAGTGAGCAATGAAGGGCAAGAATAAAAGGCACAAAAGGTCAGAAGATACAGGTCTCAGGGTGGGCCTTTGTCATCAGACATCATGTTGTTGGGTGCAGGAATAAGGCCAGGGAGACATTACAGCCTTGGTGAGGCTTCTCTCTTTAACCAAGATCAATGCCCCAGAAGATGTCTAAGGTGTTAGAAGTCAGACCCAATGCTGCTGGCAAATGCGGAAATGAGATTCTGGGTTCCGAGGGGGAGATCTAGGTAGTGTGCCACCATGCACTACAGTTATCACACCAGAATGGTCTCTCTTGCCCCAGAGGCTAACCTGGAATCTTTTGTCTGGGTCTTCTTTGAACATGTAGTTGGGGGACTTTGAACTGTGTCCAGTGTAACCTCTTGAACTGTTGACTAGCTTAGGAGCAGTGGAAAAAAATAGAACCTTATATATTTCTTCTACACGGAAATATGTAATAGCTAATTATCTCAAATTAAATGTGGAAAGAAAAAGACCAATCACAAACCATTACCTCAAGCCTTTTATTTAAACATTGCAACATAAGAACAGTTTAGATGACTGGTTTATGGGGAAGTAAGTGTATTAAAGTTTTTATAAGGCAGGATTGAGGAAGGTGATCATGGTTTAGGTTTATTCCAAGAATCACTCACTGTTCAAATTCTTAAACTATGGGGAAATAGAAGTTGTGTTATTCATAGGGTAAGATGCAGAGACAGCAGGATGTGGGCCCTAGTTAAACAGCTGTTGGTCTGTCAATTGGGATTTAGTGAAAGTGGTGGAAAGGGACAGTAGAAACTGAGGTATTGCAGGGGTCAGTGTCACGTTTTAAGGTCTTGAGTTCTTCCTTTTGGACAGCATTAGCTTAAGGGATGATATTCTTAGGCCAGTTGTCAAAGTCCAGGTTGTCACCTCTATCTGAGATTTCCATTAGTGACAACCATGACCTTTGGAAATTATTGAATTTTGAGTGCATTCACCAGCTCTTCATATGACTTTTCTATTTCTTTGGCCATCGTAATCATTTGTCCAGTGGTGTCTAATGAAGTAGCATTTAAGACTGTAAGTAGGATGTAATGCAGGACCCTGAAGCCCTGGAACACTAGAAATAGAATCATTAATTGGTCCTGAGAGGTTGCCCATTGGTCCCACTGTTTTACTTGGTTCTAATCATAAAAAGGCATTCCATCCTCCATCTGGATTCCCTGATTCAGGTGATCCAGAGAGTGGTAGGAGAGCCAGGTTGTCAAGATTTTTTTCTGTGTCCTATCAGTGAGGTATTTTCAAAACAGCGAAGCGTACTCCTTAGGAATGAAAGCATCAGAATTAAAAAGAAAAAAAAAAGGTTTTAATCCTTATTAGTTAATAATCTGGAATTTTAACCCAAAAGAAGGAACTACGAGAAGGAGAACAAAGAGAGTGAGACAAAGAAGCCATAGTCAGAGGTGTTCTGGAGCCGTAGGTCAGGAATTTTGGATAGCACATGCTGCTTCATCAAGGTTCTTTGGAAAACGGTCTCTTTTCTGATTTGTCTTTTTCTAAAGAATCCTGAAAGATTCTGTTACATGTCTCCCATTAGTATGGAGGTACAAAAAAAGATTTTATGTATAATGACTTTTAACTGAGACATGACTGCAAGGTTCAGTTCCTTGGAGTTTTCATGATGGCAGTGATCATGATTAAGAGTGCCTGATAAAGTCTCTTTAAATGAAATCCAAGAACACCCTTGTGTTGTTGTCATTTTCAGCAAACCCGTTATCTGGGCAGAAGCTGATTATAACTGTTGATTACAGACCTGGGTATATTGCACCAAATCTCTACAGTAGTTGCTCAGCTAATTATGCAAGATCTAATTTGGGGGTAATATTTGTCCTTTCAATTTCCATTGATGATTGAGGGTGATAAGGACAATTGAATTTCTGGGTGATGAACAGTATCTTGTAAAATTCTGTACTTACAGTGTCTATAAAATCAATACCGCTCTAACTGGGTAAGTAAGTTGGTTTGTCTCAAGTTGGAAATACATAGTGTGGGAAAAAAAAAAAAAAGGTAGTGGTTAGGCAGTCGTTTAACAAGGAAAACTTACTAACCATCCAGAAAATAGACAACAATGAGGAGGTCTTTATATCCATTTGAGTGTGACCACTCTATAAAATTCATCTACAGATGTTCGAAAGTACATTAAAGCCTGTATCCCTGTTTATGTTCTACCTTTACAATTTGGATAGGGTTGTTAGTTTGGCAGGTAGAATGTGTGCTAGAAATACCCTTAGTAATTTTCAGTAAAACTGTTCATGTGGTTTTAAGCTTGCAGCCAGTTTTTCTCTGAACATTCTTGCCATTGAGCAACACCAGCCAGCATGAGCAAAATGGAAGAGAGTGGAATCCTCTCTTAAGGAATATTGCACACAGTTGACTTATAGGATTGTTGTTCATGGTAACTCACTGTAAACCAGTGAGACTGCCGATAAGTCTCCATGGCCTTTTGATTTATATTGTGAAGCACTCTGTAATGGCCACTGATTTTTCTCTGCTTGAGATGTGCATTAAAATCTAGAAACAAATATTAATACATTCAGTTATTTACCAGCCTTTGTGGTTCAGCATGAGCGTTCTTTAGCTTGAGAGAGAGGCAGTCACTAAAGTTATTTGTACAAATACGTTTTATTCGTATGTGGTGAAACTTTGAAAACTGAACTTCTCTTGATTTGTCAGGTCACTTTTTCCCATTGCAAGTTCTCACGATAGTTATCAGTTCATTAAAAATGAGAGAATGCCAAAAAACTAATTATTTTTATTATTCTTCCATTTTTAAGGTAAAGGGGCTCATCATTATATTATCTGATGGAAACTCAGAGGAAGATTTAGGTACAAATAACACATTTATAGTTTTGGTCTTTTGGATTTGAATTCTGAATTTGGAAAAAGTAAAATCAAGAACTGACAGGAGTACAGATATGAGCATGAATATATATGAGTATAACATGTTTTATTGAAATCCAGTGGATTCACAATATTAGTTTCAGGTGTACAGCAAAGGGAATCAGTTATACATACTTATATATTTTTTCAGATTCTTTTCCATTATAGGTTATTATAAGATATTGAATATAGTTCCCTGTGCTAGGTCCTTGTTGTTTATCTCTTTTATATATAGTAGTTTGTATCTGTTTATCCAAAACTCCTAATTTATCCCTGCTCCCCCTTCCCCTTTGGTAACCATCAGTTTGTTTTCTATGTCTGTGAGTCTGTTTCTGTTTTGTAAATAAGTTCATTTGTATCATTATTTTAGATTTCATATATAAGTGACATCATATGATATTTGTCTTTCTCTCACTTCACTTAGTATGGTCATCTCTAGGTCCATCCATGTTCCTGCAAATGGCATTATTTCATTCTTTTTTATGGCTGAGTAATATTCCTTTGTATACATATGTATCACTTCATCTTTATCCATTCATCTGTTGATGAACATTAAGGTTGCTTCTACATCTTGGTTATTGTGCATAGTGCTGCTGTGAACATTGGGGGTGCATGTATCTTTTTGAATTCGAGTTTTCATCTTTTCTGGATATATGCGCAGGAGTGGGATTGCTAGATCATAAGGCAACTCTATTTTTACTTTTTTAAGGAACCTCCATATTGTTCTCCATAGCGGCTGCACCAATTTACATTCCCACCAAGAGTGTAGGAGGGTTCTCTTTTTCTCCACACCCTCTCTAGCATTCCTTATTTGTAGACTTTTTGATGATGACCATTCTGACCTGGGTGAGGTAATACCTCATTATAGTTTTGATTTGCATTTGTCTAATAATTAGTGATGTTGAACATCTTTACATGTGCCTATTGGCCATCTTTATGTCTCCTTTGGAGAAATGTCTATTTAGGTCTTCTGCCCATTTTGATCGTAGTGTTAGTTTTTTTGATATTGAGCTGTATGAGCTGTTTGTATATTTTGGAAATTAAGCTCTTGTTGGTCACATCATTTGCAAATATTTTCTCCCACTCCATAGGTTGACTTTTGGTTTTGTTTATGGTTTCTTTTGCTGAGCAGAAGCTTATAAGTTTGATTAGGTCCCGTTCGTTTATTTTTGCTTTTACTTCTGTTGCCTTGGGAGACTGACCTAAGAAAACATTGCTACTATTTATGTCACAGAATGTTTTGCCTATGTTCTCTTCTAGGGGTTTTATGGTGTCTTGTCTTATGTTTAAATCTTCAAGCCATTTTGAGTTTATTTTTGTGTTTGGTGAGAGGGTGTGTTCTAACTTCATTGATTCACGTGTAGCTGTCCAGCTTTCCCAACACCACTTGCTGAAGAGACTGTCTTTTCTCTACTGTATATTCTTGCCTCCTTTGTTGAAGATGAATTAACCATAGATGTGCGTGGGTTTATTTCTGGGCTCTCTGTTCTGTTCTGTTGATCCATATGTCTGTTTTTGTGCCAATATCATGTGGTGGTGTTTTTTTTAAATAATTTTTTAACTATTTATTTATTTTTGGCTGCGTTAGGGTCTTCCTTGCTGCTCACGGACTTTCTCTAGTTGCAGTGAGCGGGGGTTACTCTTCATTGTGGTGCGCAGGCTTCTTATTGCAGGGCTTCTCTTGTTGCAGAGCACAGGCTCTAGGCATGTGGGCTTCAGTAGTTGTGGCTTGCAGGCTCTAGAGCACAGGCTCAGTAGTTGTGGCGCACGGGCTTAGTTGCTCTGCATCATGTGGGATCTTCCCGGACCAGGGCTCAAACCCATGTCCCCCGCATTGGCAGGCAGATTCTTAACCACTGTGCCACCAAGGAAGTCCCCATGCTGTTTTGATTACTGTAGTGTTGTAGTACTGTCTGAAATCCAGGAGGGTTATGAGCATAATATATGTTTTTTAATGTAAGAAATAATTATTGGAAAACCCCAGCAATATGGAACAATGATTATTCAAAACATAGCCTTTTCGAAAAAGAAGAACTTCTTTTGCTATCTGGGGAGACAATAGTTTGGTCTTTCATAGGAAAATTTTAATTTATTTTTCTATGTATTATTGAGTAATATTTTGAAATAAAATATGCATAAGTTTTTCTCCTTATGAATATAATCACTAACATTGAACCAATATTTTGGTCCAACATTTTAATAATTTATTTCATTTTTATTTCTATATTTTTTCATATGTCTATAAATTTAATATACCATTATATGTATATGTTGGAATAGACACAAATATGTGAATAGATTATAAAATCAAGCTTTTAATTTTAGCCTTAAGACACAGTGCTTAACTTCATGAGCATATCAAATACATCAAGGTATATTTTATGTAAAGTTTTCCATTATATTAAACTCTAACATATGTTATATGTTTCACAGTATGTATATCATATACACATACATACATGATATAGATGCATGTATATATATATATATACACATTTTATTATTTGTTTCTATGTATGTATTCTGTATGTATAGATATAGAATCATCCAAAAGCGGTTCACATTTTACATTTATTTTGTAAGAATAAAGGTCACTTAAGGCTAACATTAGTGATCAACTTTTGTATGTTTTTCCTACTTTGCTTATGTCCACATTAAGAATCAGGAAATATAATTTTACTGAATATAAGTCCTCTATCAGAATTCATGATATTAAACCCTTTATGAAAACAACCTCCATTTAAATTACGTTTAAAAGGAATTTTATACGTGTGTTCAGTAAAGGATTGAGGTTTGTTTGTTGCTCGTGACTCCTAAGAAGTAACCTCTAAGCTGTTGCAATGTCCTTCCTGATAAAAGTAACTTTATTTGATTGGGGCCCTGGTCCAAGACAGATAATCAAGGCTAACAGTGTGATTTATGGTGGAGGCTTTGGAACGCATGATACGGGCTCAGCCTCTGGAGGGGCTGGCGGCTATGGGCCATGTGTTCAGACATTCAGGGCAGCCCATGTGACCAAACTGCAATAAACACGCTGGACACTGGGCTTGGATAGGTCTCCTTAGTGGGCAGTACTCAATGTGTTTATCACACATTATTTCTGGGAGAAATAGGGATTGTCCACATGATTTTTCCTGGGAGAGAACAACTGGAAACTTGGGCCTCATTGCTTCTAGACCATGCCTTATGGGCCTCTTCCTGTGGTTAATTCTAATTTGTATCCCTTTGTTGTAATAATCCATAACCCAGAAAATAGTGACTTATGTGAGTTCTGTTCTTCTAGTGAATTACTGAACCTGAGAATGGTCTTGGGGTCCCCCAAACTTATCAGTGTTATAAGAAGTGAGAGTGGTTTTGAGGACCTATGAATTTTGAAATATTTAAAATCTAAAACATTTGTGAAAAAAGTGGTAACTTATCTGAGTCTTTAGACCAATGCAGGTCATTTAGAAAGATTAAAGCATGAGAGGTGTAACCCTGTTACTGTATAAATTAGAATTTTGCATTGATATTAATGTTATATTATAAACTATAGAAGAAGATATATAGCACATGATCTCTAAGCTTTTATTATTTTCTCGTTCTAATTAGTCCAAGGAATCATGCACTTTTTCAGGAATATTACACGAACCCTCATGATTTTCTAATATGATTTATAAACCTATAAATACATAAACTAAATTTTAAAGACTTTAAAATTCATCTTTATAAGTTCTTCCCTTGTTATTTGAACTAGAGATCTTATCAGTAGTAAACAGGGTTATGACTAGATTGCATTTCTCAGTTGTTTTTTTTTCTGTTTTTTCTTTTTTCTTAGCTCATACTTTTTTAAGCAAAAGAAGTTCAGTTTATTGGTTTTCACTTCTTTTTTTGAAACGCTGTTTATCTGAGATAGATATCCCTAGAATGCAAACATAATGACAGAGCTTTGATCAATAAGTCTCCAAAATTTCCCGAGTGGGGGAAAGAGTGGGAGATGGAGAAAAATGAAAAGTAACAGGAGAAGTAAGTGGGAGCTGACTTGAGACAAGTATTAAATTATCGTTGGGAAAACCTAATTCTGTTCCCTCTGCAAGGAGGAGAGAAAGATTAGATGCAGAAAACTGATGTTGACACAAACACATATACACACACACAAACAAATACGCACTCCCACACACACGAACGCAAGCCTTATTATAGATGGTTGAAATCAGGTGATTTCTCTGTTACATGAACTTCTGTTTTCAGACAGGAAAGACAGTCTCCTCAGGAAGACTGTTCCCTTGTATGCCTCGGAATAAAGTCTTTTTTACATCAAAAGTTCTTTAAAATCATGATTGTAATCTTAAATTGTCCTTGGGGAATATCATGGGCCAAATGTTTGTGTCCTCCCAAAATTCTTAGCTTGAAGTTGTAACCTACCCGCCACCCCCTGTGACTGTATCTGGACATGGAACCTCCAAAGAAGTAATAAGATTGAATGAGGACCTAAGGGTGGGACCCTGATTTTGTAGAATTAATGTCCTTGTAAGAAGGTTATCGGCCTAATAAGTAATCAGGATTCCACAATATCTTCTTTCCCTAAACCATGTTGTAAGATGATTAAATATTCTTCTCCACTACAACTGAGTAAACTGCAAAGGCTGTATACTCACAACCATCAGGAACTTAGACCCTTTGCAGGAAAGTGCGTAATCATTTCTGTGACTTACTCCTGAGTTCTGAGCATCTCCTTTGTCAGATTTTTCTAAGTGTTAAGTCAGTGTCTTCATGAAGCTTCATTGACACCAGAAAGTTATCTTTAATCCTACAGCATTAAGTTAAGCAAATGAGTATATTATTACATTTTCCAGCTTGGATTCAATAGCACTTCATGGATACAGAGACACTGCCCCGTTTAAGCTGAATTTCCATTCATCCATTTTCTTGTTACAATTTGTCTTTTCTTTAATCGTTTGCACATTTCCCCAAGATTTTTCTACAATCAGCAGCTGTGGGTGCTTTGGCAGTGGAAGAGGAAGAAATGCACTTGGACATCATGTGCTCCTCCTACTGCCCCAAGTACTCAGTGATGCCTTGACCTTGCTTTCCTTGGGTCTTTCCAGTTTGAAGAAGCAGGATCTCACAGGCTTACAGATTCTCTCTGGTGTCTCTTACCTTCCCCGCTTCCTATGCTGACTTTGTGATGAAGGCATATTTTGCAACTCCCAGAAGATACACTTCCTCCCTGTGAAACATTCTGGAAGATACAAAAACAACAACAACAACAAAAAACCCTGAGAAACAAAATCATTTCATTCAAACATACCTAGACTGATTTACTTATTCACTGGAAATAGTTTGCAGGTGTTCCTACCCTAGCACCTAGTACAAAACTCCTCAGGGGATCTTCCTGAATTGGGGTATCCCAGGTACCTCTAACCCCTGTACTGTAGGTACTCAGCCCTGATCCTTGATACCAAATGAGGAGCAAAAGGAAATTCAAGGTATCTTGGAGAAGAAACTCATCACCCCATAGTTACCCACGTGCCTCAAGACAAATAAATGCAAGATATTATTCTGGTATAAACTTTTGTATTTGATAGAAAAGGGGCAGTTGTTTGCTGGTTTGTTTAATCCAAGGAGGTTTTTGCTTTAAAACTTTGCACAGAGTTTTTCTTCCATTTACATTGCTTTCAAAATAGATGGAAATTTCCTTCCACAAAGCTGTCCTTAGTTTTTGAGGTTATCATTAGAAGTTTTCCATAAAGTGTGTGTGTGTTTAAATGAAACAACAGCTGTTCTTCTGTAAAAATTTAATCCCAAATAGTGAAGATTAAAAAGCTTACATTATGGAATATTTTCTAGCAGGCTATTTACAATATCGTAACAAAATTTTCTGTCAGTGGCTTATAAAATAATACTGGGCTTACAGAAAAAGGTTTCATACTGATGGATAAGAGATTCTTAGCAAAGTTTTGGTGATCGAAAATACTACTAGAAGTGTAGCAGGTATTAACTGGAACTGTATGTAGTTCAGGGGAGCTGACTAGAAAAGGCCAGTTTAAAGGAAAATAAATATTCTCTTATTTGGAAAAGCTTCTTATACCAAAAACTAACTGCTAAAATGAGTTACCTTGCTAGCTAAAGCATTGATACATTTCTTAAGTCTTTACGATTGTTGTTGGTTTAGTGAACAGGAGCACACCCTCAAAATTTTTCCCATTCTTGTCCATGCAAAAACAGTTTTTGTTTTCTTGAAAGTACTGCCAGCTGTCACTCTGAGGGACTATTAACATTCCGCCGGCAATATTTTCAACTATACTCAATCTCGTCAGAGGTTTCTAGTCTTTACCAAATTGCTTAGTGAAAAACATTATCACTTTCTCCCGTTGCGGAGCACAGGCTCCGGACGCGCAGGCTCAGCGGCCATGGCTCACGGGCCCAGCCGCTCCGCGGCATGTGGGATCTTCCCGGACCGGGGCACGAACCCGCGTCCCCTGCATCGGCAGGCGGACTCTCAACCACTGCGCCACCAGGGAAGCCCTCACTTTGTTTTTTTAACTTGCATATTTCTGATTATTAGTAGAGTTGATAAATTTCCGTATGTTATTGATCTTTAGAATTTCTCATCTGTGATTTACTTGTTCATATCTTTTATACATTTTTCCTATTAAGCTGTCTTTGTCTTGTTCATTTTTATATAGTTAAGTATTAATTCATCTATGTTTATATATCTATAGAACTATCTTTTCACTAGGTGGTTCTTGTCTTATTATTGCTTATCATGCATTTTTTCCTTATTTTTCAATGTTGATATCTCAGTTTCCTAAGTCTTCTTTTTTATGCCTTGTATTTGGTTTTAAAAGTTGACACTCGATAAAGAGGGTGTATCTTATTACCTACTGGGGCATATTATTTATTGTATATCTGCACACTAACAGTTACCTTTCTTTTGATGCACAGTTGGTTTTTTTCTTGGAATTATTAGTTTCATTTTCCCCCTTCTGTTTGTATTCCTGTTCCCAAGATATTGTCGCAATTTCATTTATCTAACTCCTAGATTTAATTATTTATTTAGCAATCATATTTTCAGTTTCCAAGAACTTTCTTTTTAATTTATTATGCAATTTTTTCCCTTAATATCTAAGATCTCCTCCTTTCCACAGCCTCTTGATATAATACATTAAGTCCCTCTGAGATACTTAATAGAGAATTTTTTGTTTGTCTTAGTTTGTTATTAAACTTTTTTTCTTTGAATCAGGTGTTTGATTTGAATTTTTAATCTTCTTTGGGGGAGAAAGGGGTAAGTTTCTTCCAAGTTACAGGCTTTCCTCAAACGGCCCCAGAGCCTTCTTGTCCAGACATATTTAAGAACAAGGTAATGTAAGGTTCACTGTGAGTTAAGTATACGGGTCAGGCTTACTGATTTACGTGCTTTCCTTCTGGGTGAAAATTTGGAGAAATTTCTATTTTCTGGAGTTCACTTATATAGAAAAGATCTGCATATTTCTCCCTAAGTACTATTTCTTGAGAGAATAATTTTTCAATTCTTGCCCGGGGAGGCAGATACCCAGTTGCTAAGGCTTTTGTGAAGTAGTGGGGTATACTATTTCTTACACACATTTTTAAAATTTCTCCCCCGAGTATATTAACTTGGTACCCAGCATATATTGATTCCACAGCCTCTCAGAGCTACAGTTCTATCTGAATTTTGGGGGATATACCTCCTCCAACTGGTTTCACCAGTTATTCTCCTCCATTTGTTATTCAAATTCTGGATATGTTTATCTCCTTCTCTAGATTTAGAGCTTGTTGGGGGAAAAAACAAAAAAGAAACAAAAACTTAAAAGTGCTTAAAAGAGCACTTAGGAGTGCTCCATAAATGTAGGATGAATGACCTAGTCATTTCTGTACTTTACTGAGGTCTCCCTGCATGGAGAATAGAGTTCAACCTCCTTTCATGCCTCAAGTGATACATGACCCAACTCCAGGACAGTGTAGTTACAGAGCATGAGACGCTGAGGTCAGAATTCTAGATCAATTCCCTATTCCTCCATGATAGCTGTCTCACCTATGACCAAGTTTTCACACCCATCTTATAGGGTGTCATAAAAATTTAATAAGGTAGTTGTTGCCGGATGTTTTTAAATTGCTTTTTCAAAGTAATGTCAAAAATGACATCATTTTGGCATTCAGGCAGTTTAGTTATTGATAAAACCTAACTTCTGTGCAGTGAAACAAGACACCAGATTGTGCAAAACATAATTGAAAAATACCAACGTAAGGGCTTCCCTGGCGGCGCAGTGGTTGAGAGTCCGCCTGCCGATGCAGGGGACACGGGTTCGTGCCCCGGTCTGGGAGGATCCCACGTGCCGCGAAGCGGCTGGGCCCGTGAGCCATGGCCGCTGAGCCTGCGGGTCCAGAGCCTGTGCTCCGCAATGGGAGAGGCCCGCGTACCGCAAAAAAACAAAACAAACAAAAAAAAACAACTCAAGAACTGTGTGAAAATAAAAATTTCCCATGAATTATCATTTATATTTAAAATTAGTCTGATTCCATGGCTATTATGGAAGATAAAAATAAATAGAATCAAAGGATTCTTAAGTAAATAGAAGGATAGAAATACTCAGTTTTCCTCCATCAAAGTTAAAATCGGAGGAGGAAATCTTTTAATGAAGCTCCAGTAAAATCACTGTTAGATGCTTACACTGAGGATATAAGACAGAGATGGAGACAGATGTATAGAGAGGGGACACACACACACACACACACACCACACTCCAGAGCAGATCTCTGTATTATGCTATTCCTTTCAAAAATTTGTGCTGTAGCATTATTCACTTTTTAGAAAGAATTACCGTATACATTTTCTAATTTCTGTTTATAATGTTTCTCAAATTCTTAGATAAGTTCAAGATAACTGTTAGTAAATTAAGATAAGTCACTCTTAACAGTTGGATCTTGTAGTATTTATTTTGCAGCCAAATTGACAGGATTTCTGTATTTCCAAGTATAAAGGTAGGGGGTTTTCCCCTTGATCAAGGTAGGGGGCCATTTGAAAATAATGAATAACACCTAGAAAAGCAAAAGTTAACTTTTTTGTACTGATAGTAAATGTTATTTTTTTAAAATTTGGTAGTAAATTAAGAATTGGCCAAAGATGGGGTGACAACAGCAATATTAGTAACATGTAAACCTAGTCACCAGATTCTGATTATTTGTGAACGTGATTATTCTGAAAGTACTAGGCAGGAGTAACTATAAAAACAATCAAAAGTTCAATGCAAATTACAATGTGAATATAAAATTTAAATGCTCTGTAGCTCTACTGAATTTTGAATATGAATGATGTCCATTTTCTTTTTTGTCATAAACATTTTAGTCCTTGTTGCAAACCTTCAAAGCCCATATCTTATGTATAAAGTTTTGCTCAAATGTCGGCAAGGTAAAGAACTAAACAGGCTAAGCAGTATCTGTGTCCGTTTCCTAGTGCCAGGTCACAATGTTGTAAATAATATTCTCTGCATTGTCTCTTTACTATCATTCTTTATAGAAACACTTAGTGATATAATGGAGCCATTAAACATTTGAGAACCTTTTTATATATATGAAATAAGTGTTTAAAAATATCTCCCCCCATTGAAAAGATCCAAATGAGAGCAGTAGGCTATTGAAAAAGGTCTCCTTTTCTGTTGCATTACTTATGACGATCCTTTAAACAAAATGAAGGAAAACATATAGGGATAAATTAGAGAAACAGTCGAGTCTGGTGTTTGCTTTGTGTACGTCATTCGGTCCAGGTGCTTTTGTTTGAGATTAACTTTGGGTCGGCTCAGGAAAGGTAAACACAGAGGAGAAATGCTGTCTACTCTTCCGTACGCTCGCTTGAGGGCAAACTAGCCTTTCACAGGAAGTGTGTGTATTGTTGTTCACTATTGTTTTTCCTGCCTCTGGCTTTATACCTAGTGCATGGTTATTATGTTATAGAGTAAAAACACAAAGTAACATACTAAGGGCATATATTTCTAACATTGTCCACTCATTTTAGGATAATATATTTTAAAGCTGTGTTGAGAATTACAGTATTATTCAAAGGAATCAATATTAAATATTAAAAGTATATATATATAATTTAAAAGAACAGAAAATATACGTGTGAATATATGTGCCAGGAATATATATTAAATACTAAAATTATATACAAATGCATTTAAAAGAATAGAAAATATATGTGTGAATACATAAATATATAAAGTATATATATTATAAGATATATAAAATAATAGGATATATGTGTGTATGAAAAAAATATAGAGAAAATGTTCTTGGTAAAATTTTTATTCATGGATACATACTAAAAATAAGATTTTTGCCTCCCTTTGCCATTCTTTTAAATCTTTTCTTCCAAAGTGAATCTTAACTGTGTACTATTAGACAAGAAAACCATGTCCTCCTCCGCTTTCTCCTCGTCATTTAAGAACTTCAGTGGGAAAGATTTGTTGCAAAGGCAGCCATACTATTGAAAAGTCTTGGACACATAAAAGTTGCTGGCGTAGATGACATAGTATCTTTTCCCTCTATGGACTTATTATTCTTTGGTTTAAAGTATGTTTGGTATGAACCAATAATAGACAATTTGTTGAAACCCCTTTCATTCCTTGCCATATTTATTGCAAACTGCCATTTCAGTGATCTTTTTACTGATACTTGTAATTCCATGTGTTGAAGTACCAACCAAGAGAAGTCATAAAATACGGCTGTTTTTGTTTTACATATGTATTTACTTATAAGTATTCTAGTTAGTAAACTATTGTATGAGGCACACACAGAGGTGTGACTAATAATCTGAATCTCAAGTTTACGTAGCCATTAATAAAAGTGTTCTCATGCATTGTTTTTTCTAATTTAAATAATTCTCATGTAGATGTCTAGATATCCATCTAGACATTTCCATTTTATCCTTTTGATATAATATCAGTTATTTGGATTTATTATAAAATGCTTTCTCCTTTTGATGCAAGATTCACTGTATTTTAAAAACATATATATGTATATATATTTTTTTACTTTCTAGGTAAATGTGGTCTTTCTTAGTCCAAATCTGTCGTATCTTCCTACATTGTGTTTTTTCCCCACTACCTTCAAGAATCTGATGCTATACCAATAAAACAGATCATCGTTCTGAAATGAACTTTATTTTTTATCAGTAATAGGAACACATTCACTTCCATCTACAGATGTTTATGAGCATTTCTATTTGATGTTATTTTAAAGAATGTTGCTTTCCTCATTGGTCGTGACAAAGGCTATACTACAGTCAAGGAACTTTTATGGACTTGATCTGGTGATACTGAAAGTGGCAAAAATAGTATGAAGAAACACTTTGACCATTTCCTTCACTTTTTACTTCAGCCTGAGGCAGTTTCTCCTGTGTAGGCACTGGATACAACAGAGACCCTCTGTTAATTCCTTGAAGTAGAAATAATTTGATGTGTTAGCAGATGGGATTGCTGTAGCTTCTTCAGTCATATTTCTTTATATCAGAGAGTAATTCCATTAAAGAAAATCTAGGATAGACTGAGCCAACAGATTTCTAGAGAGTTCAAGAGAGATAAAGTACCAGTCTGCTTTCTCCTAATTTCTTTGAAATCCAAATATATTATGCATGTGGGTCTTCTTTCCAATTATAAATGGAATACATTTTTATTATAAAATAATATTATATGTATATAGTATATATATAAACAAGCCACAAAATAAAAATGAAAGAAAGGCAAGGAAAAGGAGGAAACAAAAAATAGAAAAAGAAATAAAAATTCAAAAAAAGAACAGAAGAAGAATACAGATAACTGGACAGAGAGAGTGAGTGAAGGGAGGTGGGAGTCTGGCAGGAAGGAAAAAGGGAGTGAAGAAGAAAAATGCAGGAAAGAAAAGAGGAGAAAAAGTAGGAGGGAAGGAAGAAATAAGGAAAGAAGGTGCTCTTTATATATGTTGTGCGTTTTGTAAACCTGTGCGTCCGCTCCCAGAATTCCATCTGTTGTCACCCCAACGTTGATTGGGTTACTCATGGATACGACTGAATGTGTTGTTCCCACTAATCCCCAGATTCCTGCTCTTCAACCCCTATCATTTGTCCCCACTTTTTAAAAATAGTACTTGTCTTTGTATAGAAAGGTGGCAATTGTTAGTGGGGAGTATGCAGAACTAGAAGCATATATAGGAGGTTGGAAAGTACTGTTGTCTGTGTCTAAATGTAGCATCCATGGATTTAAAAGGACAAATGCTTCAATTATATGATGGATCCAGACCCTGGCATTAGAGCCAGGAAGATAAACAGAAGGCATATAATCTGTCACTGTGTTTCTGCCTTTTTTTTTTTTTTCTTTCTTAAGTCTTTAGTCACCTTCTAGAGGTGAAGCCAGGGTAAGCCATTCCCTGAAGAATCAACTTACAGCGGGTTCCACTGTAGCTGTCAGGCAGAAATGTCATTTTGAACAGTCTTAGGACTTTACTTGTGAGCATGCTTTATCATAATTCTGGCTTGCTCTTCTGGCTATAGAAATTTCTAGGTTTACCATAAATATGCAGTACCTATTTTTGCCTCCTTTAGCTGTCAGCTTCAACCTATCTCCTTCTTTTAAAAGTTTCGTAACTTAGATTTGTATATAGCACTGATTTGTTTTCAAGTCGATTTAAGAAATAAAATTTCATTTCATTCTCAAGCAACCCCTCAGATGTCAAAATTCATATCCCAATTTCAGAGACAAAGGAGCTGAAGCCAAAGAGATTAATTGCCTTTTCCTGGGTTACCTGGGCTAAAACTGGCAGAAATAAGATTGCAACTCAACCTTCCTGATGCCTTTGTTTGTGAAATGAAGTCTATTTCTGTTTTGTTTTGATTTTCACTTTGTAAGACAAGCATCTACAGGTGGAAAAGCAGGGTCTTTCTTACCTTCCCTTCCCCCTTGAAAATGCCTGGGGTCCTTCAGGGTTTATCAGCCCAACTGAATTAATGCCTTCAGTGCCCTGATGGAAATGATGTTTTCTCTCTCTTTCCACACCCAAGAGTTCGACTTACAACAGCAGCTTAGGTTGGAAGAGGACTCTGGCCACGAGGGGAACCAACGATTCCATTCATAAACCGTATTACCTGAGATCTCCTCTGAGTGCTCAGAGAAACCTAGGGTCCCAATCACTGAAATAAATGGCCATTTGATTTATTACTTCCCCATTTTTTTACTCACTTATGCATTCATTTAATTGTCTTTGTTGAGCTGCTGCTTCCTGCTAGGTGACAGGTCAGCTTTCCCAACCCAGCTAATACACAGTGAGGTAGCACCCCAGATTTCAGGAAGATTTGCCACCAAATGACAAGATTTTTTTTTTCTGAAATAAAATTAAGATGGAAAAAAATGTTTAAAACTACATAACTAGGGAAAAAATTCATTATGTAGCCCTTAGCAATACTTGGACTGTGGGAGACTCCATTTTAAGAGATGGTTGAATTCTCCTTCCAATTTGTAAGACATTCCTACCCATCGCTGTGGTCAAGGCTTTCTGCTGATGAATGAATCTGACTTATACATGCCTGGCTAGGTAAGCTTTTTTTTGTTAAATGATTCATTAAACTCAGTCAATCCAGAAAGAGGAGCTAGTTAGAGGAGCTACAGTATTTCATGCTTGCTCGTTAAACTCTTCACATAATGAGCAGAGTTTCACAACTTTTGACTCTACTGCCACTAGCAGTACAATACTTTGCTGAGATATGGTTGGTACAGTTTTCTGTTTCTGGAACATGGTTGCTGTAGATGGAAAAAACTGCTGGCCAAGATGTCACATACGCTCCATTATCTCAAGTGAATACCTTCTGAGCCTCAAACATTATTCTGTTTTGACAACTTTACTATATTTCTTTCTCATGTAGTTGTTTGCAATCCATTCTGACAAAAAAAGCTCAGCGCTTTAAAAAAACATGTATGTTTGCGTAAGAATGCTTTCTACTTTCTGAAAGAAGGAACTGCATCCACAGTTCTTATATGCGCCTGTGTTTTCATGTGTTTCTGCTTTACATTAATCCATATCCCTGCGAAATATAAGTTCAACTTGAGCATAGAAGTTATTTGGAATTACATATTTGTATTAGGTGTAATACATACATTTTGGAAATTTTGCGTATTTAAAAACATATTTAAAACATACTGAGGGTAAAATGCAGCCACAAACAAATCATGACATTACAAAATGTCATTTAATTTGGCTCTTGGTAGGTTGGAATTTCATGTAAGGCTCTCCCACTGATTTAATCTAGGATTTTAGCAAAGTTAAGTACAATTACAACTCTGAGTTTTCCTATTGACAAATGAGGCAAATCGTCCACCAATATACCGTAGGGTTATTCCCACAGCAGATGAGTTATTCTGAGTAATGTATTATAATCTTTGTTACCTATTCAATGAAGTGATATCTCCAAGTATGTTTTTCATATTACAATGGGCTCACTGTATTCTCTTAAAAAAAAAGCATATTATTTACATGCATTTCTATCAGACCATTTCTACCATAGTCTATGCAGTTCAAAATTTCAGAGAATAGGAAATACCTTCTTTCTTTCAAAGTCTTTGTGTTAGTTGCACTGTTGGGAGCTCCACCTTTTTACGACAGGAGATTTTGAGCTTTGTTTATTTGGTCTTGGATAGAAACTAAAAGATGACTTTATATGGAATTACTGAATCTCCCTGATTCACCTTCTGAATTGAGGTATTCTGTGCTGTTGTAGGAACTTGTGGCCAGTATTACTGGGTGATTTTTTGTGTGTGTGTGTGGTATGCAGGCCTCTCACTGTTGTGGCCTCTCCCGTTGCGGAGCACAGGCTCCGGATGCACAGGCTCAGCGGCCATGGCTCATGGGCCCACCCGCTCCGCTGCATGTGGGATCTTCCCAGACCGGGGCACGAACCCGCGTCCCCTGCATCAGCATGTAGACTCTCAACCACTGCGCCGCCAGGGAAGCCCTTTTTTTTTTTTTTTTTTAAACAATGTAGGATTTTTTCTTTTATTTTAAACATTTGCCCATAATATTTATGCTTTATGCATTCTATTTTTTGCTTTCCATTTATATAAATACATTTCTGAAAGGTCTGAAGAAATAAGAGATGCAACCTTTGGTCAATTTTAGGTATATTCTCTAATGTAAGCAACCCAACAGTATTTCTATTTGATTTTAATAATTTTGAAGTTTACTTATTTGCTGAGTATTTTCCAGTTGATCTCTTTTGATCTCCACCCCTTCCTCTCAATCTCTCTTTCTCTTTTTTCCTTGCCCAACTTTTTCTGGGTGGTATTTTATGTCTTAGATTTCTGACGTTCAGGGGAGGAGTCTGAGTTTCCTCCCCGCTTTTGTTAATGGTTAGATAAGGATGTCAACATGATTTTTACTTGCCATGTTGAAGGCCTTTTGCAATGCCTGTTGGCACTACAGGTGATTGATTGTCGGCAGGCAGCTGGTCTGATGCCCAAAGCATTAGATGACGGGTCAGGACACCTGACTCATTATGTGTGATACCAAGCCCCCGCGTTTAGGACCATAATTGTACCTATTCTCTGTGCATTATTTATCTCATCTGTGAGGTTAAACGTTTGGAAATAATTGAATATATCCCTTCACCTCTAAGATTGCATAGTCTCTTCTAAGAAACACTGTCAGCTTACTATAGCTATTACTTCTGTCAAGAGAAAATTCAGAGAGCTTTACTTGATACGAATATTTTATTGAACAAGGAACAAAGTGTTCACGACCAGGGAGACCTCAGAGGAAAGTGGTTAGAAGTTCAGCTGTCTGCAGCACGGCTCAGTTTATGAAGCGTGGCCCCCTGAGAGATGAGTTGCTTTTCCCAGCCAAGCCCTGTCTTGTGCTGATAGCAGATGGCCCTCTTGCTGGATGGGATGTTTTGCTTTCTGATAGTATCAGGGTAGAAAGTATGTGGACAGTGTTGGAAGCATGAAGACAATGTTCTTAAGAGTTTTCCCTTGTCTCAGCTCTAGTTCCACATTCGCAGCAAAGTAACCGCAGAGAAATTGCACCATTTCAGGAGTGTAGCCATTCAGGGGGTTCAGCCTGCTTCAGGGAGGTGACAACAAAAAACAACAACAGGGGCTTCCCTGGTGGCACAGTGGTTGAGAGTCCGCCTGCCGATGCGGGGGACACGGGTTCGTGCCCCAGTCCGGGAGGATCCCACATGCCGCGGAGCGGCTGGGTCCGTGAGCCATGGCCGCTGAGCCTGTGCGTCCGGAGCCTGTGCGTCCGGAGCCTGTGCTCCACAGCAGGAGAGGCCACAATAGTGAGAGGCCCGCGTACCGCAAAACAACAACAACAACAAAACATAGGCACATGCGGGAGAGCAAGGGGATTGAGCGTCTCTCCAGTTGTCTTACTGAAATCTGTGTCTTAGGGGATGACTCTACAGTATATTTGGGAACTTTATATGTTGTACTCTTAGATTAATTGTAACCCCATGCCAGTGAAGCACTTAGCTTGCCATTGTTAAAATAGGGAGTACACATCGCAAGTTTCTAATATTTTGAACAAGTTAAATTGCCTAAGCTCACAAAAAAGAAGTGTTGCACATGTTGTTGGTCTGTCTGTACTCCAGAGTAAGCGCACTCTTTCCCATCGTGGTTGGTTACCAGAAACCAACATTCCTTTCATTGCATCACTGGCTTGTTTGTAGCTGATTAGTTAGGAAGCTCATGCTAACATGGAGAAAGCCTAAGTTTTATTTAAGGTCAGAGTTAGCATTCTGGGGACATCAGGACAGTTTAAAGCTTGGGTATTATGACTCAGTGTTTGGCTTAGGAGTATATCCAAACTGTGGCCTCTGTTTTGGTCTTTCTTTCACATTTGCTATATAGGAGCTCTATGAAGGGGGAAAAAAAAAAACTGCAGTAGAAAAGAATTTGTGACTTGCCAGGTGCAGGTGACTAGATAATTCCACAGATGGCATATGTTGAGACAATTCTCAGAGCTACATGTTCTGAGACTAAACTGAACTTCACTGGCCATTTCCATCAGAGCTCTTGGGTGACCAGGTGCATTGTCAATGAGCAGTAATGTTTTGAAAGGAAACCTTTCTCCTGAGTAGTAGATCTGGACAGTGGGCTTAAAATATTTAGAAAACCATGTTGTAAAAAGATGTGCTGTCATCCTGGCTTTGTTGTTCCATTGATAGAGCATAGGCAGAGTAGGTTTAGCATAATTCTTAAGAGCCCGAGAATTTTTGGAATGGGAAATGAGGATTTGCTCCAGTGTAAAGTCACCAGCTGCAGTAGCCCCTAACAAGAGAGTCAGCTTGTCTTTTTTTTTTTTTTAACATCTTTATTGGAGTATAATTGCTTTACAATGGTGTGTTAGTTTCTGCTTTATAACAAAGTGAATCAGTTATACATATACATATGTTCCCATATCTCTTCCCTCTTGCGTCTCCCTCCCTCCCACCCTCCCTATCCCACCCCTCCAGGCGGTCACAAAGCACCGAGCTGATCTCCCTGTGCTATGCGGCTGCTTCCCACTAGCTATGTACCTTACGTTTGGTAGTGTATAGATGTCCATGCCTCTCTCTCGCTTTGTCACAGCTCACCCTTCCCCCTCCCCATATCCTCAAGTCCGTTCTCTAGTAGGTCTGTGTCTTTATTCCTGTTCAGCTTGTCTTTTGAAGCTTTGAATGCAGGCATTGACTTCTTCTCTCTCGCTACGTAAGCTCTAGATGGCATCTTCTTCCAGTATAAGGCCATTTCCTCTACATGGCAAACCTATTGTTCAGTTTAACCGCCTTAATTAATGATCTTAAGTCAGATTTTGTGGATAGCTTGCTGCAGTTTCTGCCTCGGCACTTGCCGCTTCATCTTACACTTCCATGTTATGGAGACGGCTTCTCTTAAACATTATGAACCAACCTCTGCCAGCTTCGAACTTTCCTTATGCGGCTTCCTCACCCCTCTCAGCCTCCACGGAATTGAAGAGAGTTAGGGCCTTGTCCTGGGTTGGGTTTGGGCTTAAGGAAATACTGTGGCTCACTTGATCTTCTAACTAAACCGCTCAAATTTTCTCCATATTGGCAGTAAGGCGGTTTTGCTTTCTTATCTTTTTTTTTTTGCGGCACGCGGGCCTCTCACTGTTGTGGCCTCTCCCGCCGCGGAGCACAGGCTCTGGATGCGCAGGCTCAGCGGCCATGGCTCACGGGCCCAGCCGCTCCGCGGCATGTGGGATCTTCCCGGAGCGGGGCACAAACCCGTGTCCCCTGCATCGGCAGGCGGACTCTCAACCACTGCGCCACCAGGGAAGCCCAACTTCCTTATCATTTATGTGTTCACTGCATTAGCACTTTTTCCTGCAAGAACTTTTCCTTTGTATTCACAACTTTGCTAAATGTTTGGTGCAAAAGGCCCAACTTTTGGCCTATCTGGGCTTTTGACCTGCCTTCCGCACTAAACTGAATCATTTGTTGGTTAAAGTGAAAGAAGTACAACTCTTCCTTTCATTTGAATATATATAAGCCATTGTAGGGTTTCTAATTGTCCTAGTTTAAATATGACTGTGTCTCAGGGAATAGGGAGGCCCGAGGGGAGGGAGAGAGATGGGGGGACACTGCTGGTCATGGAGTGGTCAGAACATACACGGTATCTATCAGTTAAGTTCTCTGTCTTATATGGGCACAGTACGTGGCACCCCGAACAATTTCAATAGTAACATCAAAGATCACGGATCACAGATCACCGTAACAAATATGATAATGAAAAAGTTTGAAATATTTCAGGAATTACCAAAATTTGACAGGGAGACACTAAGTAAGCAAATGCTATTGGAAAAATGGCTCCAGTAGATTTGCTCAACACAGTGCTGCCCCAAACCTTCAATTTAAAAAAAAAAAAAGGCAATATCTGAAGTGCAATAAGGAGAAGCACAAAGAAATGAGGTATGCGTACATTTTATTTTAAAAAAGTCATTGGCACAGAAAATTAAAGAGAAGTGGGGACCAAAAATAGCACAAAAGATTATCATATAAAAAAAGCAGTGCTATAAAATAACTGTCTCAAAATTGTACTTAACTTTAGCTTCAAATAACCATAAAATCTAGTCGGAGTTGCTTCAATTATCTTTAATATTTCTCATAAAGTACTGTTATTTTATAGAAGAATATTATTCATTATTCTTTATAGATGAATAAGAATTGTAGGGAAGTATATAAATACTGAATTATCTTCCATGACTGATGGTGAAATTTATCAGTGGAATTCTCCGGAATATTTGCCAATCAACTTCTTTTTCACTCAGAGAATAGGCTCTGTCTTTTAGAAAATGAATCACAGAAGGCTTTCACCTACAGGCTTCTTAACACTTTAACAAACATAATTTGAGATGGTTATAAGTAGATTAAGACATTCACAAAAATGACATGAACGTGCCATTGATTAAGAATAAACAGAAGATAAGAGATAAAACTTTATATTTACAATTAAAATGTTTATGTTATTGTCTGTCATGCCATTTCTATCAAAAGTGGCTGGCAGTTATACCAGAGAGAGAAAATGAATTTTATGTCTGAAAGAACTGCTTATTAAGATTTTGAGCAAAGCGTTCTGTGCAGACAGAAGGAGCAACTGTCAAAATAGATAACTGAGGTTATTGTTGCTACAATGTGCCGCTCACAGATGCCAATCACTTATTACTGTCTATAGAGGAATGTAGCTTTTTACAGCAAAAATAAAGATTGAACGTTCTGTGCATTGAACGTCTAGCATTTCTGGATTAATAAAATTCACTGTTTGTAGTTTAAACAGATCGTGATTAAAACACACTCATTTTTCTCATTCTCAAAACCAGTCTTTCCCTCTTACAAAATTTAAGCATCCGAAGGGGATTGGACACGGTGAGATAAGATCTGAGAGCTCGCTGAAAAAGAGCTTTATTTGCATTGTATCTTTGCTCTTTTTACAGTGTGATAACATTTTTAAAAAAGTGTTCTAGGCAGTCATCTGTCTGCCTGCCTTTCTATTGATATTTTGCCTCTCCCAGAGACGGTACATATAGGTAGGGATATATTGTTGTGTGTGTAAGTCCTTAGGCTTTTGTTCATCGTGATAGCATTGTGTCGTGGGTTCCATGAAGACTGCAGGATTTATATCCAAAAACATACTTGCAAATGTACATGACTTTCCACTGCAGAGGCTGACCTCAGTTTTCTTTATGTCCTTTTATTCAGTAGTAGTTTGGCTGGATTCTCATCTGTGTTGCCCTTAAGAGCCTCCTAGTCTATTCGCCGTAACTATATATCCCTGTAAGGGCCTGACCATTCCAAACTGACTGCCGTCCCAAATTTGCCATCCCCCTGTGGTAGTTACATCTGCCTTCCCTCTGCCCCTCCGGGACCTATTAATTCTACGATGATAGGCCAGCTTTGTAACATCATTTACTACCATAAGCCCTAACCTAAAGAAGATGACAATCTATTGACTTAATCAACATTGGGAGATTAGGACTGACATATATACACTACCATGTGTAAAATAGAGAGCTAGTGGGAACTGGCTGTTACAGCACAGGGAACTCAGCTCAGTGCTCTGTGATGACCTAGATGGGTGGGATGGGGGGAGGGAGGGAGGTCTAAGAGGGAGGGGATATAGGTATACATAGAGCTGATTCACTTCATGGTACAGCAGAAACCAACACAGCATTGTAAAGCAATTATACTCCAATAAAAAGTAAAACAAAACAAAACAAAAACAATACCTCTTACGAGCCTATTTCTTAGGCACGCTCAGAAAGTCCAGAGGAACCAAGACAGTTCGGATTCTCTGTAGCTAACCCCACTTCAAGTGTCAGGACGACTCCTTCTCTGTCAGCCCTGACTGTGGCACGGGAGACTTGCTGAGCCTGAGAATGTGGCCATCTCTGAAACCTGACCATTCATTCCCCTGAGTCCTGTGCCTGCTTCTGCTCTATCTCCAGCGCCAGGTAATGGGAGTCTCTTGAGATGTGTCCACAGAGCCCTCTTCCTGTACAGCTTGCTTTAAGGCGGTAGTAACCTGGCCCGAAACTCTCAGCTACTCCTGATAATGCATCAGTGACATTCATCGAGGACCACTTAGTTGCACAGTCCTTACCAGCGCTAAGTAGTTTATTCCTCTCAAATGCCAAAGAGATTGCCCCGGCCCATGCATCCCCTCTGCCCTGTCACGCCCCAGTCCCCGACAGCGTCGAAGACGCAGGCAGTGGGGGCCCCTGGGCTGCTGAGGCTGCTAGAAGGGCCTTCACCCGGCTGCTGTGGGGTTGGGTGCCTCACCTGGCCCAGATGCCATGCCTTCCCACTCTTCTTACTTAGTTCTGCAGATTTTGTTCAAATAAGTGCCTCTCAGTTTGTTGTAAGCAAGCCTTGCCGTCTCCGCGGGTTTTGAAGATTGTCTTTCCTAGTTTTGACCAGTGAGATAGAATCCTTCTGGGTCAGAGCTTTATTTCCTCACGCCAAACCCTGACTCACCTTCCTCCCTGCTGTGTCAGCCACCCCACCAAACTCCTCTGTGTTTCACTAACTACACTTGAACCTGTACCCTTCTTTGGGGGATGACTTTGAGCCACCAGAGACCCTCGACTGTATGGAGGGTCAGAAGTGCCTGGGATTGTGTGTCACCTCCCTGCTCCTGAGGCAGCCTCTCACTGATAGTCCATGATTTGGAGGATAAACCCCCTGCTCATTTGTCTCAGAGCAGAGCAAACTCAGAGGCATGATTCACAGTCTAGATCTCTGCACAGCCTCGGGCAGGCAGGGCACCTCCTACTTGCCTATCCTGTTGCCTGTCCACTTGCTAGTGCCTCCTGGGAGCACTTCTTAATAAATCACTTGCATTTGAATTCTCAGCTCAGTATCTGACTCTGAGAGAACCTGAAATAAGAAAAATATTTTTTATCACATGCCTATGACTCTGCAAGAGCGGCCACCGACAGAAAGCAACGAGTCCATAAAAGAAAAGGGCTGTGACAATAAAAGCGACAGAACCCAGTATTAAAGTCTTAGTACAGAATTTCACTTCAAGAGGAAATAAACAGAAGTCATTCAGTGATTCAACTGTGGATCAAGTTTTGGTCTACAGGAAGTCCATTTTGTTGTACAATAATGACATAGCAGTTCGCCCTTGTACATGATTTAAAGAGAAGATGGAGATGGGGGAGCCCTACTTATGACTGAATTCAGATCATTCGGTTTATGTGACTGTATAACACAGATCCTTTTAGCCACTGTGTAGACGAGAGAAGCCAGTGAAAATAGGGTAACAGAAGAAATAGTCACAGATTTTAGGGCTTTTGTTTTCTGTTGATTTTTTTTTTTTTTTTGGTAATAAACCTCTCAGATTATCCTTTGTCAGCCAAAGCCTGGCAAGTATATATAGCACTTTATACCACAACACAGAGTAGAAAGAATAAGCCAGTCCCAAGTATTCATGAGCCGTTGCAACAACAACATTTTTCAGATTGGGTAAGAGAGAAGGAATGTGGGGTTGCTGTATTTTCAACAGTGTTCACAAGTAAGATGATAACTGAGTCTCTTGTTGATGAACAAACTGAGTTAAATTTTGAGTAATTGTATATGGAGCTGTAGATAAGTCTCTCCTGTTACAACATCATTCAAGTAATATGGTGCATTCTTGCATAACTTTCCCCAGGTATTGATTTTTCAAGAAGACACCCCAGGATTATGTAGATGTGAGTTTAATTAATGTAATTCATCATTAACTCCCTAGTTAGCATGAGAATTCGGCATATTTCTCCCGTTATTACAAAGTTCCCGATTTTGTGTCGGTTTGACCTAGTTTACAATTGCTTAGTATTGGAGAATCATGCCACTTTTGCTTACACATTGCCCTTCTAACTTTTGAGATGCTCATGCTGCAGTCTCCCAGGGAATTCTCCCTTATCCTGGGCCACAGCACCAGGCATTGTCTGTCTCAGCAATCAGTTGGCCTGACTTACTCAGAACCCTGTAGTTCACCCGCAGATGAATCACTAGGGGAAGAAAATACTCTTCTTATCACTTGTAGTCACACCCTTTTTCATCCTGTTTTCTTAAAGTCCTTTCTTTTTTCCTTGATGTCTCACACCCTCTCCCTTCCAGGCAGGCAAAGCATTGTTCTAGCTTCCTGTAGAAACGTTTTCTCTTCAACCATTCCCCGGGATTGTCTCCTCGTGCGTCTTCCGGAATATGTCATCAGCTACTCGTTCTTTACTGTAAGATTATATAAGAAGGTGACAACTCGACATTAATTACCACGCTGCCTGAGTGAGCTGGTGCATTACTGGAGAAGCAATAAATGATACCCAGTTTGACAGTGGAAAAAGAGAAGGCTCTATATGCAACTGAAGTAAAGGCCTTTCCCAAGCTAACTCTAATTAGGGTTACATTAATTTTCTAATAAGGATAGTTTGTCATTAACCTACCACATCACTAGAACTGTGAATATTGTAGTATTTTATATCTAGTATGTATACATACGTATGTATATGTAGATTTATGTTTCAAGTAACTATTCTGTGAACCATGTATGTTTCAGTCAGAAAATTAATATCAGTAATTCTCCATTCTTTTTACGTCCTTGCAGTTGTACTGTGTAAGTACGAGCTCATCACGTCTTGATAAAACAAGGTACATAACTGGATGGGTCCAAAAAGCAATTGTAGTCAAGTTGCCGTCTGACTTCTGCACCTGCAATTAATTTGGCGGGTTTGGACCTTGGTTTCTCTATTGCCATCTAAAAACTTTTCATCAAGCCTCATTATCCTTGAGCAGATGACACCGCTGACCATCTCTTTAAATTTTTTTTTCTTTGTTGGATTTTGAAAAATCACTTCATCCTGATTCTTCTATGTTACTGGCCATTTCTGGATCTTCCTGCGTCTCTCACTTATTATTCTGATTTTACTCTAAATTCCCCAGGATTCTCTATTCATGACTCTCTTTTCAGATAGATTTTCTTTCAGTTGAAAATGGCTCTTCAACTGGCTTGTACAAAAAGATAATTTATTGGCTCAAATCACAGAATAGTCTAGCGGTAGGCTGGGTTCCCCTTTAATACTCACAAATATGTCACCAAGATACAGTTATGCTTTCTCTCCAGGATCAACTCAATTCTCCTCCATGTGTAGGATTCATTTTTACAAAACTATGCTAGCAAAGAAGCAGACAGGAGCAGAGCCACACTGCCTGCTTGCAAATGCAAATCTAAGGGAAAACTCACTGGTCACTTTCTGTGAAGCCCCAGTGTCAATGTTTAGCAACATGATGGCTCTGGTGGTTCAAAGTCCTATCCAGAGGCCAATGACAATGCGTGAGGTACGCCGACTACCATGGGTCAGTGGGCATTTTAAGCAGGACAATTTTTTGTATAGAAATGTCTGGGCATTGGATGGCGTTTATACCTTACCCTTGGGAAATACTATTAGTAGCATCCCCTCCTCCAAACACCTCACGCACAACCAGTTGTCTCCAGGGGGTCAGTAAGAATACCACCCAAAATAGAGAGCTACTGGTTTAGACCATCCGGGACCCATCTCTGAATGGGGTGGCATCTACCTGACCTGATGTCATGGACTCAGAGTGCAGGAGAATACATTTCTAATAGGAAATTTATGTTTACTATTTAATGAGAAAACCGTGAATAAATGTTGTGAATGATGTTACTGTAGGCTTTTTCAATTTCGATACCCTCTTTCTAGTTAATGTCATCCCTGAGATTTGAATGATCAATGTCAGGCTGATGGCCTCTAATTCAGTCACTACAGCAACATTTGTCTGCTGAGATTCCAGTCATTACGTATAAATTAAACTCATCTGTTACTGCAATCTCTGTAGGATCAAGTCCTGAGTTTATCCTTTACTCTTCATTCCAAATGTGTTCTTCCATTTTAATTCACCTTCTATTAACAATTCCATGGCTTCAGCACATTCTGTACCTCCCACATCGTTACACACCAAGTCATATTGATTATGATTCCTTAAATATTGTCATAATCCATTCCTGCCACTCACTCTTTATTGAAATATCTTGAATTATCAAAAATGTAAGTGTATTACTAGAAGAAGGATTTTTCTGACTCATTCTGATAACTTTCCGTCCATCCACTGTAAAACTACCAAGGTATTCTTTCAAAAATCAAATATGATTATTTTTCTACATTCAGTGATTCCTGATCCTTTCTAGGAGAAGTTGACAAACTACAGCCTGCGGATTAAATCCATCTCGCTGCCTGTTTTGGTAAATTAAGTTTTATTGGGACACAGTCTTCACATTCATTTACACATTGTCTATGGCTGCTTTATAAGGGCCGAGTTGTGTGTTCACAGTTGTCCTACTAGAATAGAATTCCAGCCCATTAGCATGCCATATAATTCCTGTAACATTTTGCTTCAATTATCATATCCTTAGCTATACATTTAAAACCATTCCACTCTACTCTGTC
Source organism: Delphinapterus leucas (assembly GCF_059928025.1). Taxonomy (NCBI): domain Eukaryota; kingdom Metazoa; phylum Chordata; class Mammalia; order Artiodactyla; family Monodontidae; genus Delphinapterus; species Delphinapterus leucas. The sequence continues at coordinate 83,158,991 of NC_143142.1, forward strand.
CTACCAGATTCTGTAAGTTCACTGAATCCAGAATGCTATGCAACAAGCTTTTTCTGTAGCACGTGCTCTTTGCTCCGTTCAACCCAAAGCACACTCTTCTAATCTTGTCCAACTCTAATTTCACTTCATCCCTAAAAATTCATTCAAGCATAACATCTTCCAGGAAGTTTTCCTTGATCCCAAGTGAATAGATCTGGTAATTTCATTCCTGCCTCACTTCTTCACCTAGACTTTATTCTATTATTGTAATTATATATTCTGTTTATAAAAATACAGTTTTGCATGCTGTAAAACTTAAAGATTGAGACTGTGCCTTACCTATATAATTATTTAATCCTCCGAAACATATTCTTTCATGTGGCAGGTTCATAATAAATATTGCGTGAGTAAATAACTGAATCATTTAAAATTCCTAATTGGGGATATCAAATACACATCATCTCTTATGCGGTGATGACTTAACAAAGCCTAATTCTGCTTGCACACACCACATTTTACACTGAATATTACCTATGGAGTTCCCTATGGTACCTGGTCTTAAAAGGAATTCAGCTCTAATGATCGTGTTAGCCTCCACTTACTATGAAGAATTAAGTTTGGGTGGGAGAACGGGATCGTTGTTGAAGCTGAGGAATTGCTGTCCTAGGTTGTTATTCTCTTAGGAAGCTGACACGATTCCAGGTATGTTCAGTTGAGATGCAATTAGAGTACTATAGTCTTTTTAGCAATACAAATCTTAGCGTAATTTAATAAACTAGCAGCTAATGCTCAAGGTTTACAATTATAATGCTGATAATAACGCTCTCCAACACAGTAAAAATGGCTTTTGAAAGTAATGTAATTTCTACAATTGTTTACTTATAAAATGCGAATCCCATAGTCACTGATAACTCTTTGGCAGCCCCTGCTCTGCCTTCCAGGATGGCCCAGCTGCATCCAGAGATGTATGCCACTCACTTCATTGAGCCTTTCCTGACAAGGACTTTGCAACTTCTACGTCATCTTGGGTAAATTATAGTCAGTTTACTCACTCAGATAACAGGAAATCTTGTACTTGTGGAAAGTCTCTCTTACGTGGTTTTGACCTGGAAGAAATGAAGTCCTGGATTTCACATTGCCCTTAAGTGAGGGCGCTCACTCTGCCTCTGTTCACTGTTGGCCCAATTAGGAGAAAGACTTTGACTTGAGCCCTAGTGCACGTCTGTTGTTTTTCTCTGTAGTCTCCTCTCTGAAGCCTGGAGAGCTGCCCCAATGCCAGTTCTCTCTACGTGTGGTCGGATTTTATGTTTCATCGTCCTTTGGACGGGAGCCTTCCTCTGTTTCCAGTCCTTGTTTGGCATAATGACTGTTATGTACAGATATCTTTGAAACATGGCCCATATATTTGGGAGCTCAGTATTAAATTCTCCATATCTATGCGTTGTCCTGTCATTGGACTTTCATCGCTAAATATTCCTTAAATCATTATTGAGGTGGTTAGGCCAGTTGACACAACGTCAGACATACTTATGTAGTTTCTCTGATTCCAGTGTTGTAACCTGATCGGTTCTCCAAACTCAGTTTGATCAAGCTGGATCACTGCATCTTCTGATTTAGAACCAAGTCTTTTGGAGTGTCTCACAGCCAATAAACCTAAGCCTAAGATTTGTCATAAAATATGTGCTGGGGCTCCAGGGGGAAATAAAAAAAGATGAGTAATACTTGGTTTTCATTCACAAAATATTTTTACCCTAGTAGAGAAGGGTGTCAAGGAAATGATTATATGTATCGCAAAGTACAAATAATTGAGTGCTAAATACAGCTATACATGAAATACAGTACAAGTTTATACAAGAGACTATTTCTTACAAATGGGATATGGGGAATATTTATCATAGACATTTGACTTACAGAATAAACAATAATTTTGTGCATGTGTATATATATAATATATATTGAGAATTAATGGAAGAACATTGTGTTATGAGGAAAGATCTTGTAAAAACATGTACAAATATAAAATAGTGTAACAAATTTGGCATCAAGACATATATATGATAGAAAAGGACAGATTCGGGATGGATTAAATGGGGAAAATTAGACTTAGTAAAACGGTGATTAATGCTGAGCTAGTATATGTAATAGATGCTTTGGGCTGAAGGAGGATGTATTTTTTTTCAAGAGGGAATTTTTATTTCACAGCAGCAAAATAGGCCAGTGATGCCTGTAAGTTTTCTGGTTTGTGAAGTTGGCATGACGGTCAGATCTTAAGTATTACAAACATTCCTCTTTGGTGATCCAAGAAAAACAAATCCTAAAAAGAGTCTAGGAAAAAGATAGTAGTCTAAGAAAATACTTCAGCAATTTTTTTTTTTACTTTTAATTAAAAAATACTGCATAGCACATATATCAAGTATTAAGGATTTATACAGCATGTTGAAATTGAGAATAACTGACAGTATACAGTTTTCTTTGTCATGATTAGGCTTCCCGGTTACACTTTCTAGACTTTTCAAGTCTCCATTGCCTCTAAGCACCATCCTGTCATGTGATTATATGAAAAACATTCCACCTGATGTGAAGTGCAAGGCCTGTCCTGACACTGTTACTTCCCTTGCACTTCCTCTCAAAGTAAGGAGACGTTTGCCTCCGGTTTAATGCATAGGACTACTCAGGCTGAATTATATTAACATGCAAAACCAGTTAGTCAGATAGCTGAGATGAGCAGACTTAATTTCCCCTAGCAATTTTTGTTTTTAGAAGGTAGGTGTTTAATTTGAAATGAAATCTGTAATTGGTTGTAACATCGTGCTGGGGGTGTTATTACTCCCATGAACCCAGTAGCTTTGGCTGTGTGGCCCTTTGGGGTACAACTTAACTTCGGGAAGATAACTTCACTGCTGCACAGCTGCTCAGCGCCACTAATATTCTAGATTTGAAATAATTGTGTCTTATAATATTAGTGTATTTGTATGTGCTGGAATACATCAAGGCTTTATTTTCCACTAGTTGTGCCACCCCTTAGAGAAGCCAAAGAAAATGCTTGGGGGTTGGCATTGTTCTGATGAAATGCTGATGGACTAGACTCTACCGAACAGAACATTGATCTCTTTCCTTGGGGCATTTTAAAAAATTCCCTTCTGACAGTGGTTCACTCATGATTTGTAAAAATCGACAAAGATTTACAATGTCTATTTACGGTATGAAAATGTTGCTACTTCAAAGTGAACAGGAGATTCTTGGATGGACCAAATCCTTTGAGGCCAGAATTAAAAGTAGCCCCTTTGGAAACATTCCCATCACTAATTGTTTGGTACGGTGTCTTTCATTTCCATCACTCAGCATATTTGTTGAGCACCTACCCTGTACCGGTCATTGTTCTGGAATCTAGGTTAACAGTGGAAAAAACCTGCAAAAATTCCTTTCCCCGTGCAGCCTAAGGAACTCAAACACTAAGAGCCTGGTTGCAATTTTAGAGAGAGATGCAGATTTTCCTCGTAGTTATCACTCACAATTTCCCAAACACTTAACATGCAGTTTCAAAATAAAATCATATACATCTGACGAGATAATGCTGCTGGTGTTCCTAAAACAGAGACCAAAATGGTACCTAATCGTAAAGAGAAGACACATTTATTAGTGTTGGTGGCAACTAGCAATATAAAATTGAAAAATCTATTTTAATAGGTAGTGAATACAAAATTAAAGCACAGTTTAGGAAATTATTTCAGTTATAAATGTATTTAAGAAGTATTCGACTACAAACTAGAATTTTTTTTTTTTTGCGGTACGTGGGCCTCTCACTGTTGTGGCCTCTCCCTTTGTGGAGCACAGGCTGCGGACGCGCAGGCTCAGCGGCCATGGCTCACGGGCCCAGCCGCTCCGCGGCATGTGGGATCTTCCCGGACCAGGGCACGAATCCGCGTCCCCTGCATCGGCAGGCGGACTGTCAACCACTGCGCCACCAGGGAAGCCCAGCAATTTGTTTTTTAAAACTTTCTTAGTCAATATAAATATGGACATAGGATACAAATAATCAAGTGAATTCAAATGGGTTTTATTAGAATCCAAAAGTATATTTAGTATAGTGAAAATTAAGTGGCACATTTAAACAGATGCTATCTGAAGACAACTGAGGCTAAAAGTTCTGCTTCCAGTTAGGTAATAATATTGGTGCTAGGTAGATAGTTTAATTCATGCAATAACTAATGAGCATACTGCATTGCAACATATATTTTTGCACTCTGTGGAAGCTGGATTAAGCCGTACTGTGAATATTGGTCCCTATTGGAATAAGCAGTTTGTATTCTCGATCTTTCATGAGATGGCTGTCCTTTGGAAAGATGTAAAATATTTATGAAAATTATTTAACACATAAAGTAGAGATGGTACATAAGGCATTAAAGTTGGAAAGAAAAATAGGGCAAATGATTAAGCAAGTTAGTTCTGTTTTTTGCTTTACTTTTGCAAGTGTTGCTAAACAAATCACTTAATCTTTTTGCATCCCAGTGAGTTAGAAGGTTTGGATAAAAGGAAAAAAAGAATAGGGGATTTTCAGGGATGGGTTTGAGGTATGGTTAGCTGCATTAAAGAGGATGACCAGAGTAAGTTCTACGCTAAGTTGGAATTAGAAGAAAGACCTAATAAAGGAACGGATGAATATCAACAGTACTTTAAACAACCCTAAACCCGAAATAGGTGATCAGGGTCCACATTTAGTCAAGGTAGGAGAGAATGTGGAAAAGAAACGAATGGGGACGTGGGGGATAAAATATACAGAGGTGAATGATTAGGTGCTAGGGAACAAGTTCTCAAAACCAAATATCGTGGTGGAGCTGATCACACCTGTGTGTTATGATCAAAGAAGCACCCATCACAGTCTTGTATCAAGAATATTTTTGTCCCTAACAGCATCATGACATTTGAAATTCCACCATTTCACATTTGTTATTTTGGCTTCTAAAAGATGTAGTTCTCTAAAAAGAGTTCTTTAATCCGATTCCCAGCCTCACTAGTTAACTCTTTCCTCGTCCGCCCTGCCTGATACAGCATTTAACAATAGTTGTCCGTTTGTGGCACCCGGAGTAGAACTCTTCAGCAACACTGCCCTTCTGGTTGACTTTAGTGAAGTTGCTTGTGCTGTATGTTTCTTCATTCAATTTGCACTCTTCGCCCTCATAAAGAGGACCACGTTTCCTCTTTATATGTTCACTGAAAACAACCACGCTTATCACACATCAACAAAAAATAAAGGGCCAGACTTTAAGAGGATAGTGTTCTGCCGGGGGGTCCCCTGCAGTACAGCGCACTCTGACTATGCCCGCTCAGAATGGGTTATTTTCATTTTACCATTTCTTTTGAACAGTTTTACCATTTCTGGAGAATGAAACGTCTGCCAATCAAAATGTAAGATAATGAATTGGCAATCCCTAGTGTTTGTTCAAAGACAGATCCAGGTTTTCTGAGGCCTGGAGCTGATCCAGTCTAGGCAGTGATCTTTTAAGGATGCATATGCCACATTACTAAAACTAATAAATTAGGTCCAAGGCCCTGGAAGGAACCCACGCAATTGGAAGGCCCTGAAGCTTCACCTTCATTAATGTCACAGTAAATCTGCCTCTGTGCATCATGTAATTGCACCTCACTTATTAGCAAGCATGGAAGGAATGATGAAATCAGCAACTGGCTGGCCTTGGAGTGGCAGAGAAAGTCGAGGATTGGCTGTGGCCGTCACCTCACGGATTGCTTTCACAGACTGAGGACGTTATCACTAAAATATCATCTAAAGAGCAGAAAAGGTCTAGGGAGCAACAAATCTCAACTCTTTACTTTTTAATATGACACTCCCTGCTGTCTCTGCATTGTGTCACTTTTATTTTAAAGGTCCAGTCTTGTCATACAGTACGGACAAGTCCTGCCTTTCAGTAGTTCAAAAATGGAGATGGCAAACATTTTGTGTCTACGTGTATTGTGATAGTAAATATTTTAAACAGACCCTTATATTCTAATACATCATTTATCCAACTATTAATCATTAAGTATCTGTTCTGGGCTTAATTGCATCTTCCCAAAAGATAGGTCGGATTCCGAATCCCCAGGACCTCAGAAGGGGAACTGATTGGGAAGTAGATTCAATGCAGATATAATTAGTTAAGATGAGGTCATACGAGACTAGGGTGAGTCCTTAATCTAACACGATTGGTGTCCGTATGAGAAGAGAGACACAGACCCACAAGGGGAGAATGCCATGTGAGGACGGAGGCAGAGATTGGCCTGCTGTAGCTGTAAGTCGAGGAACTCCAAGGATTGTCCACAAAACACCAGGAGCTAGGGAGAGGCAAGGACAGCTTTTCCCTTACAGGTTTCAGAGGAACATGACCTATGGACAAGTTGATTTCAGACTTCGAGCCTGTAGAACTGTGAAAGAATAAATTTCCATTGTTATCAGCCCCCCAGTTTGTAGTACTTTGTTATGGCAGTTCTGGGAAACGAATACGACATCTACTGCTCATTATGAGAACTAGGGTGCTGGACATTTAGCAAAGGGTAAGCTACATACTCCGTGTCCTTCTGCAGTTAATATATTGAGGGAGGGCGTCCCTGGTGGCGCAGTGGTTAAGAATCCGCCTGCCTGTGCAGGGACACAGGTTCGACCCCTGGTCTGGGAAGATCCCACATACTGTGGAGCAACTAAGCCCGTGCACCACAACTACTGAGCCTGTGCTCTAGAGCCCGTGAGCCACAACTACTGAGCCCACATACCACAACTACTGGAGCCGTCGCACCTAGAGCCCGTGCTGTACAACGAAGCCACTGCAACTACAAAAAGCCTGCGTGCAGCAACGAAGACCCAACACAACCAAAAATAATAAATAAAAATTTAAAAATATATATATTGAGGGAGACTGACTCTCACAAGTATCTGTCTGTCTTTTCATCTAGTATCTCTATGTAATAAATGCAGTAAAGGGGGAATCCTTCAGGTTTATTCCTCTCTAACATATGGAGAAAGTATCTAACATGTAGGTATTTCTCTGATTATTAAAAAAAATAATGTTGTATGAAACCCTGTTGTCAACTAGGAAAACATACCAAATAGTGGTTGGAAGGTAGTACAGTAAAGTACTGGATTAAAGCAGATGCTTTTGGCTGCAAATGACAAACAGCAGCTATTCATTTATATTTTTTTAAAAAAAGGGAAATTTGTTGGAAGACTTGAGTGGCTCCACGAAGGAGAACTGGTTCAAGAAGGTTATTTGTAGCCATTGGTAAAGAATCATATAAGAATGTGTGACACACAGTAGAATTATCTGACTAGAGCAATAGAAGAGTATTTCACAGGATGGGCAAGAAATGCTTTTAACGATGTTCGTTAAAAGGCGTACGCCATTGGACTCTCCGCTTGCATTTGAATCATGGCCCTGCCACTCACCAGTAGATTTTAGGCAGTTTAGCCTTGTGAACCTCGGTGCATTATTTTCACATCTGAGATAGAGATAACTGTCTTGAATAGTTATTTGTGAAGATTAATTTCAGATAATACATGTAAAACACATTACTTCATCAGAGTAGGAAACCAAATTGGTATTTTGTCATGGCGTTGGGACTAATGTTCCTCCCCACCCAACGCCCACCCTGTGTGCACACCGCACCCACATACCCACACAATCCTAGTCCCAGGAACCTGTGACTATGTTAAATTACCTGGAAAAAAATTGGGCATTAAGGTAGCAGGTGGGATTAAGGTTGCTAATGAGCTGACTTTAAAATAGGCTATCCAGGTGGGCCCAGTATAATCCCAAGGATCCTTAAGTGTGAAAGAGGAAAGTAAAAGAATCAGTGTCAGGTAATTTGATGTGAGAAACCCTTGACCCTCTGTTGCTGCTTTGAGGCGGGGAGGAAGATGGCCACAGACTAAGAAACGAGGGAAGCGGGAACGGCAAGAACACAGATTCTCCCCTGGATCCTCCAGAAAGAAACACGTCCTGCGTGATATATTAATTTAACTTAGTGAGGCAGAGTTTGGTCTCTCTGCCACAAAGTTTATAGTGATTTGTTACAGCAGCAATTGGAAGCTAATACAGTTATTATAATCTCATCGAGAAATACAAGACACTTACTAGGCTAAGGAAAGTAACGAGGATACAAGAATTAAGAAATATGTGATCCTTACTTCATGACACTTAAACAATGCTAAAGGAAAGGTGGGCACATCATCGATGTTTTCAATACACCGTGATTAACTACTTGATAGAAATGGAAAGTTCCTCAACTGGCACTTGTACTTAGATTTACGGCAGAGGTCCTGGAAGGGTATAGGTATTAGGGAGTATGTTTCATGCATCTGGAATTGCCTGATTCACGACCTTGGGAAAGAAGTACGAAGAAAATGAAAGGACTTCAGGTTGAATAGAGTTTAAATGAAGGAGTAAGGAAATAATTAGAAATTAAGCTAGATAGGCAAGCACTAGCCAGCAAGTATCCTGTACTGTGCACACCCTTTTACCCTATCCTATCCCTTCCGTCTTATACAGTCTTGTCCTGTACTGTATTATCTACTAGAGTATATTATTTTATACCATACTGTATCATACCATACTAGCAGCCGTAGAATACTATAGAATACCAACATAAATTTCATCGTTCTTGACTCTGATTAAATTGGTTAGTTAGGTCCAATAAGTAGCCATTTGTATTATCTTGGGTTAGTGAAATAACTTCTGAAAGCCTGTTTCTTTTAACTAAGAAAAGAGTTTAAAAACAAGTCTTTCTCTAATAGAGTTGTTTTCAAGATTCAATGAGATAATACAAAGTCTGGCACATAAGGGTGCATAAATGTTAGTATAATAATACTAAGAGTAATTATTATGTTACTGCAATTACTGTTATCATGACTATTACGCATATCAGCTCAGGGAAGACACTGAAAGCCATGTTAAACAGTTTGAGCTGTATATGCAGAGCAATAGGGAACCAAGGAGCATGTTTCATCGAAAGGAAATGATCCAATTTGCATTCTACAGTAACCACTGCAGAGGACATGCTGGCCGTTATTTCCCTTCCCAAGTCTACTGTAGCAAAAGGTGAGAGGTTGAGTCTTGAGAAAGGCTGAGCCTAGTGGATCTGGAAAAATGGAAACCAGACACTGCTGGGCTAGGAATGAAGCAGTGGACTGTGAGAGGGAGGTGTGAATAAATGCTTGCATGCGGAATGGTGAGAGCCCTTTCTGCTCTGGGCCTCTGGAATTCTATCAGCCAAGCTGATTCTCTTCTGCCATGTGGTTGAAATATTCCTCTCTGTGGGATATGCCCAATTTTTAAAAAAAGCTGAAACTGATGGTATATATGCATCCTTCAAAGAACCTGCTGAGTCCCTGCCCGACCTTATTGTGGGGCTAGCATGTGCACAAATTCCTTATAACTAATTACTTCCTATTGTTCTTCTTTCTTTTCTCCTCAGAATTTTCCACCCTTTACAATATTGTTTATGTAGACATGAGTCCTGGATTATTTTTTTCACTACTGTGTTCCCAATGCCTAGAAGATTGCCTGACACACATACTTGCTAAGTAAAATTGAATAATCAACTTTTTACCTTCCCATGCTTTCTTTCCTTCACAGTCAAGGAAAGAGAGAAAACCAAACAAATTACAAAGAAAGGGAGCTCAGAATAAGCAGAGGCAATGTTAAAAACAAAAACTACTAAATGAGAGAAAAAAAGATACTGCATGCATATCACAAGAGCAGATACTATTAAAAATTCCGATAAGAAAAAAGTCTTGAAAATGATAAACTTCAAAAGCAAAATAAAAAATAATGAAAATTATTGAAAGACAGTGTTGAAAATATAGCTTAGACATTAGAAGTACTTATCAAGTAATGAGAAGTAATAAATAAAATAAATGAAACAGGTCTGCAAGCCCAAGTATCTAATTAATAGGAATTCAGGAGAAAAAAAAATTTAGAGGGAAAAATAATAAAAGATGAAAAAAATCCAGAAGAGTATAATATATGCAGATTGAATGGAGCATTTGGCTTGCTCAGAAAAATAAATGAAAATACTCAGAAAACTCTAAGACCTGTATTCAGAAAACTCTAAGTCTCAAGGAAATCAAAGATCACACAGATGGAGAGATATACTATGTTCTTGGATTGGAAGAATCAATATTGTGAAAATGACTATACTACCCAAAGCAATCTACAGATTCATTGCAATCCCTATCAAATTACCAATGGCATTTTTTTACAGAGCTAGACCAAAAAATCTTAAAATTGGTATGGAGACACAAAAGACTCCGAATAGCCAAGGCAGTCTTGAGGGGAAAAAAACAGAGCTGGAGGAATCAGACTCCCTGACTTCAGACTATACTACAAAGATACAGTAATCAAGACAATATGGTAATGGCACAAAAACAGGAATATAGATCAATGGAACAGGATAGAAAGCCCAGAGATAAACCCATGCACTTATGGTCAACTAATCTATGACAAAGGAGGCAAGGATATACAATGGAGAAAAGACAGCTACATGTAAAAGAATGAAATTAGAACATTCCCCAACACCATACATAAAAATAAACTTAAAATGATTTAGAGACCTAAAGGTAAGACCAGACACTATAAAACTCTTACAGAAAAACATAGGAAGCACACTCTTTGTCATAAATCACAGCAAGATCTTTTTGACCCTCCTAGAGTAATGGAAATAAAAACAGAACAAATGGGACCTATTGAAACTTAAAAGCTTTTGTACAGCAAAGGAAACTATAAACAAGATGGAAAGACGACCCTCAGAATGGTCGAAAATATTTGCAAACAAATCAACGGACAAAGGGTTCATGCAGCTCAATATTAAAAAAAACAATGTGCACTTTAGAAGTTTGAAAACCTGTATATAACTGGAACATTTTTAATAATTGAGAAAGCAATATAGGACCATATAAACTAAGTCTTTTAAATATATGTACAGCCTATGGTAAAAAAAATACCAAACAACCCAATCAAAAAATAGGCAGAAGACCTAAATAGACATTTCTCCAAAGAAGACATACAGATGGCCAAGACACACATGAATGTAAAGTGATACAGCCATTATGGAGAACAGTACGGAGGTAGATAACTAATAAGAACTTGCTGTGTAAAAAAAATAAAATTCAAAATACAAAACAAAACACAAGCAGCAAACACTTTGTAATGTTGATATAATTATTTAGTTGTGAATACTCTGTCTCTCTTGGGTACATTCAAGTTCTGCCTCTGTGTTGATGCTCTGATTTGACATTAGAATACATGCTCAATTCTTTTATATCTTAGAGTTTTCTGAGTACAGGTATTTTACCTCCTTAGGTAGGTTTATTCCTAGGTATTTTATTCTTTTCGTTGCAATGGTGAATGGGATTGTTTCCTTAATTTCTCTTTCTGATGTTTCGTTGTTAGTATATAGGAGTGCAAGGGATTTCTGTGCATTAGTTTTGTACCCTGCAACTTTACCAAATTCATTGATTAGCTGTAGTAGTTTTCTGATGGCATCTTTAGGATTCTCTATGTATAGTATCATGTCATCTGCAAACAGTGAAAGCTTAACTTCTTCTCTTCCAATTTGTATTCCTTTTTCTTCTCTGATTGCCATGGCTAGGACTTCCAAAACTATGTTGAATAATAGTGGTGAGAGTGGACATCCTTGTCTTGTTCCTGATCTTAGATGAAATGCTTTGTTTTTCACCATTGAGTATGATGTTTGCTGTGGGTTTGTCATATACAGCCTTTATTATGTTGAGGTAGGTTCCCTCTGTGCCCACTTGCTGGAGAGTTTTTATCATAAATGGGTGTTGAAGTTTGTCAAAAGCTTTTTCTGCATCTATTGGGTTGATGATGTGGTTTTTATTCTTCAGTTTGTTAATATGATGTATCACATTGATTTGCGCATATTGAAGAATCCTTGTATCCCTGGGATAAATCCCACTTGATCATGGTGTATGATCCTTTTAATGTGCTGTTGGATTCTGTTTGCTAGTATTTTGTTGAGGATTTTTGCATCTATATTCATCAGTGATACTGGTTTCTAATTTTCTTTTTTTTTGTAGTATCTCTGTCTGGTTTTGGTATCAGGGTGATGGTGACCTCATAGAATGAATTTGTAAGTGTCCCTTCCTCTGCAATTTTTTATAAGAGTTTAAAAAGGATGGGTGTTAGCTCTTCTCTAAATGTTTGATAGAATTCACTTGTGAAGCCATCTGGTCCTGAACTTTTGTTTGTTGGAAGATTTTAAATCACAGTTTCAATTTCATTACTTGGGATTGGTCTGTTCATATTTTCTATTTCTTCCTGGTTCAGTCTTGGAAGGTTATACCTCTCTAAGAATTTGTCCATTTCTTCCAGGTTGTCCATTTTATTGGCATAGAGTTGTTTGTAGTAGTCTCTTATGGTGCTTTGTTTTTCTGCGGTGTCTGTTGTAATTTCTTTTTCATTTCTAATTTTATTGATTTGAGTCCTCTCCCTCTTTTTCTTGATGAGTCCGGCTAAAGGTTTATCAATTCTGTTTATCTTCTCAAAGAACCAGCTTTTAGTTTTATTGATCTTTGCTATTGTTTGTTTCTATTTCATTTATTTCTGCTTTGATCTTTATGATTTCTTTCCTTCTACTAACTTTGGGTTTTTTTGGTTCTTCTTTCTCTACTTCTTTTAGGTGTAAGGTTAGATTGTTTATTTGAGGTATTTCTTGTTTCTTGAGGTAGGCTTGCATTGCTTTAAACTTCCCTCTTAGAACTGCTTTGCTGCATCCCATAGGTTTTGGATTGTCGTGTTTTTGTTGTCATTTGTCTCTAGGTATTTTTTGATTTCCTCTTTGATTTCTTCAGTGATCTCTTGGTTACTTAGTAACGTATTGTTTAGCTTCCACGTGTTTGTGTGTTTTACATTTTTTTCCCTGTAATTGATTTCTAATCTCATAGCATTCTGGTCAGAAAAGATGCTTGATATCATTTCAATTTTCTTAAATTTACTGAGGCTTGATTTGTGACCCAAGATGTGATCTGTATTGGAGAATGTTCCGTGTGCACTTGAGAAGAAAGTGTAATCTGCAGCTTTTGGATGGAATGTCCTAGAAATACCAGTTAAATCTATCTGGTATATTGTGTCATTTAAAGCTTGTGTTTCCTTATCAATTTTCTGTCTGGATGATCTGTCCATTGGTGTAAGTGAGGTGTTAAAGTCCCCCACTATTACTGCCTTACTGTCGATTTCCTCTTTTATAGCTGTTAGCATCTGCCTTATGTATTGAGGTGCTCCTATGTTGGGTGCATGTGTATTTATAATTGTTATAAGTTCTTCTTGGATTGATCCCTTCATCATTGTGTAGTGTCCTTCCTTGTGTCTTGTAACATTCTTTATTTTAAAGTCTATTTTATCTAATATGAGTATTGCTACTCCAGCTTTCTTTTGGTTTCCATTTGCATGGAATATCTTTTTCCATCCCCTCACTTTCAGTCTGTATGTGCCCCTAGGTCTTGTAGATGGCATATATATGGGTCTTGTTTTTGTATCCATTCAACAAGCCTGTGTCTTTTGGTTGGAGCATTTAATCCATTCACGTTTAAGGTGATTATCAATATTTATGTGCCTATTACTATTTTCTTAAGTGTTTTGGGTTTGTTTTTGTAGGTCCTTTTCTTCTCTTGTGTTTCCCACTTAGAGAAGTTCCTTTAGCCTTTGTTGTAAAGCTGGTTTGGTGGTGCTGAATTCTCTTAGCTTTTGCTTGTCTGTAAAGCTTTTGATTTCTCCATCGAATCTGAATGAGATCCTTGGTGGTTAGAGTAACCTTGGTTGTAGGTTCTTCTCTTTCATCACTTTCAATATATCGTGCCACTCCTTTCTGGATTGTAGAGTTTCTGCTTAGAAATCAGCTGTTAACCTTATGGGAGTTCCCTTGTAGGGTATTTGTGGTTTTTTTCCTTGTTGCTTTTAATAATTTTTCTTTGTCTTCTATTTTTGTCAGTTTGATTACTATGTGTCTCAGCATGTTTCTCCTTAGGTTTATCCTGTATGGGACTCTGCACTTCCTGGACTTGAGTGGCTATTTCCTTTCCCATGTTAGGGAAGATTTTGACTATAATCTCTTCAGATATTTTCTCTGGTCCTTTCTCTCTCTCTTCTCCTTTGGGACCTCTATAATGCTAATGTTGGTGCATTTAATGTTGTCCCAGATGTCTCTTAGGCTGTCTTCATTTCTTTTCTTTCTCTTTTCTTTATTCCGTTCTGTGGCAGTGAATTCCACCATTCTGTCTTTCAGGTCACTTATCCATGCTGCCTCATTTATTCTGCTATTGATTCCTTCTAGTGTATTTTTCATTTCAGTTATTGAATTGTTCATCTCTGTTTGTTTGTTCTTTAATTCTTCTAAGTGTTCTTTAATTCTTCTAAGTCTTTGTTAAACATTTCTTGCATCTTCTCGATCTTTGCCTCCATTCTTTTTCCGAGGTCCTGGATCACCTTCGCTATTATTATTCTGTATTCTTTTTCTGGAAGGTTGTATATCTCCACTTCATTTACTTGTTTCTCTGGGGTTTTATCTTGTTCCTTCATCTGGTACATAGTCCTCTGCCTTTTCATTTTGTCTATCTTTCTTTGAATGTGGCTCTTATTCCACAGGCTGCAGAATTGTAGTTCTTCTTGCTTCTGTTGTCTGCCCTTGGTGGATGAGGCTATCTAAGAGGCTTTTGCAAGCTTCCTGATGGGAGGGACTGGTGGTGGGTAGAGCTGGGTGGGCGGAGCTCAGTAGAAGTTTAACTTGCTTGTCTGCTGATGGGTGGGGTTGGGTTCCCTCCCTTTTGGTTGTTTGGCCTGAGGCGACCCAGCACTGGAGCCTACCCGGCTCTTTGGTGGGGCTAATGGTGGACTCCAGGATGGCTCATGCCAAGGAGTTCTTCCCAGAACTTCTGGTGCCAGTGTCCTTGTCCTCATGGTGAGCCACAGCCACCCTCTGCCTCTGCAGGAGACCTTCCAGCACTGGCACGTAGGTCTGATTCAGTCTCCTATGGGATCACTGCTCCTTCCCCTGGGTCTTGATGCACACACTACTTTGTGTGTGCCCTCCAAGAGTGGAGTCTCTGTTTCTCCCAATCTTGTCAAAGTCCTGCAATCAGATCCTGCTAGCCTTCAAAGTTTGATTCTCTGGGAATTCCTCCTCCCGTTGCTGGATCCCCAGGTTGGGAAGCCTGACGTGGGGCTCAGAACCTTCACTCTAGTGGGTGGACTTCTGTGGTATAAGTGTTCTCCAGTTTGTGAGTCATCCACCCAGTGGTTATGGGATTTGATTTTATTGTGATTGGTCCCCTCCTACCATCTCATTGTAGCTTCTCCTTTGTCTTTGGATGTGGGGTATCTTTTCTGGCGAGTTCCAGTGGCTTCCTGTCAGTGCTTGTTCAGCAGTTAGTTGTGATTCTGGTGCTCTCGCAAGAGGGAGTGAGCACATGTCCTTCTACTCTACCATCTTGAACCAGTCACCGCTGCTTGTGCTCTTTTCCATCCATATCATTACAGTTTTGTAGGGAGTCTCATTACTCTGAAATATGAAAATAAAATAACATTTTAAGACTCCAAATTCATTTATTTATTTACATTTTTTGTTTCCTTACATGAGATAACAAATTTTAAGTCATTTGTCATTTTAAAAATCCAAATCAAATACGAGTAAAAATGAATGCTCAGAAATTCCTATACCCTTTAATGTTATTTTATTTGTAGAATTCATGCATGCAACATAAATAATACTGTGTTGTTAGATACTATCTAGTGACTGATTCTCAGTAAAACTTTTGTAAAATCAGCACTAAACATTGTAATAAACTAAATTATTAAGGTATCTATCTAGCAGAATATTTAAAAAAATTAATCTCTTGAACCTGACCATCGGAATTCCAATCTATTTCCTTATTCCTGGTAATGACTCAGACTTGATATTTTATTTTATTGGATTGAATGAGGCTAAAAGTGGGAAGTGTTTCCCTTCTTGACCTTAAATCAATGAGTATGCTTCTTCAGTCCTGGGAGTTGATTAACAGTCTTGAAAAGAGATCCCACTTGTTTATTTAATTACAGAATAATTCATTTTGAAAGATGCATAACTTTATTGTATTGACTTTCAGTTTAAACAAACTACAATGCTTAATTAGAAGCATAGCCATTACATCACCCAGTATGTAGTTTTACTGTATCTCTCCATTAGTCAGCCAATAAAATGGCACTTAATTTAAGAAGGGAATAATAGTCTACATTACATAAGATTGATGTGAAAATTAGCCCATCACAGTTATCTTATTTAAATTTTTGGTTTAATTCACAATCCTGGGTCTTACTGTCAGGGCAAATTGTTTGCCTCTGAGTTTATTAATGGGGATTCTATTAAGTTAAATGTCGTTGCAAAGGAAAATCTATAAGGAAACACCAAATCTACTGGACATGATAATGCAAGCAACTCTGGGAATAGTGTTTATACATGAAAGCTACTGTGAAATAGTCCAGTGTTGGATCAATTAATGTGGAGAAAAGAATTCGGTTGGGATAACTGTTTTACTGAATGTTTCAGTGGTTATTAAATATAATCATTCTGCTTTGTCATAAATCAAGTAAGATAATATTGTTAGTCCACTTTGTGAATCAATGAGAATATTTGTTCTAGAAGACTTTGTTGACCAGGTTAATATACTCAATATAAACAATGCATGATTCAATGTTTCTATCCCTATCACTTCATGCATACTTTTCTTTTACTGTCTTACCCAAATTTGGCCCAGATGTGCTCAGTCATCTCTCTTCTGTGCCAGATCTCACCATAACCTTTTCTTCACTCCAATGAAAACTGAGTTCTGAGGATTTCTTTATCAGGCATAATGGTTTCATAAAAACTGGATTTAACTTCTTAAATGATGAAAAGAAATGGACAAATCATGTGAAACGACACAATTTCAGTATTGGAAACTAGGCAGTGCATGACTGAAATCCCTCAGAAAGGGGAAAATAAATGAGGTGAGGCTTCTTGTCATTCAGGATTTCTTCAAGGATGCTCATTCTGGATCATGGATCAGGGAGCAGACTCTAAAGCGAAAGCAGTTACCTTTCTTAGTTGAGATGACAGAATACAGAACCTAGAAGCTCTGAAGGGGCTAGAAGTTTCAGAACAGAGTTTTGGAGAGGAAGAGACTACTCAGGGAAAAAAAAAAAAAAAGCTTGTGAATTTGCCTAGGGAGCTCCTTGATTCTTTGCTAAATCTTGAGAACCATGTGCATAGAGTAGAAATCCAGGTAGTTGGGCAAAGAGTTAAGCAGAGAGCTCTGAGCTGAAGAGCTCTTGAGTTCACCCAGAGATGGGCATTGTTCAAGTTTCCACTAATCGGAGTGGAGAGTCTGCAAAGATCCTGCAGAACAGTCAGTAAAGACTGCAAAGGAGACGGTCTTCAGTAGTGAGGGCATATTTTATCTCGTTTAGAGCAAATAGAGGGAATGCAGGAATCAAGTTTAAGAACATTTTGAAAGGTTCAAACTGAACCTCAAGTAACAACAATGAAATCCACACACTCAACACTGTAAAATATACAATTCTCAGCATGTAATCAAAATTCCTAGATGCAAAACTCAAGAAAACGTGACACATAAACAGGGTAAAAATAATTCAGTGGAACAGACACAAAAATGATAGAGTTGATGGGTTAGTAGAGGACAGTCCAAAGTTACTAAACTGTATAAAACTTTGCTTAAAAAATTGTGAAGAGATAAGTGGGTTATAATAAAAATAATCAAAATGAAGTTGTAGAGATGAGAAATGTATCTAAAATTAAAAAATCTAAATGGGATTAACAGGAGTTTAGACATTACTGAAAAAATATTAAGTGAATATGAAGACATACCTATTGAGAATTTCCAAAATGAAGGCTACAGTCTCAAGTACCCATAGGGCCATATCAAGAAGTGAAACATATGTGTTTAGTTAAAATCATATGAGGAAAGGGAAAAAGGGCGGGCAGACACATATTTGGAGAAATAATAGCTAAGTATTTTCTAAATATGCTGAGAACTATAAACCAACAGATTAAAGAAGTCCAACAGACCCAATTAAGATAAACACACCATAACATCACATTGCTGAATACCATTAAAAAAAGAAAAAAATATATATATAAAGTAGGCAGGGAAAATAGACACATTATGCACAAACTGAAGATCAGACAAATTACCAGTAAATTCCAACCTTGAAATGACCAAGGTATTGAAATTATCACATACTTTGAAGCAGCTACTGTAATTATGCTCAGTGAGGTGAAGGAACATAGTTCTATAAAGAATGAGGAGATAATATATATTAGTAGAGAAAAAGGAAATAGATGCAGAATAACTGAATAGAAAATTTAGAAAAAAAATTCTTGAAAAAAGCACTGAATAGTCTTTAATAACAGTAGAGATTAAAAAAGGAAAGAATGAATCAATAAAAAGCATTCAGTCAGAAGTGAAAGAATATAAATTTAAAAATATAGAAAAGCACCACTAAGACCTATGAAAAAAAAGTTTGAAGATATAACATAGAAGTAATTTGTGGAGAAATAATTAGAAAGGTAGAATATGGCAGAAAAATATTTGGCAGACTGATGACCAAAAACTTCTAAAATTTGGTGAAACGCTAAAAATTACAACATTAAGAAGCTCATTTAAGCACAGACACAATGTGTTTGGATAATTTCACATCTGGACGCATCACAAACTGCTGTAAACCAGAACTGTCACCATACTTCTTCCTTCCTTTCAGAACTGTGCAGTCTGTATTAACTAGAGATTTAACTGGCAAAAAGCAGTACATCAGGTCTTGGGAATACAAATATAAGGATGTATTTCAGATGAAGGATGAGGAGCCCAAAAGGTCTAAAAGCAACTATGAAGAGTCTAAATATGGTAGGTTTTATTGCAGCCCCTGGAACCTTATGCCATTGGACCTGCTCTTCTTTCATGTCATAACATATTGAAGAATCAGGTGTAGACACCATTGCCTTTCATTCCTTGGTTCACACCAGAGTGAACCCATCTTCATAGTTTATATCTTAGCAAGATGACAAATTAAGATCAATACTCAGAGTAAAATACCTAGCTTTCAACTCCTAGTCATGTAAATCTTCCAAGAAAAAACAAATACTGTTACTTTCCTAGCTATTACCTTATGCCTGTAATACCTGTACTCGTGGATTAATTAAGCATTGGTTGAGAATATCTCACTATGTTTCCAGATTTCTGAAACCGTGAAGCAGGCTAATCAGTTATATTCAGCTACAACAGTTAACTTGTAATTTGTCATTTATCTTGATAATTAGGAGTCTGGAATCAAGGCAGAATGTTAATTTCAAAATTCAACATGAGACCAGGAACAACACTCTGTTTCAAAAGTTCATCGGAAGAAATTGTACATATGGAACATGCTTCTGTTAGATTATCCTTTTAAGGAAAAGGACATTTGATTGGGGTATATGTGTGTG
The DNA here is from genome assembly GCF_059928025.1 of Delphinapterus leucas. Classification (NCBI taxonomy): domain Eukaryota; kingdom Metazoa; phylum Chordata; class Mammalia; order Artiodactyla; family Monodontidae; genus Delphinapterus; species Delphinapterus leucas. The sequence continues at coordinate 83,178,479 of NC_143142.1, forward strand.
TGTTTGCGCATATGTGTGTGTGTTTGTAAGTAACATACTCTAAGTACTTTTGTTTTGTTGGTTCTTTATTTTTAATTCAGGGAGTAAGTTAACCAAATTACATTTCTTGAAGAAGTGCAGCAGTAGGCGAGGCAACCAAATTCTACCAGAGTTTGACTTTGTAATTTGCAGAACACTTGGTCTCAGAGCCCTAAAGTGTTTTGCTTCCTTGATATATTGCAAATGAACTTTGCTTTAAAGAAAAGTATTGGTCACTCTGGCCCCCTATTAGAATATTCAGTTCTTTATACTAGGCCTGCAAAATATTATAAATACACGAATAATATGTGAGCATAAAACCATACATGAAATATGTCAACCCATACGTTAATGATAGTTATCTCTTGTTTATGTCTGTCTTTGTTGTTTTTATTTCTTCATTTATAGTTGATTTTTACGACAGTTGTTATGTATTTTGATTTTTCCTCCTTGAATTGAATTTAGAACACTGTATATGGGTATAATTGCAAAATGACCACATTTGTGTAAAAATACCTCCTTCTTTTAAAGAGGGAAGCTGACTGGCTTTGTCAACCTGGGGAACTGAATGAGATGCATTTTTATCATACAACATCTGATCAGCAAAATGTCAAAAAACTAGTATTTGTTAAACCTGTGGTTAAACCCATGTTTTCTCTTACTTCCACTGTATTTCCTTACACAACTATCTGTGTATTAGGTAGGCTAATGTATAAAGGTTTAAATTCCAGTATTTTTTTCCATTTAGTGTAGGTTATGAAAATAGATAGGCCTTTAGCTTTTTCGAGTCTTGTCACATCTTCATCTCTATTATTCACCTGCATTTGGTGGTATTTAAACTCTCTTTAAATTATGTTTAATTTTATAGATGATGATTTACTCTTGAGTTTATCTAGTCCATCTCTGCTTATAATAGAGGATAGTGACTTAGCAAGAGCGGAATCCTCTATTATAAGCAGAGATGGACTAGATAAATTCAAGAGTAAATCATCGTCCATAAAATTATTATAAGCATTCATAAAAAGGGGTATTTTGTATTTACTGCAACTTTCATATTTTGGTAAGGAAGCAAGTTAAAGCCTACTTATCAAAATGTGACTTTTACAGAAATTCTTTCTCTGTGCCATGGTCACACGATGAATTTTTCTCATTACAAAATGACACTGAATTGAGGGATCAGCCATAACGATTGAAATGACAAGTTGATTGATGATGATCGAGGCAGAATAGAATCACAGTTGTTTTTTCATGGCTACGTGACCACTTTAGAAATATGAGCCAAATCTTGTTGTGTCAGAAAAATCAGCAAAGAAGATTTGAAGCAAAAGCAATGAGAGGAGAGAGGAATAAAGAATGTGCCATATTTTCTCTGGCACCTTTGGGAGACTAACTACCTTGGCAAGTTTATCCACGCTCAGTCACTGTGACATAGAGTGACGAGTGGATTCTCCGTACCAGGTGCTATTCAAATTCAGGTTCTGGAAGACAGGACACCCAGGATCGGAACAGCTTATGAAATCTACTGTTCAGGAAGTGATATTCACATAGTCATGTATAACACGTAATAGGTGAGAATAGCTTGTCAATCCCTGGAACCTTGGGGGAAGTTACAGGAAAAACTAAAAGTAAAGAAAATCAAAGAATGTTCACTGTCAGTTGAATTTTGCTCAAGTTCCACATGAGCTCCCCTTGCCAAATACAGTTTAATAAAAATTATTCCTCCTAAGACTAAACATCTATTTGTTGAGTCTATCAGTAAATTATTTTCAGTTTTTCAAATAAACTATATCAAGTGGTCTTCACAAAGAAGGTAAAAATCATATTTATTATGATGCTGAGAAGGTACAAAGCTTTCTGAAATAGGAGTTTTACTATGTTATCTTCTTTAATTACCTTAATAATTTTCTGAGAAATATTTTTCAGGTTAAACTGGAATTTTGTTAAAAATTTAAATACGTAGCTCTAAACCCTTTATTTACTAATTCAGCTACTGACCCTAAGCTCCTCTCACAAACAACTTTAATAACTGTTGTTGCCTATTTATGACTACAGTCTCTTTTATTGAATCTCCAAATATAAAGACTATTATGAATTACAAATTTAGTTTACATGTGAAATAGTGTTTTCTAAACAAAAATTAATCTTGTCAATATAATTTCTGCCTCAGATGAACAAAGTAGTTAAACCAGAACTACATACCAATTAAAAAACTTAAAATACAACCTATATCTTAATACTAAATACATACACACACAAACACATCCAAAAAAAAAAAAATTTGTAATCCCTCCACATAAAGGTTAGCGCTATTAACATGCTGTTTTAAATCCTGTAGTCAGAAAGATAAGTAGGTCATGATACACATTTATATTTTATTTTTAAATTAATAATTTATGGTATATGCTCTTTGAAGCCAGATATTTTTCTAATATTTTGAATATTTCGTAGGTTATTAAATGTTATGTTGTATTAAAATATCTGCATACTTTTACATTTTTGTGTCAGATTGGAAACATATATTTTAAACATATTTATGGTTTTAAACACTGATCTCATCAATATGTTTGCAAACTATCTGAGATAAATGATATCCTTATTAACAATTTGTATTCATTAAAAATTAGTTTTACAGAAAAGAGAGAGAAAGGAGTAGAAAGTAGAAGACCAGAAACAGGAGTAGTCTGGTAACTGATAAAATATGTCAGTAACTTTACTACAGTCTCTGAAAATAATAAACATTATTTTGTTTTTATCATACATTATATAAACAATCTCTAGAAAACTATAACAATAAAGATAGGGTAGTTTATAATAGTTACTTAGAATACTCTCAGGTATTTTTTCACTTGGAGAAAGTATAGAGATGTTAAATAACTTGAGACTTAATTAGAAAAATTTTGTAACTGTTATACCTTGGAAGAAAGGTGGAGGTGAAAATTGAGATTTCACAGTATTTAATCTGTACATCCATACGAAGAGGATGATACCATCATCCAGCTCTAGGTAGTGAGTACGTGTTTTCGTTTACTTTTTCTGTAAATTTGATAAAATGCAGTTATGAATCATTTTAAAAATAAGATAAAGTAACAAAACCAATAAATAACATGTTCTCAGATACATCTTTCTTTATGTCAAGTTTGCCCAGAAAAGATTATCAGCAAGTTAAAACGAAAGGATGAACTAACAGCCCTGCAGTCAGATGACAGGGCAGTTTTGCAGACCAAGCGGGATGTCCTTTAAGTCTATTGAAACTTGGTCACAGCAGGCTCTTCATTAGCAAAGGGATTTTCCAGAAGGCTGCTTTAGTAAGCTAGTAGCCTCTTTTTCCTTGTTTAATTATTCCAAGTTTCACCACTGGAAGTATAAACCTATAGAGAAATTTTATGATGAAGCCTTACAAAATCATCTTCAAAGAGTTAGAAATCCACATTTACCCTAGACTTTAATTGAAATGTAACCTGTGGGCTAAAAAATAGTTTTTCATTTTTATGTATAATTATGGCCCAAGATATACAGTTACTTGATATTTTACTATTCATATTTTAACTCTTGCAACTTCCTGTATATGAAATTTATAACAGTCTTCTGAAATGCGTAGCATTGAATTGTAAGACATCTGTTTATATCAGGATGTGGAAATGGTAAAACCGTATCTGGAAAATAAATGTGAGACCATAAATATAATTCTTTGATTTTACATTTATTTACCTTTCCAAAGTTTTTGTGTATTACCTTGTTTTTGTAGTCTTTTTGGTAAGATTACTTTTCCAGTTGATAATGGACAGGTACCTTCCTTGATGCAAAATCTGAGTTAAGCAGTAAGACAACAGATCCATTTGGAACAAGGTGGGCAAGACATGGCAACCCATGTTTTCCAAATTAGTTGTTTTGGGGAAATGTTGGTTGAGAGCAATGTATGAAATAAATTATATATTTTGGGATATTACTTTTACATCCCATCCTCAAAAACTCTTCAAAATGATCTATCAAAAAAATGATCTGGAGGCTTCCCTGGTGGCGCAGTGGTTGAGAGTCCGCCTGCCGATGCAGGGGACGCGGGTTCGTGCCCCGGTCCGGGAAGATCCCACATGCCGCGGAGTGGCTGGGCCCGTGAGCCATGGCCGCTGAGCCTGCGCGTCCGGAGCCTGTGTTCCGCAACGGGAGAGGCCACAACAGTGAGAGGCCCGCGTACCACAAAAAAAAAAAAAAAAAAAAAATCTGTCTCTTAGGGCAGGGGTCCCCAACCCCTGGGCCGTGGACCGGTACCGGTCTGCAGCCTGTTAGGAAGCAGGCTGCACAGCAGGTGAGCGGCGGTGAGTGAGCGAAGCTTAGTGCTGCTGCCCGTTGCTCGCATTACTGCCTGAACCACCTGTGCCCTCCTCCCGCGCCCTGTGGAAAAATTGTCTTCCACGAAACCGCTCCCTGGTGCCAAAAAGGTTGAGGACAGCTGTGTTAATGTGTGTTAAATTATGCTTTAAACCTACTTAGATGTGCTAAGTAGGCATTGAGAGGAAAATTTCTATTCCAATGGCATTTTATTTTATATATTCTTGATAATTTCAACATTTAAAGATATTATAAAAATAAGGTATGCGGGGAAAGACAGCACTTTTTTTTTTTCTTTAAATGTAGAGAAAATCAGAGAAAAGCCCAGTACATCTTTGGGCATGCAAGTTTTATTTGAGATCGGGGTCCGTCTTGCAGACCACTATCAACAGGGATTCAGGAAAGATATTGTTTGCTTTTCACAATATAAGTCCTGTGATGACAGTGCTTCAGTGTCATTTTAGTAAAAGAGCATTTGATTTCTCACGAGAATTTGCTGCCAGAGAAGCAGCTTTTAATTAAGAAAATACATAATAACATCTCTCAGGAGCGTAGTGGAAATGATCACCAGTGTTAGAATATTTTAATATTTTTCTTTTTTTCCAAACTTTCCCTGACATCTTAATTCCTATATTGTGAGACAAATTCCTAATGAAACCTTTCGTGCTTTCTAGATCTGGTGGTGGTCAGTGGTGTTTACTTCCCCGAATCATCAACACCTGTGACTCCATTAAAGTCTAAAGACCCTATTATCTTCTGTAAAACTCTAAGTTTTAATTCATAATGGAAGACATCCCAGAGAACTTTTTTTTAAAACACTGAGTCAAATTGGCCATTCATAGGAAGGGGCTTGTTGCTGTAATGATTTCATATTACATCATACCTCTTCTCCAGGGCGCATCCTGGTGTAAAATGAATGAAAAAAGAGACAGCTGGGCAGCCGCAGGGGTAGCACGTGGCTGCGATTCTTGCATCTCAGTGGCTGATTGAGGCAATTTCAGTCACCAGTCACAAGGTGTGTGGTTCAAGTTGTGATGAGATACAATGTTGATATTACGCAGGGTGCTTGCTAGGGCTTTGGTAACAAAGTACTGCAGGCTGGGTGGCTGACACAGCAGAAATTTATTCTCTCACTGCTTTGGAGGTGGGGAAGCTGGACGTTGAGGTGTCGGCAGAACTGGCTTCTTCTGAGACCTGTCTCCTTTGTTTGTAAATGGCAATCTTCTCTCTGTGTCTTCGCGTGATCTTCCTTCTGTGCCTGCATGTGTCCTAATTTCATCCTCTAAAGACACCACTTACATTGGATTAGAGCCCACCCTAACGACCTCATTTTAACTGTATGACCTCTTTAAAGATAATATCTCCAAATGCAGTCACACTGTGAGGTACTGTCATGTGGATTTTGGGGGGCGCAATTCAGCCTGTAACTCTAAGACCGAAGAGTTCTTCTCCAATTAGCTTCATTGCTCAAGACACAGTTGGAATGGCCTCTGCCATACTCCACACCACTCTTGTTGTTGTCAATTAAGTGCTAAATAAAACAGAAAACAAAAAACGGAAGCAGGAATCAGGACAATGATAATATACCCGAAAGCTGTAGAACACACGCAAACCTGATTCAGAGAAGTAGGAGGATAGCACAGGGAAGAAAGGCTGAAGTGGAACTCAGTGCCATGTGCATTCACAGTGGATGAGTGCAGTTCCTGCAGAGTATTTCAAAATACACAAAATGAATGTAAATTGAAAAGAAAGCGAGATGCAATTCTGTATTCTGAACATTTTCTTTGAAATAATGCAGACACCTTACACTAATGAATGCACTAAAATACTCATAAGAAGGAAGCAATTTATTATTATTGAACAAACTGATCAAGTTTAACCATCACAGTAAAAATGTTTGTGATTTTTTTAAGTAGGTAAATGTAATATGTTCAACTATAGTTATTAAAATGTTTGTGAAATTCAGAATGAGAGTTTTAATATAGGATTTTATTATTTTCAAGTGTGGTTGAGAAAGGTTACAGTGACCCCTGACTCCTGATAAATCACCCTTTTTTATAATCCCCATTTCTGAGTAAGAGAGGCACCAGTAACTGCTTTTAGCCAATAGAATATTGGCAGAGATGACAGGAAAGTCACTCTTGTGATTTTGTCATGTTATGTAAGACTCCACCTTAGTGAACTACAGCAAAAATTTCTCCTTCTAGCCTTGAAGAAGCAAACAGCTTATGGAGGGATCACATGGCAAAGAACAGCAGGTGGCCCCCAGGGGCTGAGGGTAGCTCCAGCCAACAGTCATTAAGTTAATGGGATCTTCAGTCACACAGCCCCTAGGAAAGGAATCCTGCCAGTGTCCCGACTCTGGAAGTTTGGAAGTGGATCTTTCCCCAGTTGAGTATCCTGATGAGAATGCAGCCCAGCCGACGCACTGATGGTTGCCATCTGAGACCCTGAGCATGGAAGCAAGGCGAGCCTTGCTGGACTCCTCATCCAAGGAAACTGAGAGAATGTGTTTTGTTACAGGCTCCTAAATTTTGTGGTTATTTTTTACATAGAAATATAAAAAATACTCAATGCAAAAAAAAATTATCGGGATATATATATATATATATATATATATATATGTATGTATTTATATTTATTTATATATATATATAGAACTCCCAGAATAAGGAAAATTCAAAATCACTGTGTATTTGCCTTTGTAATAGAAGTTATTGTTGTTTCTTTGAAAATGGTTGAGTCTTCTGATCTCAAAATTAATAGCATTTCAAAAGCTATTATCTTTCACTACAAAACCCCAGTTAGCAAATTAAAATTATTAGTGTCTCCCTTCTGCCTACCTATTTCAGTAGGTTTTTGTTGATATTATTTTCAAAGCACCAGACCTTGGTGTGTTATAAAAGCAGACTCCCCTAGTCCCCTAGCTCTCTCCTTGGCCTTTCACCCTCCCTCTCTCCTTCTTCTCTCTCTCTCTCTCTCTCTCACTCCTCTGCAGGCGCTCACCCACTCCCTCCCTCCCTCCCTCTCCTCTGATTGCTCTGCCTTCCCTGCCTCATTATCTGCTCAAACTAGCTAAAGCCTTACATGGAATTAATAGAAAGAAATGCTTATTTGTGCTAAAATAGGTTATAACTAATGGTCTGACAACTCTGTAAATGGTGAAGGATATAAATGCACAATTCCATCAGCCAAAAGTGTACACAACAATTGGTTTATTAGCACATTTTGAAAATACTTTTTCCTCTGTAAATTACAGAAAAAATAATAACTCTGTTGATAATGATCATTAGAAATGTAATTAATAATTGAGGTGAAATATCCCTAGGGTAGATATTGAGCACTGAGACAAATTTTCACCCAAAGCTATGATATATAAATTTTCTTTTGCAAATAAAATAGCATCCTCTAGGCAGAACTAAATGGATAGCCCTGCGGTGTTAAGTCAGAGAATGATAGGCTGCCTGTCAGGGTTGGTGGGCAAGGTGATGAGACTGAGATGATTAATCTGGATAAGATAAACCAGTTTTATAGCCTTGAATGTAATGATTTATGAGGGAGTGGTGACTGTAAGAAAATGCAGAGATAGTTTGTTGAAAGCAGGATGAGAGGAAGGAAAACAAACCCAAACACTCTTGAAGATAATAGGTAATACCATAATAACATACAAATATAGTAAGATTTATAAGGAGGACAAGTCATGAGATTTTTGAAGCAATAAATATTGGCTGGAGACAATATTTTCTTCAATTGGTAAGGTACATTTTCTTAAGATATTTAGCCATTCTACTTCTATCCATGTAGACAAAAAAAAATATGTGATAAGTCTACAATCTACATCAATGCTATCTCACCTCTGAAATTTCTTCTGAGACATAAAGAAAACATTTTTCATGAAGAAATGATTATTTAAAATTCTTGACCAGTAACGTTCTTTGAGAGTTGGCAAGTGACCTCTACATGCAACCCCCCACATGTAATTAGTCATCTACATTAAAATAAAGTATTTGTAGATAGTCAAAAGTCCATTCTAAAAAAAAAAAAATTTATTTCAAAATAACTTTAGATTTACAGAAGAGTTGTAAAGAAGGTTCCTGTATATCCATCCCACAGCTTCCAATAGAGTTATTTTAAATAACCTTCATACACATACCAAAATGAAGAATTTAATACTGGTACAACATTATTAACTGAACCCGACTTTATTTTCCACCAGCTTTTTCACTAATGTTCTTCCAATCCAAGATCCAGTATAGGATACAACATTGCATTCTTTTTCATCCCTTGTCCTTATTCTTCTCTAATATTTGTTCGTTTCTTCGTCTTTCCTTGTGTTTATTGACCTTGATACTTTTGAGGAGTATTCATCTAGTATTTTGAAGTATTTGTCCCTCAGTACGGGTTTGTCTGGTGTTTTCTCATTGTTAGGGGTTTGGAACTTTTTGGAAAAATACCACAGGGGTGAGTACTCTTCTTATAACATTCTATCGGGAAGTACAAGATATCAACTTACTTGTTATAGTATGCTAATTACTTGGTTAGGGTGATGTCTACCAGGTTTCTCCACTGTAAAGTTACTATTGCACTTTTTCCATACCCTATTAGTTAAAAGTCAGTTGCTAAACCCAGGATACTCTTAGAGGAGAGGAATTAAGAGCTACCTCCTAGAGAGAGGAATATCTAGAAATATGTGGACACATGTACCACAGTAATTAATAATATTTGGGAGGAGAAATCTTGAGGGTATGCAAATATGCTCTTTTTTCTTAAAAGTTTTGCCTACTAACTTAAAATTTTTCCCATTAATCCATGGAACTAGCCTGCAGCAATTATTGCTACAGTGTTCCAAGGGTGACTTCCTATTCCCCTCATTCCTTTCAATTTATTACTTAGAAATCTTCTGTAGAGAAGATGTGCCCCTTATCTCCCATTTACAATATTTGTTAATTTATTATTTATATCTGTACGGATTCTTAGACATTTATTCTTAAGATTATAATCCTATACTATCATTATTTATTTTGTTGCTCAAGATATTTGGCCATTAGGCATTCTTTCACCTTTGATCCTGGGAAAGAATGTTCTTAATTTAATAAATTATAATAGAAAATGAAGTTGATACAGAGGGTGGAATAGACATATAGTCAATGGGTACAATAAACAAGTTCACCTTTCTAACCATGAATAATGATTGCGCCAAGAAAATGATTACACAGGCCCCAACTGAGGCCCTGATTTTTTTTTTTTTTTTTTTTTTTTTTTTTTTTGCCGTACGTGGGCCTCTCACTGTTGTGGCCTCTCCCGTTGTGGAGCACAGGCTCCGGACGCGCAGGCTCAGCGGCCATGGCTCACGGGCCCAGCCGCTCCGCGGCATGTGGGATCTTCCTAGACCGGGGCATGAACCCGTGTCCTCTGCATCGGCAGGCGGACTCTCAACCACTGCGCCACCAGGGAAGCCCCTGAGGCACTGATTTTAACTTCTAAAGCATGAAAGTATATTTTTACTGAAGTAAGCTTTTTTTTTTGCAAAAGATAGATTAATCATACATTGATTCTTCTTAGTTTTATTGATGAAACAACTTAAGATAGAACAAAATATCCATACTGAAGAGATAAAGTCCTTTACCCAACGTTACTTGAATAGCCATGGTTTATACGTGGGCTTTTAGGGGACAACTGTGGCAACAACAGGGGATGATTTAGGAAAATCAGTAAAAACAGGGGGTACCTACTGGGATGTATCTACTGAAATGTTTCATGTATGCAATGATAGCAGGTTTTACTTTTTTAATTATTCACTGCACCATGTTTTAGAAAACACTTTAAAAACAATTCAGTGATTAATTTATTTTTATTTTTAAGTTTTATTTTTTTAACATCTTTATTGGAGTGTAATTGCTTTACAGTAGCGTGTTAGTTTCTGCTTTACAGCAAAGTGAATCATAATTTATTTTTGATATTTTTCTTAGAATCTTTCACTAGTAAACTCTGTAATCCCTGTGTTTAAGTCAAAATGGCTGAGTTGGTCAGTGATGTAACACATTGAATATTGACCCTCTTTTTAAAACAACCAGAAAACCTCACAGGCAATTTTTTTTTTCAGGTTAACATTTAGGTGAATTTTCAATATTAACTGACAGCAATTCATGGTCTGCTTTTCTTATCATACATTGTCTAGTTTTTCAGTTTTGGAGCACTACCCAGCTTTCAGTTTTTAATTTCATCTTTAAAACCTTGCTTACTCACAGAAGATATGGATTTAATTACTTGGTTATACTGTGAAGTAAAAAATACTATTCCTAATACCAGAAAATGGATAGTTATATTATATATATATATAGTATATATTATATATGTATATATTATATATATATAATATTTTGGTTCTTTTAATTGCATGTTGAAAAAATAACACCAAGTATAAGTTTTTAATTACATGCATATAGTTTCAGAAGGATAAATTACATATATTTAGTACTAAGTAAATAATAAAAACAATTACATCAAGTTATAGGTGTAAATGGCACATCAGAATCCATAGGATTTAATACATTTAAAATATTTAAGGAAGTCTCGAGGAATATAGCTCAGTTTGTTTTTACTTTGGTTCTAGGACCAATGCTTACAACCTTCTAAATTTTAATTGAGCAATATGTAGGAATAATTAATGGCAGATTATGAGGAAAACTAAACCAGAATCTGTTATTTCTTTTTTTTTTTTATTGAAGGATACTTGACTTACAATATTATATTACTTTCAGGTATACAACATAGTGATTCAGTATTTCTATACATTATACTCCATGTAAAGCTCTTACAAAATAATGGCTATATTTCCCTGTGCTGTACAATACATCCTTGTTGCTTATTTATTTTATACATAGTACTTTGTACCTCTTAATCTGCTACCCCTGTCTTGCCCCTCCCTGCTGGTAACCACTAGTTTGTTTTCTACGTCTGTGAGGCTGTTTCTTTTTTGTTATATTCACTAGCTTGGTTTATTTTTTAGATTTCACATGTAAGTGATAGCATACAGTATTTGTCTTTCTCTGTCTGACTTGGGTCACTAAGCATAGTAACCTCTAGGTCTATCTACAGTGTTCTGAATGGCGGAATATCATTCTTTTTTACGGCTGAGTAATATTCCTGTGTGTGTGTGTGTGTGTAATCCATTTATCTGTGGATGGACACTTAGGTTGCTCTTAAGAGTTTTTATAAAAGGTGATGCTGGGGACAGTGGACAAGCTGGACACTTACTTTGGAGTATGATGTTGAAGACATCAACCATGCTTCATTTGCTCTTGTCTTTCCAGTACTTGCTAAGTGTGTAATGCAGCTGAGAGCTGTAAATCCCTCTCCTCCCCTAGAGGCATACACTGGAATGCTGGGGGCTGGGTGCAAGCTACTCTTCTCTCCCTCCCTCCCTAAGGATGAATCTCAGGATTGCACACCTCTTCCCAGTCTTGCAGTGCTTGAGGCCTTTGAGAGCTCCCACCGGCTTTCTTGGTCGTTAACTCCCTCCCGGACCCCCCAGCATTCTAACTGTGCCAGTTGCCTCAGTGCTCTGTGCGAAGCCAGATGGAAGTAAGTCTTTGGGCAGCAACCCAAAAGGCTGGGATGTCAGGTGGATGCTTCGCTCACTCCTTCCCATGAGGGAGAAATGGGGGGCTGAGTGGATCTGAGTGCTGAGCTATGGAGGTTTGGGGGAGGGGCTGTAACAGATAAAGTTAAACTGCCCCTCTTACCCATTTCAAAGCCTTTTTTCTCAGTTTTGTGCTCCTCCGGTATGCTGCAAATTCTTAACTGGACTCTGGAGTTCTCACAAAAATTTTGGCCCCAATATTGTTTCATCAGTGTTTTCCTGTGGAGGAAGAGGGTACAGGACTTCCTATCCCACTGTTTTGCTGAGGTTACTCCTGGGATTTATTTTAAACATTTATGGCATGAGGGGACTTATGACAAAGGGAGTTTACTGACGAATAAAATGCTCTATGCAAATTTTAAAAGATTCTTTTACTTTCTTAAATGAGTTGAGGTTTTAGGATCTTCTTTTTGTTTTCTTTTTTTGGCCACGCCATGCAGCATGCAGGATCTTAGTTCCCCTACCAGGGATCCAACCCGTGCCCCTACACTGGGAGCTCGGAGTCTTAACCCCACCAGGGCAGTCCCAGGATCATTTTCTAAGGTGACTGAAATGTGTATGTTTTATGACTTGAGAATACACAGTGCCCGAGCTGATCCAGGTGAAGCGTGAGGTGCCCTTGGCCGCTGCCTGTCCCCACCGAGGAAGGCCCAGGACCTGCTGGGGATGCTGACACCTGTGAGAAGGAATCAGTCATGTAAATCCCAGTAGGGCCCTTCCCTGCCCATTTTGGGGGGGGCGCTTTGGACGTTAGAATCATGTGGCATGGATGAACGGACAAACAGCGCCTCTTGGAGGGTCCCGCCCACACACTCGGGGAGCCCCAGGCCTCCGCTTCCCTCCCCGCCATGAGATCTGGGAGGCCTCGCTGCCGGGGTAATTGCGTTTGCTTGGGAAACAGCAAGATGGAAAAGTAGCGGCCTCCACACCCCATCCTGGGATCCTGCATGGCCTTCTGTCTCAGGGTACAGGGCACCATGGGAAATTCTTCCCTCTTTGAGAGGAAGGATGTTCTGACAGGTTGCTGGCTCTTTTGATGGCTATTTTGGTGGCTGTAGCTCTAGGTGTGTGTGTGTGTGCGCGCGCGTGCTTTTCTGTGACTCTCCATGGTACAATCCCACCCCATCCCCAGGCCCTTTCTTCCCTCCACAGTAACGGAAACATTCCCGGGAACCCTGAGGGGAGACTGAGGACACACACTGCTGTTACTCCAGAGGATGTTTTTCAGCAATAACAGGATGTGTGTGTTCGGATAGGACTAGATTATGCCACAGCAAATGAACAAGCAAAGCCTCAATGGTTGAAAGCATCAAACATTAATTTTTGGGGCTTCGCTGGTGGCGCAGTGGTTGAGAGTCCGCCTGCCGATTCAGGGGACACGGGTTCGTGCCCCGCTCCGGGAAGATCCCACATGCCGCGGAGCGGCTTGGCCCGTGAGCCATGGCCGCTGAGCCTGCGCATCCGGAGCCTGTGCTCCGCGACGGGAGAGGCCACAACAGTGCGAGGCCCATGTACCGCAAAACAAAACAAAAAAAACACATTAATTTTTGAACTCACATTCAGCACCAGGGCAGCTGCTCTTCAGGTGATCAAGGCTGACAGAGGAAACAGATTCTGGGGCACTGGGTTCCCCTGGTTGAGGTATTAGGATAAGAGGAAAGACTGAAGAACCCACTGGAAAATAAATTCTTTGCCTTGAAATTGACACTCCTCATTTCTCCCCACCCACTGGTCAGTACTAATCACCTACTCCTGGTGAACCACAGGTGATTTTAATAATCCTGTATGTTCAGAGGACTTGAGAAGTGGGTATGGGGGGGTCTGAGGTGTCTACCACAAAGGATAAAGCAAATTGAAAAGATTTTTGCCAAGAATTTTCTAATTGCCTTACCTTAATTACAATATATCAGTGGAACAAATAGAATGGTTAGCTTACCAAATTTCTTTATTCCTTATATGAATGACAAAAATATTACATATTTATTTTTGTCATTATGTTTCTGTTAATTTTTAAAGTTGGCTAAAAGTCATCAACAAAGTGGCGTTGTTTGAGTTCAGAACTTGCAAATGTGAATATTTGCAAATTCAGAGAAATTGTAAGCATATTAGAGATTAAGACCAATTACCTGAAAGAAAAAAATAAATGTTGTATATGCATGCCCAACGTGAGATCAACTAACGATTACACAAAAACAATAGTAATAGTCAGATTGAGTCTTCCAAAGTGCTTATATCAGGAAAAAGTGCTGTGTGCTGTGACCAAAATGTTTCCATGGTGCTATGCAAAGAAACAGGAATTCACATCATAAAGTAATTATTGAGTTCAGGAAATTTGTTTTCTCTCTTTTTGCTGAATGAGGACAATTATTATATCTGATACACGGGTACATTTTTAAAAACTTATTTTTCACATTCACTAAAATATAATTTATAGTATATTCAGTAAATATTTTAATTTAATAAATTTAGTTTATGCAGAAAACAAATTTTAAGCATACTGTTTAATGAGTCATTCTAGGGATTCTGCTCACTATTGTAAATGTGAGATCCGGGCTAGCAAAAATCCCATTATCTTGTAATGCTACCAACTCAAAAGAAGAGATGGCTTTACCACCATAGGGGAAGGGGACACATAGAATAATAAGCCTAAAGGCTTACAGGCTCTTAAATTCTTCCACGTGGAGGTGCCACTTTACAGTTTCAACCAAATCTCACCAGCTAAGGCAAGCCACATGGCCATCCCACCTTAAAGTTGAGGGATAATATAATCTTATTTTTTCCTTTTTCTTCTTTTTTCCCCCCAGCTTTATTTAGGTATAACTGGCATATAACATTGTGTAAGTTTAAGGTGTACAAGGTAATGATTTGATATTTGTGCATGTTATGAAACTGTGACCACAATAAGGCTGGTTAGTTAACACTTCCATCACTTCCCATGCGGCAGTTACATTTGTTTTTCTTTCTTTTTTTTTTTTTTTCTTTTGGCAGTGAGAACTTTTAAGATTTACTCTGTTGGCGACTTTTGAATATCATTCAAATTCAAATATGTAATACAGTATTGTTACCTCGGTCACTGTGCTGTGCAGTACATACCAAGAATTTATTCCTCTGAAAATACTGCCTTGAGTGCCACAGAAAAAGAGAAGTGGAAAGTTCTCTGAATACTAATGATATCTCACAGATACCCCAAAATAATGTTAAATTTTTAATCAGATTTCAAATCTTAAATAATTATGTTAAATGATGTCAACCATCAGTGTCTTGGTATAATCTTAGATACACCATGAGAATAGTGAAGTTGTCACAAGTACTTGGACAGAATGATTTTAAAAGTCTGTTTATGAAATCAAAAAAAAACTTGAAGTTTTTCTAGTGGGAGATATTTCTTTGATCTTTATTTGAGTTGTTCATTCTAATTATTAATATTAGGAAGAAGGGAAAACCAAAAAAATAACAAACGTGGGTCTGGTATTTTGCAAAAGAGAAAAGCACTGTTGACCTTTGGTATTTATTTCATTTAATAGGCTGGTCATTCAGAAAACCTCCACATAGTTTTATTTGCTTCTGTTTTATTTCATAACAAGCAAAACATCACATGATTGCTAATACATGTAAATTCCAAACATGTACAAGTTAGAAAACTAGACTTTTGTTAAATAATGTAAAACTGTAATAATTGGCATCTAAATAATCTACAGAAAAACCTTGGATATATGATACCATTTATAAATAAGGCCAATTGCATTCATTTTCTTAAGAAATAACTTCTAACTGCATAAATTACTTTGAAAACCTCTGCTATTGCTTAAGGGCTTGAATAGTAGGGTATTTGGACAGAATAAGTAATGAATTGGGGGGAAAAGAATTTGTACATTTTATTTTCTTATAAGGTGGAGTAAAATGTTTTTTTCCTCTATTAAATTAGATATATCCTCCTTCTAAAGGAAAAAACTCCCTTGACTCTTTCACCTTTATGTGATTTAAATCATTAATTCTAAGAAAACAGGTGAATTCTTATCCAAAATCCTTATGACAGTATTTGTATAAAGCTCAAAGCTACATTATTTACATGAGATTAAATATTTTTAAATTGAGAAGTTATTTCTACCAACAAGCTACCCACACTGTTTTGGTAGTTATTTCACTTATTTATGCTTGGGAATGTTAGTGTATCCTCTCAAGGAAGTTAAATGTATTTTCTAAGTTAAAGGTACTCTAAGTTTTCTACTATTTGGCATCTTTAAGCTCAGGGCCCAATTATAAGCTCAGGGCCCAATTATATTCTGAGTCCCCTGTGATGGTGACTGCTAAGCCCTGGAGCTGCAAAGATGAGTAACTCACACAGGCCCTGCCATCACCGGACCTGTATATATTATCCAGAATGTGGCGAGATACAAATGAACTGACACATAATGTCCATCTGCCATCATAAGCACTCTTAAGTATCCAGAAAGATCTGGAGACATTTCACTCTGCATTTCTGAATCAAGAAGAAAGATGCAGTTAAGCTGACCTATATTTACTAATTTTGAGAAAACTAATCATAATTGGTGAAAAGGTATATTTGTTTCACAATTCATAAAGACCTGCATCTGTTACTTGTTTATGTCCTTTATAGACTTGATTAACAAGGAGACTCGTATATATGCTGTTAATATTCGTTAATTAACATGCATTCATATATAAATTTAGATGCATCCATAGATAATAGTATAAAGCACTTTTTGCCAAGAAATAACAATGACTTTTATAACAGTAACTGCTAATCAGGTAGAAGAACAGTTACTAATGAAAATTGATTTGGCCTGACATACATATATATATATATATATATATATATATATATATATATGTTTTAATGTAAAAAAACCCTAATAATTACATTAAAAATAAAATTCTGCCGGGCTTCCCTGGTGGCGCAGTGGTTGGGAGTCCGCCTGCCAATGCAGGGGACGTGGGTTCGTGCCCCGGTCTGGGAAGATCCCACATGCCGCGGAGCGGCTGGGCCCGTGAGCCATGGCCGCTGGGCCTGCGTGTCCGGAGCCTGTGCTCCACAACGGGAGAGGCCACAACAGTGAGAGGCCCGCGTACCGCAAAAATAAATAAATAAATAATAAAGTAAAATAAAATTTTGCTAATGGTAAAATCAAGTTAAGATAATAGAAGAATAGAATGAGTAGTTTACACATAAAAACATTGCAGACAGATTTTTATACACTGTGTTTAGTTATCTGAAAATATTAGAGTCAAGCAGTCCAATATAGTGTTTATATGAAGTTGTTTATGAAGTGAGCTTAATGAATCTACTCCCTGAGTTCATTCTCAGTCCAAGGTTACACTAGTTGCATAGCCTTGAATAAGTTGTTTGCCCTCTTGCATCCTAAACTTTATCATCTGGAATACAGCAATAATAATAATGATGAGAAAAGGAGCTATATCTACTGAAGAGGGTGGTTCTAAGAATGGAAAGTGGTGCAATATCTAAAATATTTAATATATTTTCCAACTCGAAGAAACATTTCCATAAATTTGAACTGTTGTTAATAGTAATGATAATGATAGCGCAAAGAGACTAATCACATCCTGTGAAGATAAAGATGAATTTGCAGTACCTCAGTCAACCAGTAGGATTAAAATTACTAATATTCCAGAAGGATCTTACAGAACAAGATTTGTTAGTATTGATTATTAAGTAACCACATTCCAAGATCAAACATTGCCCGGTAGCTATTCTGCTTCACTTCAATTGATCAAAACAGTAGAGAGCATAAAATTAACATGTAATCAAAGCTTCCTGAGACAGTCGAAGACAAGCCAGGGGACGGAGGCTCTTGGGAGCATTTTATTTTCTACGCCAGCAACAGAACCAATGGCCTGCCTTCTATCTCTCTGTCTCTATTTCTGTGTGTGTCTCTCTTTTCTAAGTCCAGCTGACCTATCTCAATAGTAAGTGTAAAATATGAACTATCTCTTTAAGGGTGGGTGGGTGGGTGTCCCCCTCTGGAACAGTGTTTCATAATATCCAATGATACATTGGCTCAAACTTTTCTCTCTAAAATAGCTTACTCTTTATATTTAAATTTCATTAATGTCAGTTATCCCTGTTAAGCCCTTAAAATGAATTCTTAAATATGCTTTATACCTTTATAATATAGCATTTGTGAAGTAAAAGCAAGCTTCAGAAGGGTAAGTTTTAGCCAAACTCCTATATGAATTGACATAAAGTAGCAAACTTAAGGAAGTTTTGCCACAAATTATGTTAGTTCCATTTTGAAATGGATAGAATTTTTTAGTTTCCATTTAATGATGGTTTATGTAATTTACACAATGAAGTAGACTTAAAATTTTATATAAAATCCCAAAGGATACAGTTATTTAAAATAATAGAGAAATCAGGAAAATAAACCTATGGATATAGAAATAATCAGAGATAACATTTATACAGTTAAATGCAGGCAATATGATCCCATGTAATAAAGGAAAACACAGTAGTTGGCTCTAAGCTTCTAGTGGCCAGAGCAAAGAAAGAACATGATGCTTTCCAAGAGTTATTGCATCTGTAAGATCCAAAGACAATAGAATTAAGAGCTTTCAGAATGGATATCATGAAAGAAGATATTCTTGGTATTCTTTAATAACCAACAGTTTTTCTTTTATTATTTTAAATTTGAACTTTAGCTAGAATTTAAGAGAAACTTAAATGATTTTTAAAGTTAGTAGTAGTTACAGGAAAATACCCTACAGTAATAAGGATGGTGGTTCTTGTAAAGTACAGTTTGAGGTAAAATAAGCTAAGTATAAACTGATAAAGAATTAATTAGGATCAATGGAAATAAAAAATGTTAAGTGTTTTTATAATTTAGCAAGGGGTTTAAGACAGACTTTTATGCATTAATGACAGGTATGGCAAGTAATATTAACAAATGTATACATTATAAATCCTTACAGTGTTTATCAGAAAAACAATTCATTTAATTTCTGGAAAACTTCTGAATAATTTGCTTCCAATTATTGCTTTTTCTTTTCAAATAAAAAACAAATGCTTATAGAAGGTCATGTAACTGTTGTACCACAGGCTGTATATGTGTTTAAAAGACTTAGTTTATAGGGTCCTATATTGCTTTCTCAATTATTAAAAATGTTGCAGTTATATATAGTTTTTCAAACTTCCAAAGTGCACATTCTTTTATATTGACTAATTGTTTAGGGCATTACTACATATGTGTTTTTACCCTTTAATTGCACTGCGGACTTCATTAAGTCAAGAATCATATCCCATAGTCTTTCGTATTAATGTATTTGTACGTACCCACCCCACTCTCATGATACTGCATTTTGCTGTCTAATTCATGGAACAATAACCAGTGAAATTTTTTGGAGACTTAAGCATTTTCCAAGGTAATTAATGGTCATATTCTGTATTTACTTCAGATCATACGATCAAAGATACATTTTGCTGACTTTTGCTGACATTAGGAAAATGGGAGTTGTTTTCTCTCCAAAGAAAGACGCCCTTTCTCCTTCCTGACATTTCAGGCTTCTTAAACGTGATGGCACAATTTCCAACGAAAGACGAAACTGGGCTTTGAAAACAGAGGTGCTGTGCTGGCTGAGGCACGGACTCAGGCCGTCTCTATTAAACTTCACATTTTATTTTCCTGAAGATTAGCTGGAGCCCAAGTAACAGTCTCCCCTGTCTGAATATTTGAACAGTTGGAGGCACAAGTACCAGCCAACAACTTAATTATGAATTTTAAAAATTGGCGTTAATCTTTCCTCTTTCCTGTATATATTCCTTCCTAATGCCACAAGTCACAGTAAATGGCTCATTAAACTTCAGGCAATGCTATGGAATGCTTGCTACCATTTATAGGCAATGCTCTCCCAAGTACAATTAGAGGGAGTATTATGACACAGAACAATGGAGACAATTATTTCTGAAGTTTATTAATGCTAATTAGCATATGGCATCTAAGACAGCTGCTGATACTTCATTGCTAAATACTGAGGGACTAATTAGTGTTTGATGGTAATTAGCGGCTTCTGCATGTGCCTGGCCCTCAGAGGCATATGCCCTGTCACCATCGAGCTATTAAAAGTCTGGCCCTGCGCTCTGCACGAATGTGATGTGGCATTTAGGAGTTCTCTTAGAGTATATGGCATTCTTCTTTAATATATATGCCCTGAGTAGATTCCACAGAAGCTTTAGTAATTGGCTAGTTATTCCACTCTTCATTGAAAACATACTAATAAATCGTAGATTTTCTTTTTTTTTTTTTTGCGGTACGCGGGCCTCTCACTGTTGTGGCCTCTCCCGTTGCGGAGCACAGGCTCTGGACGCGCAGGCTCAGCGGCCATGGCTTACGGGCCCAGCCGCTCCGCGGCACGTGGGATCTTCCTGGACCGGGGCACGAACCCATGTCCCCTGCATTGGCAGGCGGACTCTCAACCACTGCGCCACCAGGGAAGCCCATAAATCGTAGATTTTTAAGTGCTAAAGTGAAGACGATACTTTAATTTAGCTTATATTTTTTCATGACCTCTGATAAGGGAATGACTTCAAATACTAGAGATCACTGGTATGAAAAGTATCTGAGTTTAATTTAGTTAATAATCAAGCTGACTTTGCTTGTGTTTGTCAATTTACACTTAATCATTTACTGATGATTAAAATTCATTATTAAATAAATATATGAATTATGTACACTTTCCCATGAACCAATTCAGTAAATTTTTTCATTTCTGATTCTTTTTCTCTTTTAACGAAAACAAAATGATTTTCTTTCTTTTTTTATGGAAGTGCTGTAATTTATTTAACATGTATTTTTTAAAATTTTTTAATTTTTTTATACAGCAGATTCTTATTAGTCATCAATTTTATACACATCAGTGTATACATGTCAATCCCAATCGCCCAATTCAGCACACCACCACCCACAACCCCCCGCCACTTTCCCCACTTGGTGTCTGTATGTTTGTTCTCTACATCAGTTTCTCAATTTCTGCCCTGCAAACCGGTTCATCTGTACCATTTTTCTAGGTTCCACATATATGTGTTAATATACAATATTTGTTTTTCTCTTTCTGACTTACTTCACTCTGTATGACAGTCTCTAGATCCATCCAAGTCTCAACAAATGACCCAATTTCGTTCCTTTTTATGGCTGAGTAATATTCCATTGTATATATGTACCACATCTTCTTTATCCATTCGTCTGTCGATGGGCATTTAGGTGGCTTCCATGACCTGGCTATTGTAAACAGTGCTGCAATGAACATTGGGGTGCATGTGTCTTTTTGAATTACAGGTTTTCTCTGGGTATATGCCCAGTAGTGGGATTGCTGGATCATATGGTAATTTTATTTTTAGTTTTTAAGGAACTTCCACACTGTTCTCCATAGTGGCTGTATCAATTTACATTCCCATCAACAGTGCAAGAGGGTTCCCTTTTCTCCACACCCTCTCCGGCATTTATTGTTTGTAGATTTTCTGATGACGCCCATTCTAACTGGTGTGAGGTGGTACCTCATTGTAGTTTCGATTTGCATTTCTCTAATAATTAGTGATGTTGAGCAGCTTTTCCTGTGCTTCTTGGCCATCTGTATGTCTTCTTTGGAGAAATGGCTACTTAGGTTTTCTTCATTGGATTGTTTGTTTTTTTAATATTGAGCTGCATGAGCTGTTTATATATTTTGGAGATAAATCCTTTGTCCATTGATTCACTTGCAAATATTTTCTCCTGTTCTGAGGGTTGTCTTTTCATCTTGTTTATGGTTTCCTTTGCTGTGCAAAAGCTTTGAAGTTTCATTAGGTCCCATTTGTTTATTTTTGTTTTTATTTCCATTACTCTAGGAGGTGGATCAAAAAAGATCTTGCTGTGATTTATGTCAAAGAGTGTTGTTCCTATGTTTTCCTCTAACAGTTTTACAGTGTCCGGTCTTACATTTAGGTCTGTAATCCATTTTGAGTTTATTTTTGTGTATGGTGTTAGGGAGTGTTCTAATTTCATTCTTTTACATGTAGCTGTCCAGTTTTCCCAGTACCACGTATTGAAGAGACTGTCTTTTCTCCATTGTATATCCTTGCCTCCTTTGTCATAGATTAGTTGACCATAGGTGCGTGGGTTTATCTCTCGGATTTTTATCTTGTTCCCTTGATATATGTTTCTGTTTTTGCGCCAGTACCATATTGTCTTGTTTACTGTAGCTTTGTAGTATAGTGTGAAGTCAGGGAGTCTGATTCCTCCAGCTCCATTTCTTTTCCCACAAGACTGCTTTGGCTATTCGGAGTCTTTTGTGTCTCCATACAAATGTTAAGATTTTTTGTTCTAGTTCTGTAAAAAATGCCATTGGTAATTTGATAGGGATTGCATTGAATCTGTAGATTGCTTTGGGTAGTATAGTCATTTTCACAATGTTGATTCTTCCAATCCAAGAACATGGTATATCTCTCCATCTGTTGGTATCATCTTTAATTTCTTTCATCAGTGTCTTATAGTTTTCTGCATACAGGTCTTTTGTCTCCTTAGGTAGGTTTATTCCTAGGTATTTTATTCTTTTACTTGCAATGGTAAATGGGAGTGTTTCCTTAATTTCTCTTTCAGATTTTTCATCATTATTGTATAGGAATGCAAGAGATTTCTGTGCATTAATTTTGTATCCTGCAACTTTACCAGACTCGTTGGTTAGCTCTAGTAGTTTTCTGGTGGCATCTTTAGGATTCTCTATGTGTAGTATCATGTTACCTGCAAACAGTGACAGTTTTACTTCTTCTTTTCCAATTTGTATTCCTTTTATTTCTTTTTATTCTCTGATTGCTGTGGCTAGGACTTCAAAACTATGTTGAATAATAGTGGTGAGACTGGACATCCTTGTCTTGTTCCTGATCTTAGAGGAAATGCTTTCAGTTTTTCAGCATTGAGAATGATGTTTGCTGTGGGTTTGTCATATACAGCCTTTATTATGTTGAGGTAGGTTCCCTCTATGCCCACTTTCTGGAGTTTTTATCATAAATGGGTGTTGAAGTTTGTCAAAAGCTTTTTCTGCATCTATTGAGAGGATCATATGGTTTTATTCTTCAGTTTGTTAATATGGTGTGTCACATGGATTGATTTGCATATATTGAAGAATCCGTGCATCCCTGGGATGAATCCCACTTGATCGTGGTATATGATCCTTTTAATGTGTTGTTGGATTCTGTTTACTAGTATTTTGTTGAGGATTTTAGCATTTATATTTATCAGTGATACTGGTCTGTAATTTTCTTTTTTTGTAGTATCTCTGTCTGGTTTTGGTATAGGGTGATTGATGGTGGCCTCATAGAATGAATTTGGGAGTGTTCCTTCCTCTGCAATTTTTTGCAAGAGTTTGAGAAGGATGGGTGTTAGCTCTTCTCTAAATGTTTGATAGAATTCACCTGTGAAGCCATCTGGTCCTGGACTTTTGTTTGCTGGAAGATTTTTAATCACAATTTCAATTCATTACTTGTGATTGGTCTGTTCATATTTTCTATTTCTTCCTGTTCAGTCTTGGAAGGTTATACCTTTCTAATAATTTGTCCATTTCTTCCAGGTTGTCCATTTTATTGGCATAGAGTTGCTTGTAGTAGTCTCTTAGCATGCTTTGTATTTCTGCAGTGTCTGTTGTAATTTCTCCATTTTCATTTCTAATTTTATTGATTTGAGTCCTCTCTCTCTTTTTCTTGATGAGCCTGGCTAATGGTTTATCAATTTTTTTTATCTTCTCAAAGAACCAGCTTTTAGTTTTAGTGATCTTTGCTATTGTTTTCTTTGTTTCTATTTTCATTTATTTCTGCTCTGATCTTTATGATTTCTTTCCTTCTGCTGACTTTGGCTTTTGTTTGTTCTTCTTTCTCTAGTTCCTTTAGGTGTAAGGTAAGATTGTTTATTTGAGATTTTTCTTGTTTCTTGAGGTAGGCTTGTATATAAACTTCCCTCTTAGAACTACTTCTGCTGCGTCCCTTAGGTTTTGGATCATCATGTTTTCGTTGTCATTTGTCTCCAGGTATTTTTTGATTTCCTCTTTGATTTCTTCAGTGATCTCTTGGCTATTTAGTAACGTATTGTTTAGCCTCCATGTGTTTATGTTTACTTTTTTCCCCTGTAATTCATTTCTAATCTCATAGCGTTGTGTTCAGAAAAGATGCTTGATATGATTTCAATTTTCTTAAACTTACTGAGGCTTGATTTGTGACCCAAGATGTGATCCATCCTGGAGAATTTTCCGTGTGCACTTGAGCAGAAAGTGTAATCTGCTGTTTTTGGATTGAATGTCCTGTAAATATCAGTGAAATCTGTTTGGTCTATTGTGTCATTTAAAGCTTCTCTTTCCTTTTTAATTTTCTGTTTGGGTGATCTGTCCATTGGTGTAAGTGAGGTGTTAAAGTCCCCCACTATTACTGTGTTACTGTCGAGTTCCTCTTTTATAGCTGTTAGCAGTTGCTTTATGTATTGAGGTGCTCCGATGTTGGGTGCATATATATTTATAATTGTTACATCTTCTTCATGGATTGATCCCTTGATCATTATGTAGTGTCCTTCCTTGTCTCTTGTAACATTCTTTAATTTAAAGTCTATTTTATCTGATATGAGTATTGCTACTCCAGCTTTCTTTTGGCTTCCATTTGCATGGAATATCTTTTTCCATCCCCTCACTTTCACTCTGTGTGTGTCCCTAGTCTGAAGTGGGTCTCTTTTAGACAGCATATATATGGGTCTTGTTTTTGTATCCATTCAGCAAGCCTGTGTCTTTTGGTTGGAGCATTTAATCTATTCGCGTTTTAGGTAATTATCAATATGTATGTTTCTATGACCATTTTCCTAATTGTTTTTGGTTTGCTTTTGTAGGTCCTTTTCTTCTCTTGTGTTTCCCACTTAGAGAAGTTCCTTTAGCATTTGTTGTAGATCTGGTTTGTGGGTGCTAATTCTCTTAGCTTTTGCTTGTCTGTAAAGCTTTTGATTTCTCCATCGAATCTGAATGAGATCATTGCCGGGTAGAGTAATCTTGGTTGTAGGTTCTTCCCTTTCATCACTTCAAGTATATAATTCCACTCCCTTCTGGCTTGTAGAGTTTCTGCTTAGAAATCAGCTGTTAAACTTATGGGAGTTCCCTTGTATGTTATTTGTCATTTTTCCCTTGCTGCTTTCAATAATTTTTCTTTGTCTTATTTTTTGCCAATTTGATTACTATGTGTCTCGGTGTGGTTCTCCTTGGGTTTATCCTGTATAGGACTCTCTGCACATCCTTGACTTGGGGGGGCTATTTCCTTTCCCATGTTAGGGAAGTTTTCGACTACAGTCTCTTCAAATATTTTCTCTGGTCCTTTCTCTCTCTCTTCTCCTTTTGGGACCCCTATAATGTGAATGTTGTTGCATTTAATGTTGTCCCAGAGGTCTCTTAGACTGTCTTCATTTCTTTTCATTCTTTTTTCTTTATTCTGTTCCACAGCAGTGAATTCCACCATTCTGTCTTCCAGGTCACTTATCCATTCTTCTGCCTCAGTTATTGTGCTATTGATTCCTTCTAGTGTAGTTTTCATTTCAGTTATTGTATTGTTCACCTCTGTTTTTTTCTCTTTAATTCTTCTAGGTTTTTGTTAAACATTTCTTGCATCTTCTCGATCTTTGCCTCCATTCTTTTTCCAAGGTCCTGGGTCATCTTCACTATCATTACTCTGAAATCTTTTTCTGGAAGGTTGCCTATCTCCACTTCATTTAGTTGTTTTTCTGGGGTTTTACCTTGTTCCTTCATCTGGTACATAGCTCTCTGCCTTTTCGTCTTGTCCGTCTTTCTGTGAATGTGGTTTTTGTTCCATAGGCTGCAGGATTGTAGTTCTTCTTGTTTCTGCTGTCTGCCCTCCAATATTCTGTCTTTAAAACCCGAGATTAGACTTTAGTCATCAAACTCGTGTTTTGAAAGTATCATAGTTTAGGTTAAGCCAGTCCTCTGGAAAGAGTTTTCATGCTAGTCTTAAAAACTTTCAAAGACACTGTTTGCTTGTTTTCCTGGGGGCTTTTTGGGTGGGTGGGTGGGGGAGTGATTAGCATTAACTGTTTGCTCAGGAACTCCTGTGACTGTTAGCTTTACTTGTTGAATAACTTCTTTCAAGCAGAACTTTCTCTGCAGTTAGTAAATGAAGTTAAGAATTCAGCTGAAAGTATGAACTCTGTGACTAGTAACCACAGTGATATATCATGGTTTAAAATTTTAAAGATAATCTCAGATTTTAATTTCACACAGGGATAATTGTTTTTATGATGATGTAAGTGTGCAATTTGAACAATGATAAAAAAGATTTAGTTAATAATTATTACCCAATAATTTTTACCCATTAGTTTATGGCTTTGAGATGTTTTGGTACTTGGCAGTTGGTATGAAGCTTTTATGGTCCATGGCGTTAAAAATAAAGGAATGAAACAAAGCTGTCCACAGTGGAAATTATACAGTTATTTGTCAAAGTTATAAAACTACAATGTCTTCAATGGCTAATTGGCCAGAAAACATGGAAAAGAAGGACAATGAAGGAAGAAAGTGAAGAAAAAACAACTTATAAATGTAGTCAACATTTAAAAATACCCACTCATTTTTCTAAGTTGATTTCTCATTAGGATGTTTGAGCTTTGGAAAACAAGGAATAGACCCACAAAATAAGCTGTCTTTTTATTTTCTTTTTCCTCTTCCAAGTACTTTTTGTCATCTTCTTCATAATTTTTACATTCCTTCCCAGAAAGTGAATACAAGTTTCCAGAAATTTAGATTTTAGGAGGTGAAAAATGATAGACACAAAACTTAAAACATAATTGGCTGTTTGAGAACTCTGAAGAGTGAAATATGGAAGTGTATAAATATAATTGAGGTAGTATAGTGAAAACAATATGAACCTTGACTCTTCATATGTTTGTGGCACTGGGCCTCAAAGTCTCAGATTCCTTGTCTATAAAATGAGAAATATTCTGTTCACATAGCAGAGTATTTAAGAGTATGTTCTCTGCTTTGCTTCAATTGGCTCTTGTTTCAAGGGGCTCTGTGACTTATCTGTGTTGTAGCTTTTGTGTCTGTAAAATTATAGTGATAAATTTGTCTGCCTGTCTTATACCAGAGACTCTAGGGAAAAAAAGGCTAAGGGCAAGTATTAAAATGCAAATACTTTACTTAGGATGTGCAATATCAATAATTTACCCCAACTCTGGTAATGTCTCTCCCTATATTGAGAGTCTTTTATCTCTTTCAACATTTTATCAAGTCAGTGACCCCAAAGTTGAATTTCATAAAAGACACTAGTCAGTAGTCTCACATCTGAGTTCTAAGGTTGTTTGAGACTTAATACTCAAATTAGTTTTATTAGTCTTAAATTAACTATTACCGTGTTATCATTTAGGATGGGGGGTATCAACCAAAATAAATACTGCAAGAGTCTGCAAATAAGAGGAGTTTATTTAGGGTCTCAATCATTGCAATTTGGGACACACAGATTCAAGTAACCCCAAAAGAATGTTTCCAGGAAGAGAAAGAGTCAGGGGCTTATGAAGAAATTTTGATTGACTGTGATGCGAGTCAGAAAGTATTCGTCCTTAAGGAATGACCATTTGTTTTAGGGCAGAGGTTCAATACGTACATAGACTGTCCTGAGTTATTAGAGTGAGCCCGGCAAGTATCTTGAGTTTCTGGCAGGTATTCTGGATGACTTCATCAGTTCAAAGGTCAGATTCCATCCAGGCTGAGAAGTGCATAAGTCACACTTCTTAATGGCCTCCAAGCTCCATATTATCTTATCTTATTTTGGGGGAGAGGTTTAGAATTTGTATATTTTTTCCTTTTTTATTGAAGTATAGTTGATTTATAATATATTAGTTTCAGGTGTACAACATAATGGTTCAATTTTTTATATATTATACTCCATTTAAAGTTATCATAAAATATCGGCTATATTCCATGTGCTGTACGATATATCCTTGTAGCTTATCTATTTTATCCATAGTAATTTTTACTTCTTAATCCCCTTCCCCTATCTTGCCCCTCCTCATTTCCCTCTCCCCAAAGGCAACCTGGTTTGTTCTGTATCTGACTCTGTTTTAGAGAGCTCTCTTACTCCAATTTTATTTTTCCTTCACAAGGGATAGCAAAAATCATCTTAAAATATGCAACCTGTGAAAGACCCCTAATAAACAAATTCCATGCTAATTCATATTCAGGTATAAACAGTGGTAGAAAATAACTACCATTGATCCAGTTGACTGATTTTTGAATAATTATAAGTCATTTTACCAAGATGGCCTTAACTTTCTCATTCTTCACTAACCTTTAGGGCATTTGTTTTAGAAAACATTTAAATTCTCTGTTCCTTTGAGATGTAAATCTTTTCCCAGTCTTCTGTGATTTTTTAACCCAGGAATTTCTTTCTCAAACACTTGGAAGCCATCTCACAGTCTAGAAGGATGGTGCCCTATGTCCCCATCTTCCTGGAGGGCAGGAGGACAGCTCAGCAATCATCACAGTTATTACTAATGAGCAAACAGAGGGACTAATCACCTGGACCAATCCCCGCCCTCCTCCTGCAATACTTTTCTACTCACTCAGCCCAGTGCTTAAATCTCTCCAGCCCTTTGTTTCAGCGGAGTCAAGTTTAATCACTCTACCCTGGTATTGAATACAATTTTCCTTGCCTGTTTAACTCTGTTTAGTGAAGCTTTTCCTTGATGCCCTCAAAAATTGATCTTATGTTAATAATCTGGAAATTTTGATGTATAACAGTATTGGAAACATATGTAGGGTATTTCGTCTTTGAAAAAATTTTTCTGATATTTCAAAGTGCATGTAAGTTCTATCCATTAAATATCTTTAACTTTGTGAAAACTAAAACAAAATATTCCACATCAATTTGAGTATAAGAAGTGACTGTGCTCTGTCCAATAAGACTTCAATAATAATGGCTTTCTTAAGACTTTGCTATCTCCAGTGCTAGTTTTGATACTTAGTATTACAGACATATGCCTTTAAGAGTAATTACAAATTTAAATCCAAATTTTTATTTTGCTTTGCTTGTCTGTTTTTACTCTGTTAGAAAAAAAATAGGTGGAAAATACAGGTGATTTATTTTGCATTAGGTTGCTATTTCTTGTGTCACAGTCACATTCAGTTAAACACCTCCTGCCTAAAATCTGTTCTAACCTTTGGACAGAACTATTATCCTTCTGAAGATTCCCAAAGGTTATAGCAATTAGAATATACTATGTCTTTGCAACAAAAATTCAAAA
Organism: Delphinapterus leucas; assembly: GCF_059928025.1. Lineage (NCBI taxonomy): Eukaryota > Metazoa > Chordata > Mammalia > Artiodactyla > Monodontidae > Delphinapterus > Delphinapterus leucas. Next base: position 83,207,738 of record NC_143142.1, read on the forward strand.
GGTCTCTTTTAATTATGTTACGTTACCATAGATCAATAGCCCCCATTAAAAGGATTCTTTTTCTCTTTCTCCTGACGCTGCTTTGACTATGCTTGCAGTGAGTTGCAAATCAGTTATTGCTAAAATACATCTAATTATTTTCTTCCACTAAAACATCTAATTTAGCTAGGGGAAAAATAAAGAACCTCATGCAATTTTTTTAAGAGAGAATTTGGACTCTGCCTGAATATAAGTAGATTAATGATTTTAATGAGGTGACATGCCCAGGATTGGGGTGGATAGAAGTAGTGACAAGTGGTGACTTTCAGGATGTTATGGTTCGTAACCACAGGCAGAGAGGTAGTGACCTGTGTTTTTCAGCGAGCAAAACTTGTTGCTTTTTGCCCTCTGCTACTCCGTTGTTGCTGAGGATTTTATCTTGTGTGCTTTCCCCACACAGAACTACATCTTCATACAGGAAAGGCAGATAAAATCTGCACATGAATTTGGAGAGGAACTGTTTTATACCACTGTGAGGCCTTCTAAGGCTATTTAAATAACTCCTAAGAGGTGAATGGTTTTCATCCAGCATGGGTAGTCATTGGGTGTTAATTCTAAACTGGTCCAGGTTTTTAAACCGTTGAATAATATATAATTGTTCTTACTGCGACTCCTTAAGGCAAATCAGTTCTAGACAAATTAGAAATGAAACAACGGAGGCAAACAAAGGTGGGTGTAAATAGATCCACTGACATATTTGCAAAAAAACCCACAAAAGTCTAACGCATATCTCTATACTATTCCTATATGAAATAGTACTATTCTAAGATGATTGAGACCCAAAATGAAATTAATTACTAATGCTATCTTTCTGAACGTTGAGCTTAATTTCAAGCACCAAATGATTAACCTAAGGTACATAATTAGGTTGATTATTTATACAAACTTTGGTGACTTTATAAAGTCCTCCAGTTATGAAAACTCTTAATTATTATAAGCAGCAGGTGCAGAGACGCCATACAAGTCTATGTTCCTCATTCATCTTCAGAGAAAACATCACATTTTCTTTATCCATTCGCTCCTTGACAGCTGTTTCGATTGTTTTCATAGCTTGGCTCTTGTGAATAATACTGCAGTGAATGTGGGCGTGCAGATACTTTCTTTGCGATACTGATTTCATTCCCTTTGGTTATACAGCCAGAAGTGGGATTGCTGGATCATATAGTATTTCAGTGTTTTAATTTGTTGAGGCGCCTCCCTGCTGTTCTCCATAATGGCTGTACCAATTTACATTCCCACCAACAGTGCACAAGGGCTCCCTTTTTCATGCCCTTGTCAACACTTGTCATCTCTTGTGTTTTTTTGGTTTTTTTTTTTTTTTTTTTTTTTTTTTTGCGGTACGTGGGCCTCTCACTGTTGTGGCCTCTCCCATTGCGGAGCACAGGCTCCGGACGCGCAGGCTCAGCGGCCATGGCTCACGGGCCCAGCCGCTCCGCGGCATGTGGGATCTTCCCGGACCGGGGCACGAACCCGTGTCCCTTGCATCGGCAGGAGGACTCTCAACCACTGCGCCACCAGGGAAGCCTTTTAAAGCATTTTTTTTTTCTTTTGCGATCTTGTGTTCTTGATAGTAGCCATTCTAACAGTTTCAAGGTGATACCTCATTGTGTTTTTGATTTGCATTTTCTTGATATTTAGTGATGGCCATTTGTATGTCTTTGGAAAAATGTCTTACTAGGTCATTTGCTCATTTCTTATTTAGGTTATTTGTTTTTACTATTGCATTGGGTGAGTTCCTTTTATGTTTTTGATATTAAACCCTTATCAGATATATGATTTGTAAATACTTTATCTCATTCTGTAGGCTGCCTTTTTATTTTACTGATCGTTTTCTTTGATGTCCAGAAGCAGTTTGGTTTGATATGGTCTCACGTACTTAAATTTGCCTCTGTAGCCTGTGCTTTGGGTGTCACACTCAAAAAATGATTGCCAAGACCAATGTCAAGGACCTTTTTAGAATTTCATTATAAGAAATGAATAGGAAGCTTCTGCATTTAAAATATTAGAAAAGCAATGAGTTTTTTTTAATAGATCTTTATTGGAGTATAATTGTTTCACAATACTGTGTTAGCTTCTGTTGTACAACAAAGTGAATCAGCCATATGCATACATGTGCCCCCGTATCCCCTCCCTCTTGAGCCTCCCTCCCACCCTCCCTATCCCACCCCTTTAAGTCATCGCAAAGCTGATCTCCCTGTGCTATGCGGCTGCTTCCCACTAGCTATTTTACATTTGGTAGTGTATATATGTCAACGCTACTCTCACTTTGCCTCAGCTTCCCCTTCCCACCCCCTGTCCTCACATTCATTCTCTATGTCTACCTCTTTACTCCTGCCCTGCGACTAGTTTGTCAGTACCATTTGTTTTTCTTTTTTTTTTTTTTAGTTTTCATATATATGTGTTAGCCTATGGTATTTGTTTTTCTCTTTCTGACTTACTTCACTCTGTATGACAGACTCTAGATCTGTCCACCTCACTACAAATAACTCAATTTTGTTTCTTTTTATGGCTGAGTAATATTCCATTGTATTTGAACATATCAATTAGTTTTCTTTAGGATAAATGTCAGCATATGGTTTTACTTTTAAAAATTTCAAACCTTCCTTTTCTTATATCACTTCCTAAAAAGCATATATATTTCATTTGTGCCAAAATCTTTCAAAAGGACTTTAGTAGTTGTTTATCTTCTCTATATTTACATGTTCTAATATTCATCTTTAACAAAAATTAATAATGTTTTGTTACATTTTTCTTATGAAACATTTGCTCTGGTGACAGTCTCAGTCTTTGAAACCTGACTGCATGGGTCCTGTTTCAGGAACTTCCTTTTTAAGTGTCCTATTTTAATACCTTTAAAATTTCTATATTTCACTTTTTTTTTTTTTCTGCGGTACGCGGGCCTCTCACCGTTGTGGCCTGTCCCGTTGCGGAGCACAGGTTCCGGATATGCAGGCTCAGCGGCCATGGCTCACGGGCCCAGCCGCTCCGCGGCATGTGGGATCCTCCCGGACCGGGGCACGAACCCGTGTCCCCTGCATCAGCAGGCGGACTTGCAACCACTGCGCCACCAGGGAAGCCCCTGTATTTCACTCTCTTCAGTCTATTTCTCTCTGTTGATCTATCTATCTGTCTACCTACCTACCAGTCATCTGTCTCTAGAGCTATGTTGTTTCAGTTCACATCCTACTTGAGGATATTGAGGAAGGGGTCTCATCTAAACATCCTGTTCATGTAGGCAATTACGTAGAGACCAGGAAGTTTAGACATGTGTTTCTAAACCTTTTCACAGTGAAATTTCCTTTGACTATTTTAGTTATTGAACTATTTTCACTGTGGATGTCGTTATGCATAATAAGACAACTAAATAAAAATTTGTGGAGATGGAATTTGTGGAATTGGTAAGTGAAAAGATCTCCAGATAGTCACTTTCAAGTAGGTAATAATATTTGGCTACAGAAAACAGTTATCCCTGAGAACCATTTGGAAATCGAGATACAATTGAAAAAGAATCCATTTAAGGCATCAGTGAGTTGAGGAAGCAATAAATAAGGAGTTGAATGGATATAATTCTGAAGGGGAGAGGACTTCAGAGAAGTTTTCTTATGATCTACAGCTATTTTGATCCCTGGATGTATTTACTATTTCTGAGCTCAGGCTGAGAATGTATTTTGCTTGGATAGGTGCCCACTCTTGGGGAATGCAGAAACTATAAGAAATCTTGGTGGTCTCCAAAGGGTAAACTAAAATCAAAACAAAAAAAAATGACAGTACTAGGGAATCAAAACACATCCAATTTCCTCCTCAAGACTTCTGTGAAATTATGAAGTTGTACCTGATAAGAGGGACTAAAATATTAAGCCAGAATTCTCTAAGAAGCATAGCAGAGTTTTCTGCCATCTCACAGAGCTAAGAAAACAGAAATCAGAATTAAGATTGTTGAAAGGGACCAAGATGAGTAAATCTAGCTACTTATGAGAGCCCAACAAGTCTATTAGAAATAGGGCATCTCAGGCTTCCCATAAGTGCAGCTCTGTCCAACTAAGCTCAGTGCTTATTTTGATGAAGGTCTAGCAGAAGATGTGAACCTTTAGAGAAGTTTGATTTCATCTATAACCTCTGTGTTTTTTAGTATAACACATCAGGCATTCAGTTGAAATTAGGAAGAATGCCAAGAAATAGGATCATGTGATCAAAAACTAAAAGAAAAAACCCAGGAAATAAAAATTGGCTCTAAGGTATTTGAACTAATGGAATAAGTAGAAAATGACTTTAAAGTAGCTGTGATTAACTTGTTTAATGAAAAGGAGAAAAATAGAAAAAATTTTGAGAAAACTGGAAACTATTGAAAGATACATAAGTTCTAAGAATAAAACTACAGTGCCTGAAATTGGGTTTAACTTCAAGAGTATATGAGTAGAAACTGTTCAAACTGAATAATGGAGAAGAAAAAATGGGAAGTATAGGAAAAATTCATAAGAGGCAAATGAGACAAAAGTGAAAGGTCTAATAACCTTGGAGGTAAATATAAGGAGAAGTAAGAGTGAATAAATCAGGCATCATCAGTATTTGAAGAAATAATGGCCAAGATACTTTCAATACCGATGAAAGGTTTCAAACCAGACATTAAATAACTTTTGCAAACCTCAGTGAAGATAAATACGCAACCATACCTAGAAACGTCTTCCTAAGACTGTTGGAAACAAAGACTAAATGTTTAAAGTAGCTAGAAAATAAGATCCGATGCGTTCAAAGCATCAACAATAGGAATGCAGGCTGAGGATACACGAAAAACAATGGAAGCCAGAAAGACATTGAATAATGTCTTTAAGTGCTGAACAAAAAGAATTATCAGCTTAGAGTTCTACAACAGTGAAAATATCTTTCAAAGTAAAGGCTAAACGTAGATGTTTCTCTTCTAGTTCTGGGCAAAATGGAGTAGACACATTTCTCTTTATTCTTGTGACTAAGCACAATTAATTCTGGATGTCATGTGTAGAAAAGACATGAATATATTCTGAAAGATAAAGAGAAGACAGACTGACTGAGGACTTCAGCATCTTAGACGAGGAATTCTTCGAGTTTTCTTTTTCTTATACACCAACACCTGGATGCTGGAGAAGCTGGCATCCTGATTATGCCGACAGGCACAGACAAGAAAAACAAAATCAGTGTAATACTGTTGAAAAATGGGGAAGTTCATATAATTGCCTCATATACAGAATAAATACATAAACTTATAAATATCATTGATGAAAGGATAAAAAAATCAAGTAGGAAAAATCTAACAAAACTGTGCAAAACATGTAAGCTGCTATGTACAAAAACAATTTGTAATGCCTCAATAAAGCAGTATACCACATTCATGTATTTAAAGAAATAATATTGCTAAGACTTTTCCTCTAGATTGACTTATAGATCCAGTATTATTTCAATATCGATCACAGAAGAGTTTCTGAAGAAATTGCAATCTGGTTCTAAAATTTATATGGAAATTTAAAGGAGAGAGGGAGAGAAAAAGAGCGAGAGGGATTGAAAACACCCATGCGTATGTATGTGCTCGTATATGTGTGTTTTCAAGAATACAGTATAGTTGAAATAATCAGTGATGTCCCAAAAGATGGACCATACATAGAGATTGCTCTAGAGAAAACATTATAAATAAGTAGTGTTCAGAAATATTAAAAGGTTTACCAATCTTCTGGGCTCTCATAACCAAAGCGGAAGCAAATTTTTATTCCAGATTATACCAGAATGATTGAAAAGTTTTCTTAATTAAACCTATTAACCTACATCTGACATTTCTGAGTAAATAAGGCAGTGTGAGTTGCATAGCAGCAAAATCACACAGAACAACCTAGATTTTTCTACCCCATTTCATTCAGAGCAACCTGATTTTGTTTGTCTTACGTTATTATTTTGCCTCCAATATTTTAAATAGCTCCTGATTCAAACCAAACCATAAATCTGCTAATGTATGCATTTCCTTTTTTTTTTTTTTTTTTGGATGACATGTTTATTAGCGTATAATATCCACACAGTACAATCCATCAGTTCTTTTGGTCTTACAGTTGTATGTGTTTTGATAAATATATACTATTACATAACCACTACCACAATCAAGATATAGAATATTTGTCTCCCTCAGTTCCCTCATGTCCCTTTGTACTGAGTCCCCTTCCCCCCCTCACCACCTGACCCATTCTTGGCAAAACCTGATCTGCTTTCTGTCTCTCTAGTTTTCTCTTCCCAGATTGTCATATAATAAGGATCAAAGACTATGTAGACTTTTATATCTGATTGCTTTCACTTCAGCAATATTTTTGTATTTTTCAGTAATTCACTTCCATTGATTACCGGGTAACATTTTACCTTATGGATATACTATGAAATTTTTCTCTATTCACTGATAGCATATGTGTTGCTTTCAGATTTGGGCTGTTATCACTAAGGGTACCGTAAATATTCATATATAGGTCTCGGTATAGACATATGTTGACGTTTCTCTTAGGTAAATTCCTAAGTGTGTGATTGCTGGATCACATGACATAATATTTACCTGTAAAAGGAACTGCCAAGTGGTTTTCTAAACTGGCTGTACCATTTTTCATTGCACAGGACAATGTCATGAGAGTTTGAGTTGCTAGCATTTGGTATTCACAGATTTCATGAAAGTTAGCTGTTCCATACATGTGTAGGGGTATCTCAGTTTTTAATTTTTGTTCCTTAATGACTAATAGTGTTAAACATTTTTTCATGTGTTTATTTGCTATTCATAGCCCTTCTTTGTTAAATGTGTTTTCAAAAAAAAGTTTTTGAGTTATTTGATTTCTTACTGAGTTGTGAGAGTTTAATCAGATGTACATTTTGCAAATATTTTCTCCCAGCCTGTGGCTCTTCATTGTCATCACATTGTCTTTTGAAAGGCAGAAGTTTACATTTTAATGAATCAATTATCAATACTTTCTTTTGTATTGTGAGTTTTTGGTGTCTTATCCAAGGAATCTTTGCTTAACTCTTTACTTAATTAGAACAGCCCTCATTACGTTTGTTTGGTGCTAGCTTTGTGTTGAAAGCAAATGAAATCTTGATATTGACGCTTAAAAATATATATGCTGGTATATGTGTTTGCTTTCACAGGACTAGAGGAGCCATATATATGCAGCACTAACATGTCACTTATGCTGCCAGCTCTCCCTATTATTAAGACAAAATATAAAGCTTGAAAGCAGCATTTGGAATAGCATGAAATAAGGATGTCACATCATATTTAAATTACGTTATTATAAGTTTCAAAATGTAAATGAATATACACGATATGAGTGAGGTCTTGTGCCTTTAAACATCAAAAATGGTTTGAATTTCAATTTTTTTTCTTGAAACAGACCATCTTTTCAATAGAGTATATTTAAATATTACAACACAAAAATTGAACATAAAGAAGAGACTTATAACATTTAATTGTCAAATCAGAAAATAATTCATTTTGAATCCAACTTTAAAAAAGTATATGTTTTACCCCTGCATGTCTGGAACCTCACGATATATTGTTATCATTTCTGCTTTAAACCTCAGTAGCCTATGTGTGTATATTTACTCAGGATGTCCTGAAAAAAATTTGGACGTACCAGGAACGAGAAAGAAACAGAAAATTCTGACTCCTGTATGGACACAAGCACATCTGTGAACATGGGTCATATTTTTCTACTTTCTCCTTGTGTCTCATGCTTCTAAAATTTATTCAGGATGTTGTGTGTGAAACAGTGTTATAGACTAGGTAATATTTACCCCCAGAAAAAAACATGCCCTTTTCACTTTCAAGCCCTAGTCTGGGGTATGTGTGGATCTAACAGTGATTGAGCTGTTTCATGGCTTTAGTGTGCTCGTCACTACCTTCGAAGGCTCTTGGATCAGAGCTTTGCTTTTACTGGCGCCCCAGGTGTCAGTCTGCTTTACATGCGCACTGTGAAGGCCCAGGCACCTGGAGTGGGGGAGGAGGGTTTCTCTTGGTCCTTCTGCCCTGCCCCAAGCTTTGAGGGCTCTGGGTTGTCGACTCTGTTGAGGGACCATGGGAAAAATGGTGGGTTGTGCAGACACCGTCTTTTTTTTGTGTGTGTGTGCTGTACGCGGGCCTCCCACTGTTGTGGCCTCTCCCGTTGCGGAGCACAGGCTCCGGTCGCGCAGGCTCAGCGGCCATGGCTCACAGGCCCAGCCGCTCCGCAGCATGTGGGATCTTCCCGGACCGGGGCACGAACCCGTGTCCCCTGCATTGCCAGGCGGACTCTCAACCACTGCGCCACCAGGGAAGCCCCAGACACCGTCTTTGACTGCAGCCCCTCAGGATTCTGATCTCTCATGTCAACCTGTACCTAGATGTTATGAATTTATTAAAATTTAGACCCCTTTAGCCTTCCATATGTCTTTCAAGATTACACCTTACCACCACTCTCACCATTCCAGCAGAAGAGAAAGCAGTTATGGTCTCTTCTCTTCTAGCAAAGCCTTCACTTTTTCTGAAATTTAGTTTTATTGTGTTTCTTTTTGTCCTCAGCTCTATGATGGGTAGAAAAACTTGTGTGGCTTTGTAATTCATCCATCTTACTCTCCTTCTCAGGGTGGGTGTAGATGACCTTTTGTGATTTCTGGATCTTAACTGAAAGCTGAAGGATGTAATACTTTCATTTTAAAATCAATATCTGAAAGATACAGAGTTACCAGCATCTAGCAATTCTTTTTTCCTTTATTGTATCACATACTTTTAATTAGACTCACAGTGCAGAATTGCAAGACATTTCTCATTTGTTGCTCTGCTGCCGTTCTTAAAAATCTCTGCATTGAATGACACTTTTAGTCTCCGTTATTTTATGCAAGTGCCAATTACTCGTGGTCTGGTTCATCACCTGTGACTGCCAGGGACTGTTTCTGAAAGGGTGAAATAATGGCCTATGTAGTATGAAAACACTGAGAGAGCGGTAGGTGTTGACTGTAGTTCCACGAGTCTCTTCATCAGAAACTAAAACTGTGGTGTTTTCTTCTTTAAATTCCTGTTGTGTGCCCGCAAGCTATTGAAATTATAGAGTCAAAAAAATCAAAGTGTGAGCATTTAAGTAGTTCACATCTAACCTGTTTTCTAGACAAAACACTTATTTTCTTCCAATAAACAGCCAGTACACTGAAACTAATTACACAGAGTCCACATCTCCTACCTCCTTAGAAGAGGAGCTTTGCTTTTTCTGTTTTGTTTTCATAAAAATCTTAAATGCAGCTTCTTTGAAAGCTTATCCACTGATACATTTCTGCACGATTGTTTAAAGAGTGGTTACTGCAATTAATGTCGTCCTTGTGTACTTTGCAATTTGTGGGTAAGCCTGTTTGCTTCAGAGAGCCTGGTATTTTGGATTTTTAGCCAAATAAATGTCAACACATTTATATTTTTAAGTTTTTTGGACTTTGGAAAAGTCAACTTATTCAAATAATACCTTCATTAAAAGTATACTTTTCATAGCTATCCTTTCTTTACTTGACCTTGGTTGTTTTATGGTTGTAACTTTGATTTCCATTCTTAACAGTTACAACAATTAACTATGGAGTTTCTTGAATGTCAGCATATGAAGGACCTCAATTATGGGCATCAAAGTGGAATGAGTTATTTTTGCCCAGGCAAAATCCGCCTCATGTTACATCTGCATGAATAAACTGCTTAAATACTGTATTAGCCAGAGTACTGAATGCTAATTTCTGTAACAATAGAAACAAAATCTCAATGACATAGTGAAAAAGAGTCTTATTTATAACTCGCATTGCAGTCAATGTAGAGTGCAGGTTTCTGCTCTAAACAGTATCTCGAGGAAAAGCTTTGCTCCATTCTCGTGGGTTCTTTAGCTTATAACACAAAGGTTAGCCTGAGGTGAAACAAAAAATGGCTTTTGAAGGAATTAGCTGCCCCATTAGAAGAGAGCCGAAGATTTCTCCTTTGTATTCTATTGAACACATCTAGTTATATAATGGTCCTACTTGCAAAACGGGTTTGGGGGTTGAAGAGGAGGACCTGGATTTTTTTTTTTTTTTTTTTGCGGTACGTGGGCCTCTCACCGCTGTGGCCTCTCGCGTTGCGGAGCACAGGCTCCGGACGCGCAGGCTCAGCGGCCGTGGCTCACGGGCCCAGCCGCTCCGCAGCATGTGGGATCTTCCCGGACCGCGGCACGAACCCGTGTCCCCTGCATCAGCAGGCGGACTCTCAACCACTGCGCCACCAGGGAAGCCCAGGACCTGGATATTGATGAGTTTCTATAATCACTGATACCAATTGGTAGCCAAGGTCAAAGTGAAGTGTGAGAAGTGTCATTGTGTGACGAACCTATGTTCTCTTTCATACGAATCCATGGGAAGGTAGCACACATTTTGTTAAACATCTGTTATGACAAGCTTTATTTCATTTTCTCATTTAATCCTCAGAAGAACTCCCAATTTGGTGGTGTTTTTGTATTTTATAGATTGGGACACTGAATGTTACAGATGGAAAAAAAGTAGCTTCTAAGCCATAAAGTGAATAAATACTAGACAGCATAGAAAAACCCCCCTTTTTGATTGTTTGATATTTATGTATTCTTTGAAGAATTTATGTTGCCCCTAAATGGTGGATCCTTGTCAAAGAATTCCATATTGTTTTTTGTTTTTTTCTCTTTTTCATTATGGTTGTTAAAAAAATTTAGCAAGGGGTTTACATAAGAAACCCAGTACCCAAATTTAAAATAAAACATACCCCTTGACTTTTAGTACAGTCGTAGGTTATAGAGACCTAGTGCCATGATCCGTTCTGTTTTAACATTACTTGTGGGTGAGAGAAAAGTTGTGCAATGCTGGAAATACTTTAAAAATTGATAAAAACTTTGATTCAAATTGAAGGTTTTCCTTTGTTTTCTAAAATAGTAAACAGAGCACAAGAGATAGCTCTTAAAATATTTACTAACACTATAAATTTTCTGCTAATATTAGGGTGTATATAACACTGCATAAATTTATTAGCAATATCATGTTTATTGTTGTTGACGATGATTCTGTTTGTTTTAAAATTAGGTTGGGATTAACAGTTCAGAGGTATTGTAAGTGAAAGATGGAAAACATACATTTCACATATAATTATAAAAGTATAAGAATAGATGAGATAGCACAGTGGAGAAAATTTACCACCTTCCTCTCTTTGCCATGAAATTAAAAAGAAATTATATATTACTCTACATGTCAGTTTGCATCAGTAGATGTGCCCTTGAGACAGTTATGTAATATTTTCATTTTCTATATTACGCGTTTATCAGTGCCTGATATAGATTATTCCCTCACTTATAGAAGTGCCTGAGTCTTTGCTTTTGAATCAATGCCTGTACGTTAACGTGTATAACAATAGTTTACAATAAATACATTGTCCTAAATAGTCACCTTTAGAAGGGTAGAAAAAAGATGTAAAGGGGATTCTACTATGCAAATATCCACTGAAATGCTGTAGAAAATGTTAAAAATTGTGAAAGATAAAAGAGTAAATTTAGTTGACGATATCAGAGAAGTATTTATGATGCTGATAAAATGTGAAAGATAAGAAGAAATTTATCAAGTAGAAATAAAGCAAAGGAGGGGAAGGTTTAGTGTATCTTCTAGGCAAAAGGAAAAATTAGAAGCAAAAGCATTTACTGTTTAACCAATAATATTAAAACTGGCTGAAATTTAAACCTTGTCTAGAAGAACATTATGAGATCAAAGTGGGAAGCCAAATTATAGCAGTGTTGTAGAGATCCTGAAATGAAATATTTATCTGTTACTTATTTATTGCATGCCTTACATTTTTCTAAGCACTGGGGATTTAACAGTTAACAGGCAAAATTCCTTTTCTGCAGGAGACATATGCTAGTGGTAAGGGGAAATGAGGAAGAAAGATTGACAGAAAATCGGGGCTTCCCTGGTGGCGCAATGGTTGAGAGTCTGCCTGCCGATGCAGGGGACACAGGTTCGTGCCCCAGTCCGGGAAGATCCCATGTGCCGCGCAGCGGCTGGGCCCATGAACCATGGCCGCTGAGCCTGCGCGTCCGGAACCTGTGCTCCGCAATGGGAGAGGCCACAACAGTGAGAGGCCCGCGTACTGCAAAAAAAAAAAAAAAAAAAGATTGACAGAAAATAACTAAAATAGTACAACGTATGCTTCTCAGGATAAAATATCATGTTAATAATACATCAGGAAGTGAAAATGGGGATATTTAAGTCCAGCTGTGAGATGATGGTAATTTAAAGGTGGGTTAGGGATTTAGAAAGGTCTTGCTGCAAGTGTTATGTTTAAGCAGAGACTCAATAAGGGCATGAGCCATGCATCCGTCCAAGAGAAGGGCAGGGAGGTCCAAGTTGGAGCTATAGTGGAGTTACAATTTGAAAACCTTTAGTTTCTGATGATAACAATTGATAATAGATGAGTTCACCAAGGAAATGAATGAGGGTATAGGAATGAAAGAAGATGAACATGGACTGGCCTGGTTATCTAACTTCAAAACTTGCAGAGATGAGGTTGAAAAGCCAAAAGAAGCTGAGAAAGCACTCACGCACACACACACACACTCGCACACAAAGAGAATGCAACACGGAAAATCTGGTTAACTTGAAACACAAACTAGGAAAATATTTCTAGAAAAAAAATGATTGTTTCAACTTTTGCTAGAGATATAAGGAAGTAAAGTCCTAGGACTGACTCATCATTGTATTTCGGTCATTGGTGGCTTCGAGGAGACCAACTCCAGTGGCATGATGAGGGTTGAAACAGGGTTCAAAAGAGAAGAGGAGGAAAGCACAAGTTGCCAAGGAGACCAGGTAAATCCTGAGTAGCATTGCTGTCTTATTTATGAGTGGAGAGGAGTGATGGCTCTTGGGGATAGTGGACAGTTGTTAGACAAATGCCCTTTGTCTAAGAGTAAGATGACATGGGGTGTAGTATACAAATGGGACAGTTATCATTATATAGGAACCGAAGCCTTTATTTCACATGAAGAGAAGTGAAGACAAAGGTGCCTTTGGCTGTGCATGTGTCCTGGTGCTGTGGGGAGCTCTATTCTCATAGTATCTATTCTGATAGCCTTTATTTTCTGTATGAACTAGAAGCCGGAGAATGCCAAGAACAGACTTGAATTCTTGGGTAGAGAGAAGATAGGAAATGCTCTTATATTAAAGGCATGGGCTAGAGAAACGGAGTAGCATTGCTGGCAAGCACGAAGAGCCCAATACAAAAAGTTAGAGCTCATGGATTTAATGTGAACTTGTACTTTTCCATGTATTTTTCTCGAGACACAGTCAGCTGTGCAGTTTTAGTGACAGAGCTGGGGAAAAAAAGTAATCTTAACTAGAGTGAATGCTTTGCAAGGCAAATAGGATGACACAATTGGCAAGCAAGGGAGTAGAGACTATGCACCACAGTGACTTAACTGGGGGCCTTTGAATCTGTATTGGGACAGTGTGGTCACGAGACTGGAGTAGACCTGTGAACAGACGGTAGAATGAATGGATTTCAGGTCCTACTTGAATGTAAATGTTGTTGAAGTGATGGTAGGAGCCAGTCACCTGGAAACATTAGAAGTGGTAGTCATAGGGTGGGGCATTAAATTGTGATTTGGGCAGAGATGTGGCTTTTAGATACGCCAGGGGTCTAGGGCATGCCAGTGGGGATAATGGTGAAGCGGAACTGACGACAAATCGACCATCTGAGAGACTGTGGTATTGGAGTGTTGACTGTTAGATGTTAAAAGTTAAGAAGGAGTAGTGCTAGAGAAAGAGAAGCAGAGCCAGAACATATAATAGAATCTTCAAGGAGAGTGTTGAGGGTTTGGATACATACCTTTGGCAACGAGTAACAGGTGATACAATCTCAGAGCAGAAAATGAAATCTTCGGTGGTTTGAAGGAAGAGGGAAAGAACGTGATTTGAAGCTAGCGAAGTAGGGTGAGGAGCACACATCCCACGCCCCTCGTGAGTGACTCCTGGGCCTGCTTCAGAGAGGGGCAGGGGTCCCAGTCCTTATAGGAGAGCCAAGGGTCAGGGGTAGAAGGCAAAGGGAATAGCAGAAGAATCAAAGCTACAGGGGATTTTTCTGATGAAGAATCATGAGTTCCAGAGAGCACAGGGGAAGTTTTCAGAAATTCGTCAGGTTGGGAAAGGGTCATAAGGGTCCAAGATGTAGGACCTTGAGAAATGTCTGACAGTCCTGGGCTTCTCGTGGTGACTGAAAAGAGGGAGAAATCCCCAAGTGGGATCCATGCCAATGGTCTCAATGCCTGTGCTGGAAAGTCTGGAGTGCTTGAGTGCTGGGGCTTGGGGCAGGATGGTGAGTGGCGGCGCTAGAATTTTTCAAGAAGTGAAACTATCACTTCATGTTTTACTTATATAACAGGCTCTGATTACAAAAGATACGAATACAGAGCTGTTAGTGATTTGCCTTATTTCCTATCCCCAGTGTTCATCATAGAGTTACCTGCAAGGTTTCATTAATAGAACTTTAGGTTTCATTTGAGGAAACATGAAAATAAGTAGCAGTTCTAATTGCCTAGTATTTATACAATTTAGAGATTCTCTGGATGGTGGGACACAAGACACTGACTCTCTATGATACGTGAAAGGCAGAACTCTCCCCTACAACTCCGAGGAGAGGAGGTGCCAGGGCTCCCTGGGGGTGGTCCTGGCGACAAGATAACAGCAAGCCAGGGCTGCAGGGGGCGTCTTATGTATGGCAAGCAAGATGGAGTTTCCTAGGTTTCTCGAGCTGCCTGTGGATTCCATCATTTGAATAATTTTAAAGACTCCTAGGGCACAGGGGCTCTTCCTAGCTGTTACTTGGCCCTGGAGTGACTAGGGCTGCTGCAGTGTGGACCTGGGTGGTGAAAGCCCAATAGGACGTGGATTGCAGAGTTAATCAGCGCTCAGGAAAAGGAACTGGCCAGCCTTAAGCCAGGACCTTGAAAACTAGGTCAAAATAGCATTAGAAATACTATATGATACCCAGTGAAGGCAATTGCTAATCAAGGGATTTAAGATACTTTCATCTTTAACCTCAAAAACTGACCTATCTTAAAACTGAGTTCTGATACTAAAATTAGGCGGCATGATATATCTATTTTTGCTATACGGTCAAACAGTTCCATTTAGGTAAGAAGTTACGAAACAGTTATGAGTTGGCAAGTTTTTCTCAAAGAACGTTTTCTCCCTTATAAGTGACGTGGCACATTACTGGTATTAAGTCAAAATGCCCTGTTTTCTTCTAAGATTTCAGACTAGAAACTAAAGCGTTCCAATATTAAAGTTAAATAGTTTTAAAAAGATGGTTTCCTTCCAGAATCTCGTGCAGCAGCAGCCCAGCATGAGGGATTTACTGAGGGTATATTTCAACGCCAATCACATGTTATCAGCAACCATGATGAGTCACTCTTTCCACTGAGTGTCAAAAACTGACATGTCTTTAGCTCACCATGAAAAGATCCTCTGTGCAATTGTTGTGAATTAAATACATCAAAAATCATGCTTACAAGCTAAAATGTTCAAGCAGTATTTCATTTCAAATACAATGTCTAACAGGTGTTCTTCAAAGTGACACTTGAGTACAGCTTTTTACAAGGCTCCTTAGAATGTAGCATCTGGCAGTGCGCTATTCCTAATTTCAATTTCTCAGCGGCGTGCTTGGAAAGTACCTGAGTGACTGTCTTCAGGTGAATATGGCCCTTGTGTCAAAATAAAAGTTCAGGCAATAGGAAATTGCAAAATTATGAAGCTCTTTATATAAATCTGCGGTCTGCCTGGTTTTTGCAATGCAAATAAAGAAAGCAATCTTGGTGTAATTCATCTGTGTCTGAAATCCCCTTGCATTGCTGCAAAGTGTTCCTTAATTGACTGGTAAATCGCTCTATGATCAGTTTAGCAAATTGTTTTTCTCTCTTTCTCTGTGCTGAGTCTGGAGAGCTTTGGGCTGTTTTATGGTAACCGTTGCTGTTTTCCTCTTTTCAACTGAACCACCATCACCTCTGCATCTGATAAAAAAGTTCAAAACGGGAAACAATAAGTCTGTGTGTGAGAATTCACATGCTCCTTGAATTAAGTAAATATAACATCCCTGCCACAGATGATTGAATTTGAGACTTTTTATTAGCAACTGAAAAATTGGAGCTTTCTAAAAGCCTGATTCCCTCCAGAGGACTTTGAAAATAAAATGTTTACAGATAACTAGGCCTGGGTTTACAGTATTTCCTCAGACCAGACCAGGGACTACACTGTTAATGACACAACCTTGAAGCCAGTCCATTGTACGAAAACTCTGTTACAGTACACCGATAGAACAATATAAGAAGCTAATATATATACTTGAAGCTTTTCCAAATGCTAGTGTGTCATCTGGCAGTTACAGCTACAGCTGATGTTATGCTAAAGACCTGATGTGATCATGAAGTCTGTCTAACTTACCCTTCAGGGATTTACAATTGGGTAGAGAAACCCTCAAATCCTATTATTTACACAACTCCTATCTGTTCTATCTGAAAGAGCAATTCAAATCTGTTGTTTGCGCTGTTCATCTTTTTTCTTTTCTCAACATTAGCTTTGTCACCGTGCACATAGCTGTTTCCAAATCACTGAAAATTCATTTTTTCAAAGCTCCATTTAATGCACTAGTCCTATAATTTTGCCAAAGGAATCAGATCTGGCACTCATTATTGCTTAATATTTCCAGTCCATCACATCTTTTATACACCACTTCCACAGATTCATCCTCTTTATTAATTTTTTGCTCACCATTTGAAGAACTGCTGTGCTGTGGGAGCTATTGGTATGAATGGAGCATTATAAAGTTTTATTGTATTTTATTATTGCATAACTGTTATGCCAATACACATATTGAAAGCAAACTATTGGTGTTTAACGTGTAACAAACTCCCAGCGTAATGTTATTTGAAACCTTCATTTAATGCATGACTAAATCTTGTTTCATAGACACAGTAGATTTGAATGAAAACCAGCTCAATTTTACTCATAATAACAAAGATACTCTAATAAAAGAGAGATGTTCAACCTACTACTTGAACTCATATCTGTCATTGAAATGGAAATTGATTTGTGCATAAAAACAGAAGAGGGAAAAGCATAGCAGCAGAGGTAGAGAAATTTAATTGCTTTATAATTCATATTATTTTGATATTTTTAAATAGATCATGTTAAAGTTTCTTTTTTCCCTGCCTGGCATAATTCAGTAAATGAGAGAGAGAATAATTATATGGTTCAGAGGCAAGGCTTAATTATCTAATATTTTTAATTGCTTTGTGATCACCTATCTCAGATCTCCTTGATTATTGCACTTTTGTGGTTGAAATGAATGTGGTGTAATTCAGTGATTCATGACTAAAATTTTAAAAATCTTTACATTTCATAGGGCTGATTATTGAGAGAAGCAAACAGAGTTTTAATCATGTTGATCTCAATAATACAAATGGAGAAGAGAAAGCCAAACCCAAAGTATATAGAAATGATTCCTCACTAAAGTGGACTTGGTTAATATCTACTCACCTTTCATAAAATATTATCTTAATTTGAATACACCATGAAAAATTATGTGTTTTTGAAATTTGGAAACACCAGTTAATCACAAGGGCACTGTGGGTACAGTTTGAGAGGCGTTTTCAACTCTGAAGATAGTTGTTTTTTTGTTTGTTTGTTTGTTTTAGCAGAGACGAAAAGACATTTCAATATATACCTGGATGTTTTTCTCATAGTTTATTTAATCAGGCACCTTTTGGGTAGGTGGAAATTTACCTAGAGGTATAACTAATGATGAAATAGTCCCGATGTTCACCTCTCGCGAAATGTATATAATTTCAATATGGTATCCTCTTTCTTTGCCAGGACTATTGGTACAATATACTGTACCCTGGTTTGAGGTATAGAAACTTTTCAGAGGAAAAAATACTCTGCATATTAAAGCCTGAATCTGCAGAGCTCATAGGAGTACTTCAGAGTAGAAGGCATCCTTACATTTGTGGCTATTTCAGTCTTTGGAAATGTCTAGCCATCAGTAATTATGGGCATTTAAAGGCCAGTGAACAGCATCCTGTTTTCTTTCTTTCCCATCTGAGCTCTGGGCCCATTGGGATACAAGATGTAAGTCAGACAAACTCAGAGTATTAGTTATTTAGAGATAAAGCTAGATTGCAGGGTATGGCTTAAATCTGATGAGACTGCACAGGTATTCTAGTGATTCTTCCCTTAGAGTAAACTCATTCACTCAGTCACAGGAGAGCCACACAGACTCTGCTACCGCCTGCGGAGGCTTTGCCTGTCCTGGTGAATTTCCCTCCTGAGCTAGCTGGGAATTCATCCAAAGGGCACATGTACCGCGAGGTACCAGGAATGGTTTGGTCAGTCCTGTTCCCTTCTGCCAAATTCATCCACCAGAGGAGTGACAGCTCTTCCCTAAGAGAGGGGTGGTTGACAGATGGGGAATGAAACTCTAACTCACCTTCCTCCACTTGGAAACGTGAGCAAAAGGGAATAGATGTTCCTCCCTCAAAACGAGTTCTTCTTAGGCTGTATTCCTGGAGCATCTTGCCACCATTCCGGGAGTGGAGGTGGGTACTTTTCAAGCTCTTCTCCCAGCTTCAAAGCCACTCTTCTGATTTGGCTTTGTCATGCCAGGTGTCTGCATTGCCCATTGCGGGTAGGCTCTGTCCATAGGATTTGATTTGATGAGACAGCAAAGTAAAGGAGAAAAGGAAATGGCTTCCAGCTGTTGACTCCTCCTGACCTTTTCAGTGACCTTGTCAGTGTCACCAAGCCATGCTGCTCTTCAACTGAGGCAGTGGAAGTTCATGTAGAAGAAGCTGAACTCACATCATCATTTCTCCAGCGCTCCCAGCGCAACTTTACAGCCCTGGAGACACCCCAGCACCACCTGGAGGGGCACTGCTTCTATTCCCCTGGCTTCCCCCACCTTCTCAGAGCCGCCAGCATTAGCTGACCCTTCTCAGAGGTCAGGGTGTTACCTCCTTGGTGCCCCTCGTTGAGCTTCTAAATGTTAACAATTTCAGTGTTAGTCTTGGAATGGTAGGTATCCTCCACTCGGTTCCCACCCTGTTACCTTAATGTTCTCTCTTTGACTTATCAGTTCCATGGTTAACAGTGTCTTATGCATTACTGATAATTCTTTAAGTAAAATTTTATCTGTTAAAATAACTGATACGGTTTCTGTCTCCTGGCTAGATCCTGGCTGTTACCTTTGCCCATATAATGATCTTTCTGGTATTGAGGACAGATGTCTTGGCTTCCTTTTCTCTAGGATTCATGACTTGGTTTAGTATCATGATAATTTTGTGGTAAATGCATTCCTGTTTATTAATATACTTCCTTATACTGGTTGAGACACTAAAAATAGCAGACATATGCCAGCTTGGACTAACCGTTGCGAAAAAGTTGGAAGTGCTACATCCATTATGTCAGTACACTGCCACAGCTTGGGTTCCCTGGAAGGAGACTCTGAAACAGGTGATAGTGTGCAATATCCGTGTTAGGGAGATTCCCTTGGGGTCAACACCTGTGCAGGGGAGGGGAGGTCAGGAAGAATGAGCAATGCAAGGAGACAGGATGTGATGTAGGTTCTAGGACACCTCAGCTAATCACATGAGGACCTCTGGGAATAAAATGACACATTGGGATTGTTCTAAAATGGGCTAAAATGGCCTTTTTGTCTATTAGATTTAGGACATTCTAGGATGGGTGTAACCTTGTGAGTTGTCTCTCTGCAGCTGAGGCAACCCAAGGGGAATGGCAACTGAAGTTAAATTGGTGATAATCGAAGGAGGGGAAACTAAACCAGGAGGTGAATGTATTTTAAGCAGGGAACTGTCATCTTTAGATTTTATATTTCTGAAAGATCACCCCTATGATGACTTGAAGGGGAGACTGGGTTGAACACTGGAGGCTGATGAAGGAAGGGAAAATAAGAGTCCCTGGGTGTTTAAGTTCAGATGTGATGAGAAGGAAGGGTGTGTTTAAAAGAGGCTGTTTAGCATTTAGTGACAGATGAAATTCACGGGAAGGGAAATTGGAAATGTAAAGGTGATTAAGTTTATAGCTTGTATTATACAGTAAACTGATGGCATAACCAGAATGGAAATTAAAGGGGGACAGATGTAGCAAGACACGTTGGATAAGCACTTTATAATTGTAGTGCCTGCAATAAATCCCACTGTAATTATTCCTTAGACATTTGCGGGCTGAGGTCTGGAAATCAAACATAATTTCAGGCTGTATAGATGTGAGAGTTACCAACATGTAGGTACAATTTGAAGCCACAACAATGGATGAGAACACTCCAAATATCTGTGCAAAAGAACATTAAAGATGGATTGTGATATATCCAGACATTAATTCTTGTTGATTTTCTTCCATTAGATTTAACGTATCTAACCATCCTGTCAAAAATTTTTTGAATTTGGATTTTGGTCATCTAGAATTTTTGCAGTCTTTCCAATTTTGTAAAACCTAAATTTGGTGTGTGTGTTTTTCATCTCTCATTGAAATATCTGATAAAATATCAAAAATAAACGTGCAAAGGTCAGAAACCTCCAGATTGATATTCATTTATTATTATTAATGATAAAATGCGTTGTAGATAAGCACCTGTTACTAATCAAATTATTTTCCTCCATCCAATATATACATGTCTGTTTATCCCACAGTCTATTACAGAAGGCTTTGCTACAGAGTTATTGAAAACTAGCTAAGTAATGTAAGCTGTATCCCCTTATTTCAGATTATTTGTTCCTGTTGAAAATCCACTGATCACAATTTATTTGAGGGCTCACAACCCATCACTGTATTCATTCCAGAAAATTCATATACTCATTTTCCTGCAAAATGCATATACTATATACATTCAACTGTAGCTCTGAATATATATTATTACTGCTTCTTAGATAAGGCTTATTGTGTTAGATGGCGTGTACACTTTAAAATTCTTTAACAGACTCGAAGTTTGATCTGAAAAACGTACGTTGATTGGCGCTCTCTTCATCATAGTTTGAGTCCCAGTTTCATTACACATGTGCAAGCAATTAGGTGGTAAGGTATAACAATTGAAAGCAAGAGCTTTAAGGTTAGACTCTCTGGATTCTTACCATATTTGTTAGTTTTGAAACATTAGGGAAGTTGCTTCAAAACTGCGTGCCTTGATTTTGATCATGTATCAAATGGGAACAATAGTATTTACCTTTGATACTTGCTCTGAGATTTGACTGAGTTACTAAATGTAAACTCTTAGTAAGATAACTTACACTGAGAAAGCACGGAGTAAATATTATCTATTACTACTAACTTTCATATATTTACAATATAAGACTTTGAATTTAGCAAAATCGATTTATCCATTCTAGTTTTGATGAACATTTGAATAATTACCAGTTTGGGGCCTTGACAAATCGTGCAGCTATATAGAGTATGCCCTGATCCTCCTGTACACAAATTTCCCTATAGTATATATCTATTGATATAAGCAAAATAGATTGGTTACGGGTTGTGACTATCTTTGATTTTTTTAAAATGTATTTTCTGACATACTTGTACTAGTTTGCACTCTGTCAGCAATATGTGAGAATTCTTATTATTTACATCCTCAAAAATACTTCCTTTTTATTCAGACTTAAAATTTTTTCCATTTTGTGCGTGTGCAGAGAGATCTCCTGGGGGGACTTCACTCTTCTGATTTCTCAGAAAATTGAGCACCTGTTCATCATGTACCTTTCATTTGGATTTCTTCTTTTGTGAAGCATGAGTTTAAACATTTGCATGTATTTCTCTGAGGCTGTCATTTTGTTACTGATAAGTAGGAGTTCTTTAAATATTATGGATACAATTCTTTTTGGTTGTATGTGTGGCAAATCTCTCAGTCTGTGGCTTGTATTGCTACAAGTTGTCTTTTGATACTAGATTTGTTTATTTTAATACTTAGTATCTTCATAATTTTTTTCTTTTTACTGTTTTGGGTCTTGTTAAGAAGTATCTACCTATCCTAAGGTCAAGAAAATACTCTTCAGTATTATCCTCTAAATCTTTATTGTTTTGTTTTCATATTTAGCTTTACATTATCCCAGGAATTGATGTTTCTATGTGGCTTAAAATAAATGTCCAATAAATTTTATCTAATAGCCAATTGTTCGAGGACCATTTATTGAAAAGAACAAAGAAAATAAACAGACTACAGCTTCATGCAATAACTTGGATGAAGCTTAACTGTGTACTCTCAAGTGAAGCAAATATAACATAAACTTATAAACTTGTTTGCTTAAAACTTTATATACGTATTAAGCATTAAGTTTTAAAAATGTAAGTTTTAAAGTTTACATCTTGTTTTGTGGGGAGAACAAAATGATGAGATATAAAATTGGCAATTAAGATCTTTACTATTTTGAGATGTAAATACATTTTACAAATGAAAAGATTTTCCAATTTATAATTTTAAGGGAATTTTTCCTGGTCTATTAAAATATATTTTATTTTAGAATGCAGGGGAAAATACTTTTTATATTTGTTGTGTATCTTTACACTTTAAAGCACCCATGGTTTTAAAACTTTGCATACCTTTTCTTGGATTTTCTAGGTATATTATCCACAGATTACAACTTTTTTGTTCCTATTTGCCTACACTTTGACTTTTTTGCATTCTTACCTTTACACATTCACTGGCCAGTTGTCTTCTTTGAGTACCTATCTTACAATTCTTATACATATCTTTGAATGTGAAGAGTTGAAGAATAATTTTATAAAGGCATTTTATGTATTTTGATTAACAAAGTTGATTAGAATTAATATATTTTTCAAGAAAGTAAAAAATTAGTCATCTTTTTCAATTTTTCATTCTTTCATATGCTAATACATATTCTATTTATCTACATTTAAATGTTCATGGGACATTTATAATATTTATTTTTATATTTTATATATGGTTGTATAAGTTCTTCTTTTCACTGGAAAATCTGAAATCCTTTATCAAATGCTAAAAAATATAAATACTAATAATTTTCTTTTAGATACAAATATCAATTATTATACGGTCTAATTTTCATGAAAGTTTTTTATATATATGCATATATATAGTTTACTGACTTCTCTAAAATTGAAGATGGTTTTACATACCTTCATGTAACATTAACACATTGAGAAATAAATGAATAAGAATAAAATATTAATATTTAGACTAGATATATTTATAAATTAGAAAAATATAGTATTCACATTTTTTTGAAACTGCATCTTTATCTTATTTATACATTTGGGACCATAATTACTGCTTTTAGAACTACTGTGAATTATGAGCCTTGAAAAATGTCAAATTTTCCTAACTCTGCCATCACACATACTGCTTCTCTAATTGAAAAGTTACTCCAGAAATCTTTCCATAACTTAAACCTCTTGTTTAAGTTATGCTACCTTTTCAGAAAAGTCATTCTAACAAGCATACATAGGATTTTTTCTCCCCACCTTGTTATCTTTCTATTATGCATTTATAAAAAAGAGGCTTCCCATTAAATTTCCTGAAGTCTTACTTTATTACCCAAGGTCTTTGTTTATCATGTGCATCTTCACCATATCTTGTAGCTCAGGCTTTTCTTTTCTAGTTGTGTTACAAAGTAAGAAAAATGTCCCTATCTTAAAAAGTAATTATACTGGTGACTAACCTTTATCAAGCATGGCCTTATACCAGATCCTTAGGTCATTTAATCTCCACCTCTTGTGAGGTAATTACTGGGTAGCAAAGGGATAAGTGGAGGGGGCAGGATTTGACAGGGGATTGATTTCCAGGGTCAGCTGCTTCCAGAACCTAGTTTCTAACAATGTCTGCTAACTGTAAAATAAACACAACACACACTTGCAAAATTTCCCTACAAACTTTTAATTTTTACTTTTTAACTTAAAAGAGTAGATGTCAAGAGTGTTTCCCCCTGTTTTCTCTAGGAGAAAGTTTCAGGTCTAACATTTGCCTTTAATCTAGTTTGAGTTGAGTTTTTTGTGTATGGTGTAAGGACCCAATTTCACTTTTTTGCAAGTGGATAGTCAGTCTTCTCAGCACCACTTGTTGAAGAGACTATCCTTTTCCTATCATGTATTCTTGGCCCCCTTGTCAAAGATCTGCTGAACATACACAAGTGGTCTGTTTCTGGGCTCTTTATTTGGTTTCATTGCTCTATATACCTGTCTTTATACTGTACAATACTGTTTCAATTACTGTAGCTTTGTAATACATTTTGAAATCAGGAAACATAGTATTTCTAGCTTTGCTCTTTCTCCAGTTTGCTTCAGCTTTTTGGAGTCTTTTGTGGTTCCACATGAATTTGAGAAGTGTTTTTCCCTTATGTAAAAAATACCATTGGGAATATGTTAGGGATAGCATTGAATCTGTAGGTTTCTTTAGATAGTATGGACATTTTAACAATATTAATTCCAATCCATGAATGCAGGATGTCTTTCAATATTCATCTCCTTTAATTTCTGTCATCAGTGTTTTGTAATTTTCAGTGTACAAGTCTTTCACCTCCTTGGTTAAGCTTATTCCTAAGTATTTTATTCTTTTTGATGCTATTAAGAATAGGATTGTTTCTTAATTTCCTTTTGAGATGATTTGTTCTTAGTGTATAGAAACACTATTTTTGTATGTTGAGTTTATATCTTGCAACTTTATTGAATTCATTATTAGTTTTAACAGGTTTGTGTGTGTGTGTGTGTGTGTGTGTGTGTGTGTGTGATCTTTAGGGTTTTGTACATATAGAGTCATGTCATCTGCAAACAGAGATAATTTTACCGTTTCCTTTTTGAGTAGATTCATTTTACTCCTTTTTGGCTAATTGCTCTGAAACTGTAAAACTCCTAGAAGAAAACAGAGGGGAAAAGCTTCTTGACATTAGTCTTTGCAATGCTTTTATGGATATGACAGCAAAAGCAGAAGCAACAAAAGCAAAAATAGACAAGTGGAACTGCATTAAATGAAACACTTCACATCAAAATGAATAATCAATAAAATGAAAAGACAGCCTACCAAATGGGCTGAAATATTTGCAAACCATATATCTGATAAGGTGTTAATTTCTAATATATATAAGGAACTCTTATAACTCAACAAAAATTCTGAAAGAAACCAATTATATGAGCAAAGGGCTTGAACAGACATTTTTCCAAGGAAACATACAAACATGGCCAGCAGGTAGATGAAAAGATGCTAAATATCATTAATTATCAGGAAAATGCAGATCAAAACTACAATGTCATATCACATCACACCCGTTAAAATGGCTATTATTCAAAAAAAAAAAACCCCAAGAGATAATAAGTATTGACAAGGTTGAGTAAAAAAATGAAACCCTTGTATACCTTTAGAGATAATGTAACTATTTGTATGTTTCCTTGCAAAAATGTCTGTTCAAGTCCTTTGCTCATTTTTAATTGGTTTATTTGGGACATATAACACGGTGTCTCTAGTTAACAGTACTGGATTGTACACTTTAAAATTTGTTAAGAGAGTAGATCCCATGTGAAGTGTTCTCACCACAAAAGAAAGGAACAAAACACAAAAAGACAGAAGGAAACTTTGAGAGATGTTGAGTATGTCTATTACCTTGATTTTGGTGATGGTGTCATGGTTGTTTGCTTATGTCCAAACTCAAGAATTTGTATACATCAAATATATGCAGTCCTTTGTTTTATCAATTGTACCTTGATAAAGCTATTATAAAAAGGGTATAAGGGCTTCATATACCCAAATGATTTAGTAATATTTCTTCTACTTGTTTAGTATTTTGTGAGTGGCCAGATTAATGAATTCATTTTTAAATATTCTTGTTTCAAAGGAAATGTTATATTCCATTTGATATTCCCACTTTTATTTATACTTTTAACATGACAAACTACTGAACATAGTAAAAGTTTTTCTAAATAATTGTTACATTTAACTTTTGAATGTTGAAGTAAACATTTGTTTAAGCTGTCTTTTATAACTGTATGGTTTCCTCCTATTACATAAAGGTGTTTAAGAATTCTAAAACTTCACTTTATATTAAATTCTTAGAAGGTAATTTTATACTTGATATCTACATAGTTTAAATGTTCATTTATTGCTTAACCCATTGCTTTGTTTTTACCACGAAAGACGGAGTGTTACATCTCTGCCCCCAAAGTCTTCATAGGTTTTCCGTTTCACTCAGAATAGGGTTCAAGAATCTATGCTTATGTTGTACAACACAGTCCAAATTGTGAGGTGTTGCAGATTTAGTAAAAACAAAGAATATAAATCATCTCAATCATTTTTGAATTAATTCCATGTTGAAATGATTTTAATTTTGTTACATCATACTTAGAGTGTATTATTAAAATTAATTTAATCTGTTTTAGTTTGTTTAATGTAGCTATTAGAAATTTTTAAATTATGCTTATGACTCACCTTACATTTCTGCTGGACCTTCCTGCTTTGCTCCATTGCCCCCCACTTATGTATAGGTATCTAGTCTCTTCTGTTACCTCTCTCCTCCTTGGTTACTCTGCTCTGGATACACTGGCCTCCAGGCTGCTCCTCAAATATTCCAGGTCTACTATTCAGGGCCACTGAATAGTGAACTCCCTGGTGTGTAGCTCTAAGAAGAATCCAAGTTTTCACTGGACAGAGGGTACTATAGGTAGTGCAGAATTAAATCCATAACCTAGGGTTGATTGTGGCGAGTAACTTAAAAGAATTTCAGCATCTCTTTGAGCATTAAAGTATTTTAACTTTTTTTTAAATCATGAAATATGTTCCTGAGATTTCATTATACTCAGTTTTACCAGGTATGATGCATTTTGTCCAAATAGTGCTTGGAACATAATATATGTTAGATGTATGACCAGTAAAACATACGTGAACAATGTATCAATAGAAACGGGTTCAAGGTCATTAAATAATTATAGACCTTTAGCATGTTCAATAATTAGGTCGAAATGAAAGCAAACGAAAACGTGGATAAGCAAGCATTCTGGGGCTCTTTTGCTTGGCTTCAAATGAATTCCTCTAAGCACACTTTTAAGGCAGTGATCAGAAAAAATGTTGATTATATTCCATACTGAAAAGATGAATTAAAACCTTTCATAAATATACACTAATTTAGGGAAAAAGAGCCTTCCAAACAGGATTTCAGATGCAAATAATCAATATTCTTTCAAATTTCTGTTTTTTAAAAATAAGATTAAAAGAGTATTTCTAGGCACACAATGACTTCTTAAAATTATTTTAAATTATTAAATTTATTACTATATTATCCTCAACAAATTGACTTTTTCCTTTGATAAAAGTAAATACACATGTTATGCTCATTTGTAATAAGTGTAAGTAGAACAATAAGCCATTTAAAAAGCCAGGTTCTTGGACTATTTGGACTTAGCTTTGAAGATAGTAGAAACATTATAGCAAGGGCAGGTTTATTTTAAGTTAAATTCCTAAAAGTTTTATAGGATGTGCCTAAATATTTCTACAAATTGGAACAATCTTTGAAAATAAGAATGTCATTGCACATTAAATACTATATGAAAAGTAAATACTATTCATGTTCTTTATGTTTGCACATAAACACATAAATATTTGCTTATGACATTGTGCTTTTTAGAAAAATTCTGTTTAAAATTTTTAATTCGTAAGGTATAGACTATACTTATAATTTTAATGTATGTTATTTTATTAATATAAAAGAAATGCACACATTGTGGAAAGCATACTAACAAATTTAATAGAGAACTTAAAACTCATTATTTCACAACCCAGAGAAAATCAGACAGTCATTGTTAAAATGCCGATCATTTACAGAAAGTGAAAGAGAGGTTGCATAGTGAATATATTTCATGTTTACATAATGTGAACACATTGCATACATAGATTTGTGTAAACTTTATATGGTATTCCTTTTTATCCCCACTAATATAAATCAAAAACTCTATCCATATATAAAGACATATTTCCCTCTTAGGATTTTCTTTTCTTTTTTAATCTCTCTTTACAGGGGCAAAGAAAGTTACAGAAAACCTTCTGGTGAAAGTTAGAGAACTTGCTTTTTTTGTCAGACAGGTGGTAATGACTTCATACCTGCAAGATTAAATGTGGTACCTTTGCAATAAAACAACCAGAGAAAGAAACAGCATTTTAAAAAGTGCAAAGGGATTTACTTGACAGTTTATAAATTACAGTGCAGGTGTATGAAGAAAAAAATACATATATTTCCTTAAAAAATCTGAAACTAGAAAGAGGAAAGATGGCCATCTCAGATTTTAAAAAAATGCGTTATAAGGAAAATGGCACATTAAGACAGTTTAGCTCTTAATTGTAATTGAGATGTTCTTGACTGTTGCCTATTTGATGATGGTGGTGGTGATAATAGTAATTATGATAAGAAGAAGGAGGAGTGTTAAGGGAGACTATTTTTCTAGGCATGGCTTTTTGAAAAGTGAAATGAGATTTTACTGTTTTATCCTGGTCACTAACTTTAATCATTTCTGAGTCAGTGCACAGTCAACTTGTCAGGTGTTCGAAGTAAGCTGCTGACATCCTGTACCAGGAAGCCTAAATATAAAATCACCACGTTATCACATTGCTAATGGGTACCACTGAATAATTCAACACCGATAATGATAAGGGATAAAAAGCTGGCTTACATTTCTGAATTATGATTCAGGGTAGTAATTTACTTGTAATAACCAGGGTAAATGCCTTTTATTTTTCTCTGAAAGATTGTTTTTTTCTATCTTCTGCCTTTGCTTCATTTGTCATGTCAGGGAAGAAAGGAAGGAGTGGTGGGATAGCAGGGAGGGATTTAAGCGAGAGGCTTTATCAAGTGGTTGATGTTCTGTGTCATTTAGTTTCAGGAGAGGGCCATGGACTTAGGACTGAGAGGGTTTAAGGTCAACTTTCTGTTATCAGTATAGGAGCTGGAAGGCTGAAGAAAATAGTGGGCAAAAAATGACAAAGTTCTTAGATGTCATCACTATTTTGTGCCTGTTTCTATGGTTTCCTGTAATGAAGATTCAGGGAGAGGACGAAGAAGAGGAGGTATCATAGTAAAATCTTGCTAGGCTGTCATTTCAAAGTTACTGTCCAGAAAGAAAAGTATTCTGAAGGCAGTGTGTAGAGCTCCTTGAATAATTTGTCAGGTAAACTTCATCATTGTAAATATAATTTTTATTTTCTGTGTAAGGGACATTAATATGTGTATATATATTTTTATGTAGGCAAAGTTTGAATGTGCTGTACACCTTAAATTTATACAGGGCTTATATGCCAATGATAAGAAAAAATAAAAAGAAATATTATATAATCATAAACTGGCTCATCATGCATAGTGGCTTAGTACTATTAATATATAACCACAGAATTTCATCACTATTTATTTCTTGTAGAGAGCCTATACAGTTTTAACCTATACAGTATAAAGAGCATTTTGAATGAAATTACGTTTCATAGAATTTGGATTTGAATCAAAATATTGTTTAATTTATGTAAAATATTAATATAGAATTTTTCTTATAAGGTTTAGATGTTGCATTAATTCGCTACAGCCTTTGTGTTGAAGTACCCCAAACTGGTAGCTTAAACAACAGAAATTTAGTCTCCCACAATTCTGGAGGCTGGAAATGCGAGATCAAGTTGTTGGCAGCACTGGCTCCTCCTGAGACTGTTGAGAGAGGATGTGTTCCATGCTCTCTTCTAGCTTATGGCTGATTTCCAGCAATCTCTGGCATTGATTGACTTTTAGATGCATTACTCTGATCTCTGCTTTCAGGTTCACATGATGTTCTCCCCGTGTGCTTGTCGATGTGCCCAAATTTCCTCTTTTTATCAGCACACAGTCACATTGGATTAGGGCCCTCCCTAAGGACTTGAGCTTGACTTGTCTACAAAATCCCTATTTCCAAATAAGGCCACATTCACAGATACTGGGGGGTTAGGACTTCAGCACATTTGGGGGAAACACAATCCAACTCATAACACATGTTGATGTATCAAAGGTTCTCATTACATTTCTGGTCAAGATGTTGTGAGTTTACACTTTGAGAATCCCTCTCTGAGCTAATCATTAAGTAATAACATGTTCATTATAAAAATAGGAAAGTGATAGAAAGGAAAATGAAAATGAAACAGCCACAGCCAAAAACAGGGTAGCTCTCTCTCAAAAACAGGACCAACAGAGAAAGACAACATGAGATGGTGAGGGAGAGAGTGTGGAAGCTGACCATTCTTCAGGAGCAGGAGCTGAAGGAAGTAAACCTCAAGGCCTGATTTCAACATCGAATTAGATAGAGCTGAAGAGATAATTAACGTTTTGATGATGGGCCTCATATTACCCTAAATAAAACAGATTTAGTATATCAGATTAAGAGATTAAAATGAACTTTAAATTAAAAATATATTTATTACATAGTATATAAGATAATGAAACACGTACAATTAAATGTTTGTAATCCAAATTATATATGTAGTGGTCAGAAAGAAGAGGTACAGTATGAGTACTATGGTAATTTAGAGGAAACCAAGACCCAGGTCAGCACTACATTAATAGTTAATGGGTGGAACTTGTCTTAAGTTAAAGTAAGACATGGTTGCTCAGATTTAAAATGCCCAAAGAAGTGAAGAAAGAATTTTTACAAACTCACATTTACTGTTTGTCTGAAATCATGCTTTTTCCTCTAACCACGTACCTAGCTACATACATACGTATATACAATAAATTTGTGATCATGTACATAGAAAACCCGAGGGAATCCAACATTCAGCGAACACTTAATGAGTACTTACCATGGCTGAATATTTTCAGCAATAGAAAGTAAGAGCTGTATTAAACATTTGTTAGTTGTCATCCTGTAACATTAAAATAATGAAATAAATGCACAATTAAACATTCTAAAGGAATTAAGAGAGTGCCGCTGTGGGAATGTGGGAATGAGAAAGTAGGTCTGGTTATACTGGATGATGTGAGCAGGCCACACTGAGCGGGTAACATTTGAGCTGAGAAAAATGCGGCGGTTCGGCCTGTATTTTAGAGTATCCTTATTGGCTATATGGGTTGAGGAAAAGAGACACATCAAGAAAAAGAAGGTCTTGAGTGTTTTACTTAAGACCAGCACACAATTACCAGTTTACTGATTTGAAAGGAGTGTGGAAGGAACAGATTAGGGAGAGAAATCAAGAGAGTGAGCCTTTAAAAAAAAACAACAACAACTTAAGCATTGGAAAAAATATTTTCATGGAGCTTACAACCTCAGTAAGAATGGGATGCCCAAAAGCCATGAAGTTAAAGACAGTTTGAGCATATATATGCTAAGGCATCATAAATTAGGACTAAGATTTCTCCAAACTTATTTAGGAAAAAAAGTTACTTCCTAAAAATGAACATAAGTTAATATTTATAATGTGCAGAAAGTAGCTAAATAAATTGGAGAAAACAAACCATATAATTAACTAATGAGCAAAGTCCATGAATGGTAAATCATTGTTAAAAATTTAAATACCGAATCAAGATTAGTAAAAAAAAAATGCTATTGCATTAGTAATTTAACAAATGCAAATCAGAATATGCATTCACATAACAAATTGTTCACCAAGGAAAAGAAAAATTTTACAGCATCCGTTGCCTCTGGCCTTTGGGGAAATGGACCTTCTCACATATTTCTGAAGGAAGTGAGAATCACTGTGATCATATGGGAAAATTACATCACAATCCTTTTAAAATTGAGTTCACCTTCTGATAGTGTTTTTGATTCCCTTGTACAAAGTAACAGCCCCCGTATGTAAGTATACTTGTAGATGGAAGTTTATTTTAGAATTATTTGAAGTGGCTGACGACAAATTAAAGAAATAAACAGAAGCAAGTGAAAAAACTTAATTTGGCCAAAAAAGAGAAGAAAGAGGAGGAAGAGAGAGAAAAGAAAAGATTTTTAAACTTTCCTTTTGTTTTTCTTCATTTTATCTTGAAGAAAAAGGGTATATAATACTTTGAAATATTATATGATTATAAAGAAGTAAATGTATACATCTTAAACTTGAGAAAGACTCATGCTTAAATAATTTAACCAAAACACAGTAGATATATATGGCTTATATGCCTTTGTAGTATTTTTCTAATTTTGATATGAACTTATTTTTATATTTGAAAGAAATGTATGTATAATTATTTGCCAACCATGCTATTAAAGGCAAACCAAGTGACCTAAAGAAGATAGTCTTCTCAGGTTATCACATAATTTATTTTTCTTTGGCTTCATCTATCTCAAAGAACTCAAAGAAGGAAGGTTTTAATCTTCACTGCACTTTAAGGTACATACATTCTTCATAGCTGTGGCAGGGCATTATAGCTGAAGTAATAAAATTTCATAATTCCTAGTAACAAGGTTTGTTGATGTGTCTATCTTTGTTATAAATTAGTCAAGTATTCCACTGTGGTGCGCTGGAGAGCACACATGTGAACTTTAATGAGGGTATACTGGCTCAGAAGTTTGCCTGAATTCATTAATGGGTTCTGCAAGGAAGAGAGGTTACAGATCAATGTCAAGGTGCTTTCCTCAAGAGGTTTACTCGATTCAGAGAAATGAAAACCAACATCAGTTTTCGCTAAAGTCCATGCAATGCTCTGAGTCTAATATCCTGTGTAGTTGGAGCTCCTCTCCTGTCCCAGTTCTCAGTACGCTACTGGAACCTTCCTCTCACTTCACACAATTTAAATTCCTCAGCATATTCTCTACAGCACCTTTCATAGACTTGCCAGATCTACCTCTCGGATCTCACTTGACCTGAATCTTAATTTGAAAATGTACTGAAGCTGTAACTCTCCCTCAAAAATAATCCACACACTTACCATTCTACCTGAAAGCCTTATCACCCAGCTGCCTAGTTTTTCCATATTTAGCAAAACCTAATCTGTTTTGTTATTGAAATGTTTTCTTTTGTTGAGCATTTCCAGACAAATCCAGAAAGAGATACCAACCTTCCTTTGTGCAGTGACAACATTCAGTTCATAGCTTAATGCAGTAGAGTACTTAAAACGCTCCATTGTACATTTCTCTTTTCACTTGTTTGTGAACTTCTGATTCCCAGAAACCATACCTCATATCTGTTTGGTAGAGTGCCATATATGTAATCGACAAATAGCCACTCAGTTATTGACTAAGTATGCACTCACAGTGTTTGCTGAAATAATGATTTATCTTTATAAAAGCCTGGAAAAATTATACATGAAACAAGATTGACTTTTAATATATTCTCTGTGATCATTTAAGTTCACATCTCAAGACTTGAAGATATGCCTAAGGATAAAAATTTCAACAAGTGGCATTACTGCATTTTGTGTTTAAGAAAAATTACGTCATATTCTGACCAACAAATTTGAAGCAAAAGACAAAATAAAAATTCTAAGAAGCTATGTATCCTGACATATAATTATTTAAGCTAATTTTTACTTTTTAAGTTCAAAAATATCTAGTTTTCTTGGAATACAGACCATACAATTATATTCTTTTGTTTTTCTTTTCCGAATCAAAGAATTTATATTGGGTATAAAGATTCCAGCTAGCACTAGTACACCATCATTATTAGTCAAACAAAGTATAAATAATAAGTACTGGTAATAGAAGCACTCTGACTGAACTGCCAAAATCCTTGTGCTTGAGTAGAAAATACAGGTTTGAAATTTGAGATGCGGCCATGCAAGGTATCAGATGTATAATTAAAAAAAATGGAATGATGGGAAAAAAAGCCATTGGAGTTACGGAGAAAATTTATATCTAAATTTTCCTTACACAGTTTTAAGAATGTAAAAAGAAAAACTACTGTTTTTTAACATAAAGCTTATATATATATATATATATATATATATATATATATATGCATTCACATGCACAGAAATGGATATTGAAGGTGATTGTGTCTGTTTATAAGGTTTGAGTCGCTGAATAAGAGGGATAATTGATGCTATCTCAATTTCTAAATTATCATAACACACTACAAACCATTTTTAAAGTTGAAGAAGGCAAGAAAATGATGAAATCCGTATTCCCAGAGTATTGCATCATTGGCTAATGTGGGGACCAAAGGGAATAGAGGTGGACATCGGCAGAAACAGGCTTCCTTATCGTCTCCACTCCCACCCTGGCCAAAAAAATGAACATTTCAGTGTTCTCCCCTTGCTCTGTTTTAGGCATTAGGAATGAGCACATGAATAAGCACAGTTTGCTGTCCTAACAACTTCTGACCTTTGGGAAACAGGAAAACTTCATGTCCTAAGTTGACCTTTTAAAGGGTTCCATGAGGGCAAAGGGAAAAGGAAGTAGCTATTCTCCCCACGTATACACACCCGCACACACCCCACACCACATACATACCCTCCATACGCAGACAGACATCACTAAATATTCATTGAAATGAGCTAATACATAAAGGAGTGAAATTTTTTTTAAAAAATAGGTGGTTTATTTTTGGACCTTGCCAAGTTATCGTAGAGCAATATTTGGAAGAATAACTACATAAGAATAGTGAGATTTAATGACAAAATTCTCCACAAATAAACCACAATTTTAATTTGCTTAATAGTAGGAAATAATTTTATGGATTTTGGAATATTGCTGGAGTTTCTGATATCCTTATAGTAAATAAAGTCTTTCGGTCCCCCAAATTTATATATATTATTAAAAATACGCTTAGGATTAATTTTAACTGATTTTATTAGAAACGTCTGATTTGGAGATACAGCTCCATTGCACAGCTGTTACCTGAGAACTCTTTCTGTTTTACTAGTAGTTTAGTAGCACTATTCCTTCGCTCCAAAATCCTTCTGTTTCAGAGTATTTTTTTAGTCTTCAAATAATCTTTTCAGGGAGGGTGTATGAGAATTAAAGTCTCTTTGATCTTGGATATATTTTTCTGTTTTCTTTAAATATAGAGTTTGGGGAAAAACTGTAGTGACTAGAGTAATACATCATGTAAAATCATATTGTGATTCTGGATTTATTGCATGAAAAAAATAAGCAACGGAATACAACCCTAAATCAGAACAATTAAAAGAGTTACCATATCATGGTGCTTTGGTCACATTGGAAATTTTTTAAAAATCAGAATTAACAAGACATTAAAGATCTCCTAGGTCAAAGATTTCTTAAACTGGGTTCTATGATTACTGTAGAATTTTAGAGGGTCTGAGATACCGCCTGAAATGTAATTGTGTGTAGAAGTGATTCTTCTTTTCCATGGAAGTATTTCCATGGAAATATTTCTTCTTGGAAATATTTCATAACTTCTATTGTATCTTGGAGGGCTCTCTATCACCCCCATAGTTTGAGTTTTTATTATCATATAAATCATAATGAGACACATTCCTAATCTTATACACAACATCAACGAGATAATTGGTGAAGTTACTTGTCTAAAACTATAACCTGTTCATATTAATTCATTTACTTATTTAAATAGAAATGGAAGAAACCCAGTTTACAATCTATAAAGAAAAGTTTTATAGAGAAGTATTAAAATATCATAGTTTTATTTTGAAATATTATCTTCTCCAAATTTTATTCTGTGCATCTTTAAACTTTTACTTTACTTCACAGGGTCCAAACCTATGACCATTTTGATTATATATTTCCAAGTATGTGACAACTTTTCAGTCTCCTGCTCAAAACGTGGCCCTTCAGAATGGGTTGTGTGCTATAGAAGTGTCTGTCACCTTACTCATTCTGTTTGTTTTATAGAGTTAAAAGAAAAAAGTATTTTGTTTTTGTAGCTCCTGTTGGCTTATATTGAGCCTGTAAACAATTCAAAAATATACTTTCTGTATATTTTTCTGTAAAGACTTTAGAAAGTAACTTTGCTAGTATCCTAGGCATTTTATCTGGCACGTATTAATCTATTTTGAGCCTTTACCTACCTAATGCTGTTGTTATTTTCTTTTTTAATTTTTATATTCTCTTGAACAGTGATTAACGTTGAAAGAGATTTTCATCTAAAATGACAATTTGCGTGTCACAAAACCCTCTTCCAGATACTTCCTGTGTCATAGTTCAGCTAGAAATATTTAAGCTTAATGATTCTCTCTGTTCTGGGAACTGGTAGATTTTCTATCCTGAGTTAAATAATACTGCTAATAATGAAAGTAACAGCTAGTGTTTGTTGACTGTAAACATGTACCAGACAAGGAGATACTTGTGTGTATTGTCTCATTTAATTCCCATAATAACCCTGTGAGGCAAGTGCAACTATTATCCCATTTCACAGATACCTTAAGGCAATACATGAGAAATCTTATAGCATTATTGTTAAATAAGGAGGGTTTGGTGTTAAACAAGCTACTTTTATGAGAAGGATATCCATTCAGGAATTGGTGAGCTCTGTGGCTGTGTGTTATTTTGTTTCCCCATCACCCGATGTTGGTTCCTAGCAAGTCTATGAATGAATGAATATGAAAGCCCAATATCCCTGCAATTACAGGTCTTCCTGTAGGACACATATTTTATGTTACGATATATCCTCTGTAAACAGTCAAACAGCATCACTCTGCTAATGAGTAGAAAATAGATCAAATCATCCTGCAGGCGCTGTTTTAATAAAAGAGTATACTTTAAGGTTGATGAAATATCCATAACAATATAATTCCCCATTTTAACTTTCTTTAATTGTACCGTTCAGTGACATTAAGTACACTCACGTCGTTGATCAACCATCATCACAATCCATCTCCAGAACTTTTTGTCTTTCCAAGCTGAGACTCTGTACTCATTAAAAAATAACTCCTCATTCTACCAAGATGATGCTTTTTAAAAGAAGCCAGTTTGGCAGAATATTAAAACTAAGGAGAATGAAATTACACTGTAATAAATAAGACCTAATTCTAAAGCCCAACACATTTGTATATGGTTTGTGAGGAACTAACTGAAAATATTTTCCTTTTTATGCTATAATTTATAGATTAATTTTACTGTATTTCCATTCTCAAAAGTTTTTTTACTATAATTTTATGTGTTCAGTTAATATTCTGATCAATGAGTGTTAGTACTAAAATCAAGAACGATTGTTAGGATACATGTGGGAAAATAGGTTCTATTGTACTTTTATAAGTAAATAGGTATCATAGAGTGTTAAATAAAGGACATAAAAATAATGCTGTGTCATTTATATCGTGGAGGATATGATAGCATGGAAGAAGTACTTTCCTTGATGAAAATGTACCTGTGGATAATTGAGCTGGTTTGGTGATAAAAGCAGCTCAACAATTGGGAACAATACTGATTCTAGTGAGTTAAAGTCTTAAAATTACAGAGCAAAAGAAGGCCTAGAAATATATTGACTCAATTAAATAAAAAAACTTTATATCATTTGACATAACATTTTGTGTATTTTAATAGTACTTTGGATGTACCTTATAACTCTTTAGATAAATACTCCTGTTTTTAGAAATGTGGTTATGTACCTCTATTAGCTGGTCAAGGAAAGTCCTTGAACAAGCTGGGCGTCACTCAATTTAAATAGTTAAAATAGCAATAAAACGTCATTTGATACTGATTATGCAAGTTCCATATATAGAGAGTTGAGGATCTCTTTTAATGCTTGTTTCCACTTAACTAACTAAAGTGGAAAAAGGAATCAATCAGTTTATTTTGATTTATGGAATGTCATGACCTATTTGGATAAACATTATTGAGATCACTGCCTTGAATTTCTGAAAACCTCTTACAGCCTAGGCACTTTTTTTTTTCCTCTTGAGTTCCCCATCAAGCTCTTTTGCATTTCATTTAGGTAGTAAAAGCGGTGGAGCCGCATCATTTAGTAATTTATTTCACCCTCCATAAATTCTACTTTCTGCTTTCAAGGGTACAATAGCATTAGCTTTTTTTTTTTTTGAGACTAAAATGTCTTAGGTTTGAGAACTAAGCAAGTTGTCTGTAAATGTATGTTGTAGTCCATTTGTTAAATCCGTAGTAATAAATGTCCACATTTGGTAATTCTCAGTAATAAAATGTGTAAGCGCAGAAGACATTTAAATTAGTAGAAGGACTTTTTCACACGTTACAGTATTGTTTATAAACTGTTGTCACTGTATGTGGTGTAGTATTAATGTGCCCCAGGTCTTAACGGGTTTCGTTTATGGTCGTCCTGCCCTAAAAACTTGCAAGAGAAATAAATGTGTTTTGTTTTATGGAGGTTCATATGGCCATTTTATTAGCTTCCCAGCCTTGGGGTCAGGTGTATTTTATAAGAGGAACAAGCATTCACAGTAACCTGCCATCTGCAACGCTGGTTTTAGCGTTTCCTCCTTTGGACACCTTAGCACTTCTGTTAATACCCGGCTCTGACGACCCTGTTGTATTAAATGTGCCTTGCAGAGGGCTAGCCCCTGAAGATGACCTGTGAATGAAATTTGCAAGGCATATTTTTTATAAATTGGTCTCAATTTTAGCGTTTGTCTGAATTCATATTACACAAGCAAACAATCTGTGATTTTATTGAAATGTTGTCTGGGCGGCGACAGAATAAAAGCCCAATTTTATAAGTCTGGGGGAAGTATATTGACTTTGTCATTTAATTACTCTTTTTATGAACAATAACCTTCTAATCCTGCTTTCCTTGGCATACTGCTTCCTGATTAATTTTGTTGTCATGGGAAACTAGAGATCTTGACTTTTTAATCACTTAACTATTTCAGAGGGAAATGGTTGTTTTTATCTATATACGTGTGTGTATCTATAAGCAATATGAAAATAGTCAATTTGAACTAATTGCTATTAGGGGAATTCCATAATTTAAACATTTCTTTTAGATGCATGGAAAATAATATATCATGCTTCTTCCCTTGCAATTTCTTCGGAGGAAAGAGGTAATGCATGGGTATGTTAATTTTTAACTACAGAGAACTTTTAAATTGTTCTGCATAAACATATGAGGAAATGCTAGGCTCTGCTTCCCACCTTTGTTGAGGAAGATTAAAGGAAAAGACTCAGATTAATGTTCTTTAATCCCTTCACAGCTCTAGAAAACCCCTACGTCCAGAAATCTCTGGAGCTACTTGGTATGTTATCATTAGAAGAGACAGTTTATTTAGGAATACATCACTGGAAAAGGATAAATTTTTCAATATTAATTATTAATAAAAATGATCATGGACAAAAGAAACTGAGAAAAAGTGTATGAGTTGAAAAGTGGTCATTTAAAGCTATTTTCTATAAGTTGACAAGGATAATGACCACAAATAACAATAATACTATTTATTGAATTCACCTCACATATGAAATAGCATTTTCTAATTTAATCCAGTATCTGAGTCCTGATGTGAATTTACCACGTTAGAGTCAGTGTCACTCTGGTTCAACATTCTTTTATCTATTGGAGTCCAGGCAGGAAAAGAGAAATTACTCTAGATATTTCTAGTCAAGGGAAGTTCCATGTAGGAGTTGGTTGTGGAAAGGCTAAAGGAGCAAAAGAGAAAAGAGAGATATTATCAAAGATCACAAATCTTTTACTGCAAGGATGGAAACATACAGCCCACAAGACCATTAAACTGCTGGACGTTCAGGTTTCCAGCATAGCTGCTGTTGGAAGAGTGTCACCAACGAACAGAAAGTGGGTGAGAATAGATGTGCCTTTCCCCCCAAATAGTATGCCGCAAATTAGGAATCTGCAAATTACTAGGATTTTAATTTTAGTAATTCCACTTATAATACTATGGGCAGTCCTGGACCTTTTGCCTCTATGGCCTTGACTTCCAACATTTATAAAATGAAATGGTTGGACTAGACCATTTTAAAGAATTGTTTCACATCTAAATTTGTATACCACCATAGGAACTCTTATTTTAAAAGAGCCAATTATGGTTTGGGGAGGAAAAAAAAGTGTCCAGGGCCTCCCAATTTCTGATTTTGGTAGGGCAATGACTTCCATTTATAGTACTACTCTTAAAAAAATTTCATTGAGGTATGATTGACACATAAAATTTTGTACATATTTAATATAAACAACTGGGTGGATTTAGAGATAGATATATATAACCATATAACCATCACCACAATCTGTGCCATAAACATATCCATCACCTCCAAAAGTTTCCTATTCTCTTTATTATGTTTCTCCTCCTCCTTAATATTATTATTATTTTGCATTAGAGGACTTAAGCTATATGCTCTTAATAAATTTTTAAGTATACAATTTATTGTTGCTAACTATAGGCACTATGCTATATATTAAATCTCTAGTTGTTACTCATCTTGTATAATTAAAATTTTGTAGCTTATGACTAATACCTCCCCATTTTTCCCTCCCCCTAGACTCCAACAACCACTGTTCTACAGAACTATATATATAGCATTTTCTTTATCAGTTCATTCGTCAGTAGATATCTAGGTTGCTTTCACGATTTGGCTATTGTGATTAATCCTGCAATGCATTTGGAAATACAGATATCTTGTCAAGATCGTGATTTCAAATTCTTTGGATGTATACTCAGAGTGGGTATTCAGGTCCTTCACCCATTTTTTAAATCTAATTATTTATTGTTGTTGAGTTGTATATATATATTTTTTTGAGTTGTATATATTTTATATATAAACTCTTTATTACATGTATGGTTTGCAAGTGTTTTCTCTCATTCTGTAGCTAGCCTTTTCACATTGTTGATTATTTCCTTCACTGTACAGAAGCTTTTTAGTTTGATATGATTTGTCTGTTTTGCATTTGTTGCCTATATTTTTGGTGTCATATCCAAAAGATCATTTTCAAGGCTAATGTCAGGAAACTTTTTGCCTTTGTTATCTTCTAGTTGTTTTATGGTGTCAGGTCTTAAGTCTTTAATCCATTTTGAGTTGATTTTTGTGTATGGTGTAAGATGAGTCCAATTTCAGTTCTTTGCATATAGATGAACAGTTTCCCACACCATTATTGAAGACTATCCTTAGCATATTGCATATTCTTGGCAGCCTTATCAAAGAACAGTTGACCACACATGCTTGGGTTTATTTCTTCGCTCTCTCTTTTGCTCCACTGATTTACATGTGTTTTTATGTCAGTACCATATGTTTTGATTACTGTAGCTTTGTACTATATTTTGAAATCAGAAAGTGTGAGGACTGCTACTTTTTCTTCTTGCTCAATATTGCTTTGGCTATATGGGGTCTTTTGTAGTTCCATAAAAATTTTAGGATTTTTTGTTTCTGTAAAAAAAAAAAAAAAGCATTGGTGTTGTAATAGTGATTGCATTGAATCTGTAAATCACTTTGGGTAATATGGACATATTAACAATAAGAATTTTCCCAATCCATGAACACAGGATGGATATCTTTCTATTTATTTTTGTCTGCTTTAATTTCTTTTCTCCATGTTTTATAATTTTCAGTATATGTCTTTCACTTCCTTGGTTAAGTTTATCAGTAAGTATTTTATTATTTTTATGCTATTGTAATTGGGATCTTTTCCTTAATTTCCTTTTCAGATTTCTTTTTCCTTAGTGTATAGAATCATATCTAATATTATGATAATTTTTTGTCCTGAAACATTGCTGAATTTATTTATTAGTTCTGAGAGGTTGTGTGTGTGTGTGTGTGTGTGTGTGTGTGTATCTGAAATCCTTAGAGTTTTCCACATAAAAGATCATGTCATGAGCAAACAGATCAATTTACTTTTCCCTTTTCAGTTTAGATGTTCTTTTATTTCTTTCTCTTACCTAATTGCTCAGGCTGATACTTCCAGTATTATGTTGCCTAGAAGTGATAAGAGTAGGCGTCCTTGTCTTGTTCCAGATCATAAAGGAAAAGCTTTCAGTTTTTCATCACTGAGTATGAGGTTAGCTGTATGATATTTATCTATGACCTTTATTGTGTTGAGGTAAATTCCTTCTGTTCCTTATTTGTGGAGAATTTTTATCATGAAAGGGTATTAAATGTTGCAAATGCTTTTTCTGCATCTTTTGAGATGATTGTGTGATTTTTTTTTTATCCTTTATTCCGTTAATATTGTGTATCACATCGATTGATTTACATATGATGAACTATTCTTTTTTTTCTCTCTCTCTTTTTTCTCTCTCTTTTTTTTACGGGCCCAGCCGCTCCGCGGCATGTGGGATCCTCCCAGACTGGGGCACGAACCCACGTCCCCTGCATCGGCAGGTGGACTCCCAACCACCGCGCCACCAGGGAAGCCTGATGAACTATTCTTGATTCCAGTTAGGATAATTCCACTTGGTCATGGTATATAATTCTTTTGATGTGCTGTTGAATTTGGCTTACTAGTATTTTGTTGAGTATGTTTTCATCTACGTTTATTAGTTACTGGCCTGTAGTTTTCTTTTCTTGTAGTGTTCTTGTCTGGCATTGATATTAAAATAACACTAGCCTCATAAAAAAGTTTTCAGGGGGTCTCTATTTTTCTTTTTTTGAACAAGTTTAGAAGGATAGGTATTAATTCTTCTTTAAATATTTGGTAGAATTCCATTGTGAAACTATTTGATCTGGAGCTTTTCATTGTCAGGAAGTTTTTGGTTACTGATTTAATCTCCTTATTTGACATTGGTCCACTTAAACTTTCTGCTGGTATTTCTTCATGATTCAGTACTGGTAGGTGGTATATTTCTAATAATTTATCCATTTCTTCTAGGTTGATCACTTTGTTGGCATATAATCATTCATAATACTTGCTCATGATTTTTTTAAAGTTTCTGTGGCATTATTGTAATGTTCACTCTTCCATATCTGATTTTATTTCATTTTTTTCTCTTTTTTGGAAAAAAATATTTATTCATTTATTTAAAATTAATTTTTAATTGAACAAAAGATTCTTTAAATTCTATAGTGCTTTAAAAACTTCGGAAGTTTCACACACATGATTTTATATAATCCCATAATAACCATTTTTTCCCCTCTACCCTTAATATTACCCCTCTCCCCTTCCTTTTCCCCACTGGTAACCACTAGTTT
Source organism: Delphinapterus leucas (assembly GCF_059928025.1). Lineage (NCBI taxonomy): Eukaryota > Metazoa > Chordata > Mammalia > Artiodactyla > Monodontidae > Delphinapterus > Delphinapterus leucas. The sequence goes on from NC_143142.1 coordinate 83,250,767, forward strand.
GTTCTCTATATCTGTGAGTCCACTTTTTTTTGTTCTGTTTTATTCACTAGTTTGTTGTATTTTTTGGATTACACATATAAGAAATATCATACACTATTTGTCTTCCTTTGACTTATTTCACTTAGCATAATGCCCTCTAAGTCCATTCATGTTGCTGCAGATGGCAAAATTTCCTTCTTTTTTATGGCTGAGTAGCATTCCATTGTGTGTGTGTGTGTGTGTGTGTGTGTGTGTATATACACACACACACACACAATATCTTCTTTATCCATTCATCTGTTGATTTACATTTAGGTTGCTTCCATACCTTGGCAATTGTAAATAATGCTGCTATGAACATTGAGGTGCAGATATCTTTTTGAATTAGTGTTTTTGTTTATTTGTTTGTTTGTTTGTTTGTTTTGGATACATACCCAAAAGTGGAATTGCTGGGTCATATGGTAGTTCAATTTTTAGCTTTTTTGAGAAAATTCCATACTGTTTTCCACAGTGGCTGCACCAATTTACATTTCTACCAACAGTGCACAAGGGTTCCCTTTGCTCCACATCTTCACTAGCATTTGTTATTTGTGTTCTTTTTGATGATAGCCATTCTGACAGGTGTGAGGTGATATTTCATTGTGGTTTTGATTTGCATTTTTCTGATAATTAGCAATGTTGAGCATCTTTTCATATACCTTGAGCTATCTGCATTTCCTCTTTCAAAAAAGTCTATTCAGTTCTGTCAATTTTTTAATTGGGTTGTTTGTTTGTTTTTGATGTTGAGTTGTACGAGCTGTTTATATATGTTGGATATTAACCCCTTATTTGTTGTATAATTTGCAGATATCTTCTCCCATTCATTAGATTGTCTTTTTGTGTTGTTGATGGTTTCCTTTGCTTTGCAAAAGCTTTTAAGTTTAATTAGGTTCCATTTGTTTATTTTTGCTTTTGTTTCCTTTGCTTTTTGTCTCAGTTATTTTAGCTAAGGATTTCTTGATTTTGTTGATATTTTCAAAAATAAACTTCTAATTTCATTGACCTTTTTTATTGTTTCTATTCTCTATTTCATTTATTTCTCCTCTAATCTTTATGATTTTTTTCCTTCTCTTTGAGCTTAGTTTATCCTTTTCTAGTTCTTTGAGGTATGAAATTTGGTTGTTTATTTGAAGTCTTTCTTCTTTTTAATGTAGGCTTTTATCGTTAAAACTTTCCTCTTCCTGCTGCTTTTGCATCCTGTAAGATTTGGTGTGTTGTGTTTTAATTTTTGTTTGTCTTGAGATATGTTCGAATTTCCCTTTTGATTTCTTCTTTAGCCCTATATTTGCTCAAGGGTGTGTTTTTAAATTTCCAAGCATTTGTGAATTTTCCAGTTTTCCTTTTGTTATTGATTTCTAGTTTCATTCCACTGTGGTTGGGAAAGATACTTGGAATAATTCTAGTCTTCTGAAATTTGTTGAGTTGGTTTGTGACCTGACATTTGATCAATCACAGACAATGTTCTCTATATACTTGAGAAGAATGAATATTCTGCTGCTGTTGAATAGAATGTTCTGTACATATCTGTTATGGCCATTTGCTTTATAGTTTGTTCAAGTCTGCTGTTTCTTTATTGATTTTCTGTCTGGATGATCTATGATTGAATGTGGGATATTGAAGTCTTCTACTGTTACTGTATTGATGTCTATTTCTCCCTTCAGTTATATCAGTGCTTGTTTTATATATTCAGGTGCTCTGATGCTGAGTGTATATATATTTATAACTGTTGTATTTTCCTGATTAATTGACCCTTTTATCATTATGTAATGTCCCTTTAGTCTTGTGACGATTTTTGATTAAAAGTTCATTTTGTCTGACATAAGTACTGCCACTTGCTTTTCCTTTTGTTTACCATTGCATGGAATATCATTTTAAATCCGTTCACTTTCAGTCCACGTATGTCCTTAAATCTAAAGTAAGTTTCTTGTAGACAACATAGAGTTGGATCTTTGTTTTGCTCTTGTTTTTGTTTTTCATCCAATAACCACTCTATACATTATGGTTGGTGAATTTCGTCCAGTATATTTAAAGTAATTATTATAGGTGAGGGATTGCTTTGGCCATTCTGTTAAATTTTTTTCTGTCAGTTTTGTTTTCCTTTGCTGTCTTCCTTTTTGATTTTCTTTGCTGTCTTAGTCCATTCAGGCTGTTATAACAAAAATACCATAAACTGGATGGCTGATAACAAACATTTATTTTTCACATTTTTTGAGGCTGGGAAGTCCAAGGCTGGGATGTCCAAGTCACTGCCAGATTCAGTGTCTAGTGAGGGCCCACATTCTGGTTTAGAAACAGCACCTTCTAGTTGTAACTGCAATGGCAGAAGGGTCTAGGGAGCTCTGTATGGTCTTTTATAAGGTCTCTAATCCCACTCATGAGGGCTCCATCCTCACGATCTAGGCACTTCCCAGAGATCTCCCTTCCTAGTACTATCACACTGGGCATTAGGTTGCAACATAAGATTTTGGGGGACACAAACATTTGGTGCATAGCAGATTTGATCTTGTTCTTTGTAGTGATATATTTGATCCTTTTGTCTTTCTCTCTTTTTAAAATCTGTTGTAGAATTTTTTTCTTTGTGGCTACCATGTGATTTTTAATAAAAATTCTGTCTTTGGGAAGTTTAATTCAGATATAACGTGTCAAGACTTTTTTAGTTCACTGATTACTACCATTATAATCTATAAATTTTTTGGACTTTCTACAACCTTAATCATGACATCACAAAAATATATTTTATTTCTTTCCTGCACTTATTCTTCTGTTTCTTTTTTAGGTTAAGAAAAATATTATACTTAAAAAATTATTGAAGAGACACATTTCTTTTTTACCTTACTTTATTTCACAGACCAGGATATCCAATAAAATGCTAAATAGAAATAATAATAGTGTGAATTGTTTTTTCCTCTGTCTGGGGGAAAATGCTCTAAATAATCCTTCATTATATATGATCACTGACTTAGTGATTCTTTTTCTTTTTTCAGACCCCTATTGATTAAAGAAGTTTCCTGCAATGACTACTAACAGCAGTACTTCTACTGAGGTAAGGTTATTTTTTTTTTCATTTATTTGCGTTAACGTGGTGAATTATATCTGTTGATTCTCAAATGTTAAATTTTTTACTTTTACTGTTGCTGCATTGCACTCCAGTTTCTCATGATGGGTTTGATTTTCTGTATTGCTGGACTTGATTTGCTGATATTTTGGTCAAGATTTTCCCATCTGTATTTATAACAAGGGTGGATCTGCATTTTGTTGTTATTGTTGAAATGTCCTTGTCAGAACTTGATATTAAGTTTAAAACTGTGACACAGAATGAGTTGGAAAATGTTTTCCTCTTTTGCTCTCCTCTTCAAATATTTGTATGGTATTGGTGTTGTTACTTTTAAAAATATTTAGTAGAATTTACTGATGAAGTTGTTTGGACTTGAACTTTTCAATGTAGGACAGGTTTCAATAATCAATTTAATTTCATTAACGGATACTAAATTATTTAGGATTCTATTCTTTTGTCAAGTTATGTTATGGTTTTCAAGGCATTTATTCACATCATTTTTACTTTCAAACTTGATGATTCAAGGTTGGTTATAATTTTTGTTGGTGTCTGTAGTGATGCTCCTTTTTTGGGGGGGTTTCTTTGTTTAAAGACTCTTATGCTTTTCCAACTGAGCTAGCTGAGTGCCCCTGGCTTTCTTTCTATTTTAAATTTAAACAGTATTGCTTGGGTGTTTCACGTTAACTGATAATACAAAAACTATTCTTGGCTAGTGTTTTGTTCTCTATTTTATGATTTTAATTTTATTGATTTCTTTTGCTTTATTGTTTGGATGTTGCTTTCCTGTTCTTTTTTTGTGCTTTCTGAAATGAAATTTGAAATCATTGCTTTTAAAACTTTCTAATGATAAGTCTATAAATTCCCCTCTAAGCAGCTCTTTAGCTGCATGTAACGGGTTTTAATATATTTTCATTAACATTCAGATTAAAATATTTTCTAATTTTACTTGTGATTCCTTTTTTATTATGTTCTGTTGGTTATTTGGAAATAACTTCATTTCCAAATTGTCGGAGATCCTTCCTCCTACCCCCTGCTTTTTAATTGATTTCCTGTTTTTTCACCAATGTCAGAGAGCATCCATTGAATGATACCAACCCTTTGTAATTTATTGAGGCTTGCTCTATAAACCAACATAAGGCCAGTTGTGGAAAAAATGTATATGTTTTTGAAAATTATATGTACTCCATTTTAAAAATGATTCTGCTAATCATAGGGATTATATGTAGGGCTACATTGTCCATGTTATTGTTATATTATTGTTTCATATATGTTTCATGTATTTTATGTTTCTTGCTATCTATTAATCATTTTTATTTATTTTCCAATATACTAATTTAATAGATATAAATACATTTACCATTGTTTAATAGTTTATGAAATATACTCTTGGCTTACTTAGCTTGGTCTTCTGGGGATGGAGAATATTTTTCTTTATGCATATTAAATTATGATTCTAGTAGCTTAACTTAGAACTGCTCTAAGTTTTTCAATGCTATCTCACAAAATGCATTGCCTGAATCTTGCAGATTTTGTTCACAGCTATCAAATTAAATTCTTGATTTGGGATTTTTGTTGTCTTTAAGTAATGATTTCTTAAATTGTGTGAAGTTAGCTGCAAATAATAGAAACCCACACTTACTGCCTGAATCTAAAAGGGCAGTGATGGTGAGAGGTAGGTAAAGGATCTGATGAATTTCTAGGCAGTGGCTCTCACATGGCTACTTCTCTGCTTATGTTTTTCGAGTCTGATTATTTTATGAGCATCTCTCTGAAGGCTCACGTGGCTTGCTATACTTGGAAGGTGTGCAGTGGCTGGAGTGTATTGCAGTGAAAATGACCAAAACTGGCCCAAAGTCCTGATGACATTTCAGGTCCAGTGCTCACCAGCAACTAATCAGATTGGTGTCTGTAACCTTTAATTTAGTCTCTGGTTAGCTCCATGTGGCTCTCAGTCCATTCTTGAAATAATCAGCTCTGACGGGAGGCCCAGTTCACCTGGGGCGTGTAAGGTTATCGAGACTGTACAGTAGGGTGGGTGATATTTCAGAATCTTAGAACAAATTGTAAAGAGGGAGAAAATGAGCACATTGTATTGGACTCTGTTAAATGTTATATCATATTTGATTTAAGGTTATTTTCACACTAATTTAAAGGTTTAGAGTATCTTTCTTTTGGCTGTCATCTCGTTTACATTATATATTTGAGCATTATGATACCTGCAAATTTGATACAGAAAATTATATTTGCTAAGTAATGAAATAGTATTTAACATAAAATAATGTATTTCCATAGTCAACAAAATGTTCCATTTTATTCATAAATGAGAAGATAAATTTGAGAAGTATCCTGTAAATGAAAATGAATTCCTCTGATATTTTTAATATCTCCTGTATTTTCTTTCTCTGAGGTCACTTACTTTATTACCTTATGTCTTGCTATTAGTATCATCCAGTTAAGGGACTAGAAACATTTATTTGATATAAATTGTTATATATGTAATATATACCTATGAATATTAATGATTAAGAATGTCATATTCATTATTGACATTCTTCTTTGGAATGTGAGAAATGAATGGTTTTAGAGGCATCTCAAGTACATCATTTTTTATATAAATTAAAATACACCTTGAATGGTATATAACCTGTAATTTTTTAGGTCAGACATATAACTGCTAATCTTTAAATTCAGTTCATGTATTCTGACTCTTTTATACTTCACTATAATGAGACAAGCATTTCAGAGAAGGCAAATAATAACATTACTATGAAAATGTTTGCTGATAGAGCCTATTGTGTTCAAGTAAATTAGCATAAGTAATTATTCTTCAAAAGAGTCAGTTTCATTTTCATTGTTCCCAGTTGTATATTCAACATCGCTCTCATTTTCTTCAGGCATTAGAAAATTTCAACAGCTGGGTAAATTTTAATAAACATAATTAACACTTGTTCACAAGTGGTTTTGACTAGGCTTATGATTATTTGTATAAGTATCTGGGTAGAGAAATGCATTCAGTGCAATCCCGGGTCCCAGGCAAAGTATAAAGTTGGCAAAGTTTGTCTTCAGTATTTTATCCACCTTATTTTATAGATAAGTATATCTTTTTCAGAATTTCTACTTCAAAAAGCCCAGTTATTATTTACTTTCCTTCTAGTTTCTCTCTCTGTAAGTTACAGTAGGATCAGACTAGGGTTAGATAGCATAGGATGCAAAATTAAGGCTGCCTAGCCTTAATTAGTTAACTATACTAAACCCAGTGTCCTCAACTGTGTAACCTCGGAAAAACATTCCAGTTCTCTAATTCCCATCTGTAAAATGGACATTATAATAGTACCAAATGCAAACTTTGCGATGAGAATGGAATGAGATAAAGCATATTAAGATTTTAACATAGCACCTGGAGAAAAGTAATTATTGATTGAATGTTAACTGCTGTATTGTTACAGCGACTAACCGTGCTCAAACAGTCTCCAACAGTGTAACTCCTCACACATAAAATAAGTGGGTCCTTCTCTCGAATGGCAGTGCCTGTTGGATGTTATCATTTGAAAAGTAGGCTTTGCTTCTTGCAGTCTTTCAGTGAACCAGCCTTTTTCCGCATCTTCCTTCTTCCCTAATGATGATGCTAATGGTAGTGATGAGGGTGATGATCTCTTTTTAGAGGTTTATTATAAATGACTCTTTGAAGTCTCTCTTGCTCCCATAATGCCATCTCATTAGTGCACAACTAATTTGGTAATGTTGTCAAACTAATTTAGGCTGGCTGCATGATAGTTCCATGTCCTTTCTTTCAGTATTCACCTTTTAAATGAAGTTTAATTATCTTTATATCAGTGAATAAGAAATAAGGTTGAGCATCACCTGAGAAGTGCCAGCTAGAAAGGTGTGTCACAAGAAAGAGGTTCTCCCAGTCATATCCTTTCAGCAAGTACCTATCAGTCTGGTACTATATTCTCTGGTTCTACTTTTTCTAGAAACAAATGCAACTTTTCAGTCATTCTTCACTATGCTTAAGTGATTATCCTAATAAAACGTGAAGATTTGCAGCAAATTTTAGTTAACTTGTTAAGAAAGCTCTCAAAAGAATAATCAGTATTTCATTCATTAGTTGTTACTTCATTTACTAAGTGTTATTTCATTTGGAAAAACAAAAACAAAAACTGAAACAATCAGAAACCAACCTGCACAGGTTTTTAACTACCAAATCTGTATGTAACCTAGTCACGTATTTACCCACATATTCTGCCTTCTCCCTATTACAATGGATGAATGTATTGTAATCCCATCTAAGGACTCTTCCAATTGGAATCTAACCTGCTTCTGAGGAAGAGATGTGCTCATGTGATCTTGCATCCCTTTTGTGTACATGTGTTTGTAATATGTGGTGTTCTTCAAGGCGTGGAGCTCAGGGCAGGGGTTCCCTTGCCCAAGTACCCAAGGGGGAGGGACTGTTCGCAAAATCAGATTGTTTTGACTTGATTGAATCAGTTTCATCAGCGTAGAAAATAGCTTCTTAACTCATAGTAAAATCAACCCTTTCTTTTACATTTCAATTCGGATACATTCTTTCTTGTCTTTTTCTTGTTGTTGTCGTTGTTTGTTATTTTAGTATAAATACCAAAAAGTACTTATATTTTGCTTTTTGAGAAAATTTTTACACATATTTAAAATCTACATACGGCTTTACAGAAATTCCCTGAATGATGTCTGCTATTTGCAAATTAAAAACTGGGGAAATAGTTATATTTCCTTAGATTGTGTCAAGTAGTTTCACTAACACGTTTTCTCTTCTGCAATGTAAGGTCACATCAAAATAACATGTGATCCTAAGAATTGTACTTTCAGGTATACAGTCTATGAGCACAGTGGCTAGCATGTAAAAGATATTTCAAAAATGTTATTTCTCTTTGATCAAGTTTCTACAGTTAACAATTTTTTATGACTAGATTAAATCCTAAAGCTTCTGCTATTTCAGGGCTCTTTCAAATATATTTTAGGATATTTGTTCACTTTCTGTGGATTATTTACACAAGATAAAATGGAATAAGTAGCAAATCAAATTCTACCTACAGTCTTGGTCCTGAAATACCATGTATACAAAACAATCTGTCAGCAATGTTTTATTTCTTAATAAAATAGAAGATTATGAAAGTACCTTCCAAAGAGCGGTGATGTAGCAGAAACCATGCCATTGGATCCCTTATTAAATAACAGCTAGAATATTTAATAGTTAGAAAAATGTTTGTCTTCAGGTGTGAGAACTGTTAGTAGAAATATATATCCCAAGTATGGCCGGATTAATATTTTCCCTGATACAGTAGAATTTAATCTGATAAAACACGCTCTGTAGAAGATTTTATATCTCTCACAGTGAGCCGTTCTCACGTTTCTCAGGTAGAGGATCTATTCATTTCTCTGTCCAGATACAGAAAGGCAGTTCATCCAAATTCCCATTTGTACTATTAGAGTGGGATTAAAAGTCCTAAAACTAGAATAGAATTAGATGGCCAGATGCTTAAGTGAGTTGCCCCTCCTCAGGTAGGTGTGTTTCAGCTCCCAACCAGTGTCTATAAATCAGTCATTTAAAGAAATATTTCAATATTTCTTTACAGTAATCTTTAATTACTTTAATTAATTACTACAGTAATACAGTAATCTTTAAAGAGTGTTAATTAAGCCTTTTATACTAGGAAGCAAAAGTCTAATCAGAGTTGTGCTCATGCATTTATTCTCTGTATACCAGTTATTATTTTAGACAATATCTATATGATATTTCAGAGTAAAATAAAACAGTATATACTGTTATAGGAGGCGAAGTTGTACTAATACTTTCATTTAAAGCTGATTAATTTTTATAATACTCTAAAGGGTATTGTTAATAAAGCAGCACTAATAAAAACTTCTGAATTGTTAGTATGTGAAGTCCTTATTCAAATCATATTTAACACCTTTTCTGGCTCTCTGTTGATTAATGATATAAGAGGGGAAAATGTTCATAAGAAAATATCTTTTCTCTTTTGTTTTCCTTCCTCCCTTTCTCTCTTTCCTTCCCTCCTTTCCCTCCTTCCTTCCTTCTTTCTTTTTTCTCATTCAACTAGCTCCTTACCCATTTCTAGCCTTTGGCTGTGAAAATGTATTTGCTTTTGGCAGATACTAACTATTCATTTTTACCCAATATCTAATTATCCTTTTGCCAAAATATTTTAATCTTTCATTAATGTGTTTCCTTGGCCTTTGTGAACTTTTATATTCCTTTTTGAAATATCTTAATGGTGTTTTCACAAGGAGAGGTGATGAATATGTGTGTTCAAATCATTATGTTTTAACTGAAGTTTATTTCATTCCAATTGAATTAGATTTTATTTTCATCCCTTTTGTTTGTTTTGTTTTGATGATGTTGGTGAGTGTAATGTAGAATAAGCCCAAAGTATTTAAAAATGAGATCTCATTTCTCTTGACCCCATGATGAAATAATATAGTATGACCCAATTATTGAGATGGAACGAGAGAGTGGAATGTCCGCAGTCTGTGCAATTTAACTTCACAGAAATGACATGTTTTAAAAAAAATCTCCATTTAAACCTCAGATAAATGCACTGATACTGTTTGACAGCTTGTATGTATAAATATTGCTGTTGAATTTTATTGGTATTCAGCCCTACTCCATGAGAGCTTGGAAGGTGGGAACTATGACCAAGGATCTTAAAGCATTCATTGGTACTTAGAAGAATAGAAAGTAGTAGTACAACAGCAACATAATCTTTTCTCCAACTACCCAAGCATGTTTCTCCTCAGGAACAGAGTGTGCTGATAGCCGCAGTGCTTCTCAGCACGAATTTACATGGATTCTCCTGAACTGCATGATAGAGTGGAAATTTGGAATATCAAGAGTTCTTGTTCTTTTTCTCTAAGAAACATACAACCTCAAAAAAGTACTAATTTTTCCTACGTCTGAATTGTCTTGTTATTATATAATGGAGAAAGCGTAATATTTTATCTTCTTTATACTCTTATAACCTTCACTGAAGAGAATGAATAAAGCATACTTGAATCCTGAGTTCTAGATAAAAATATAAGCATTCTGTTAACTCTGAGAATAATGTAAAATCAGGGGATCTTTTTCAAAGTTTTAAATAAATTTATGAGAGGCATTTCCATCACTGATAGCAAATTTCTTTGCTTTTAGGACAGCTAATTATGTCTTTTAGGTTGGCAAAATTAAAGCTGTGGCATGAGAATTTTGTAACTATGAATATGAAAGACTAGATTTTGGGAGGAAGTCATTTGGGAAAGATAATGTTGCTTTCAGAGATACGGGCTGGGAATTAAGTGGGAAGAAGATGGTGAAGGGAAGAGCACGGCATCCGTCCAACATCTACCCATTGGCTCTTTGGTAATTCTATCCAGTATCGTGGATTTAAACACCATTTAAATCCATAATAATTACCAAATTTATATCACCAACCCAGATCCCCTTCCTGTACTTTGGACTCATCTCCATTTCCTTCTTGATATTTCCATGTGCATGTCTAATATACATCTTATTACTAATATGTCCACAGTTGAATTCCAGATACACCTTTTATACTAATGCCCTACCTGTTTAGTTTATCAGATAATGGCAACTCTAACCTTCTATTCGCTTAGGGGGAAAATAAACTTTGAGTCATCCCTGATTCCTTACTTTGTCCGTAAACCACAACTCAAATCATTTGGACAATCTTTTTGGCTCTAGTTTCAAGACCTATCCGTAGCCAGGTCACATATCTCTATCATGTATCTATCTCTGCTCTCACCACCATCCAATCCACTGTCAGCAATTACCTTCATTTGTGCGATTGCACGCTAACTTCTGCAACTTCTAACGGTGTCCCCAAGTGTTTATTTAAAATAGGAACCATAGAGGTCATTTTAAAAAGTAAGTTACAGGTACAGAGAATGTGGAATAGACTTGTTTTGCTCCCTTCTCCACACTAGTGCAATTATGAACCCTGGACATGATGCGGGAAACATCTGAAGGTTAAAAGTGAAAAGCTGAAAGAGACAGGAAGAACCTCTAACTTCAAGGTGTCTTACAACCCAGTCCCCCAACAGTGGATGGCAACCCAGGTCTAGCATTTTCAGACTGTTAGTCTAGCAAACGTAGACAGTATAGGTAGGTTCATTTCTCCCCAGGATCAAAGGGAGGGACTATGGCAGCCCTGTTGGCAAACGCTCTCCTCCACTAGGTCTAAGAATCCTCTCCATGTTGAGAGATGCCAGGTGTCAGGGCTACCCCAGTGAAGAGGCTCCTGCCAGGGACCGAGCACCTGCCCAGGGAAGCCTCTTTGTAAGGACCAGCTAAAGAGTCTCTTCTTTCAGTGGACCCACCAGAATGAATGCTAATGGATATGAAGTCATTTTGAGGGGTGGCTAAAATGCTCTAAAGTCAGAGTGTGGTGTTTTTGTGCAACTCTGTGAATATACTAAAAGCCATTGAATTGTACACTTGAACAAATTTTACGGTGTGTGAATTATATCTCAATAACCCATTTTTTTTTTTGAAAAACCAATGGGATATTACTATACACCTATCAGAATGGATAAAATTTTAAAAAATGCGTAACACTAAAAGCTGCTGAGAAACCCTTTCACTCGTACATTGACAATGGAAATGTAAAGTGGTAGAGCCTCTTTGGAAGCAGTTGGGCAACTTCTTACAAAATAAACATACATTTAACCATATGTCTAAGCCATTGCACTCTTGTGCCTCGCTAACAGAGAAATGAAAATTCATGTTCACACAGAAAGTTGTAAATGAATATGCAAAGCAGCTCTATTCATAATAGGTCCAAGTTGGAAACCACCCAGATATCCTGTAACAGGCGGACGATTAAACAAACTGGATACAGCCGGGGTATGGAATATTACTCATCAATAAAAAAGAACGGACTCTAAATGCGTGCAACAACTTGGATGGACCTCAAGAAAACGACACTGAGTGAAATAAGCCATCTCGGAAGTTTACTGAATATGTGATTCCACTTCTACAACATTTTTGAAATGAGAAAACTAAAGAAATGTAGAACAGATTAGGTAGCGGTTGCCGTGAGTTAGGGAGACGGACAGGTGGGGAGTACGGAAGATTAGTCTGGTTATAAAAGGGCAGTATAAGGAAGCCTTGTGCTGATGGAACTGTTCTGTATATCGACCGTGGTCCTGGTTACACAAACCTACACAAGTCATAAAATTGTATAGAACTAAATGCACAGATAAGCACACACATAAGTGACTATAATTAAACTGGGGAAATACGGGGAAATAGGATCAGTGAATATTCTGGACACTATGCCGGTTGTGATATTTTATTAAAATTTTACAGAATATGAATAGTTGAGGAACTAGGTAAGGGTGGACAAGATCTCTGTATTATTTCTAACAACTGCATGTGAATATTATTTCAAAATACAATTTTAATTTTAAATAAGTCAAATCCATGTTATGTTTTGTCTGAA